>NC_090446.1:1506197396-1506518215 GCF_031143425.1 Pleurodeles waltl | reverse complement strand
GCTAGCCGTCGAGGTAGGGGAAGACTGAGACCACTATCCTGCGCAGATGAGCTGCAACCACTGCCATCACTTTCATGAACACCTGAGGGGTGCTGGTAAGGCCGAAAGGGAGCATGGTAAACTGAAAGTGCTCATGACCTACCACGAATCGTAGGTAATGTCTGTGGGCAGGATGGTGATGTGAAAATAAGCGTCCTGCAAGTCCAGCGCTACCATCCAGTCTCCTGGGTCTAAGGCAGACAGAACCTGAGCCAGGGTGAGCATTTTGAATTTCTCCTTCTTGAGGAAGTAGTTCAGGTCCCGAAGGTCTAGGATAGGACGTAAGCCCTTGTCCTTCTTTGGTATTAGAAAGTAGCGGGAATAACAACCACTACCTACTTCTGGCACAGGGACCCTTTCTATAGCTCCCTTGGCCAAGAGAGCCACGACTTCTTGGTGGAGAAGCACCAAATGATCCTCCGTAAGATGATGGAAGGATGGCAGCATGTGTGCTGGTGCAGATTCGAAAGGGAGGGAGTAGCCCTTCCGAATGATCTGCGAAACCCACCCGTCTGTGGTGATAAGTTCCTAGTGGGGCAGGTGATGGCGGATCCTGCCACCAACTGGGTGGGAGTGAGGGGGACAGACCAGGAGAGTTTGGACACTGCAGTGGGGGCAGAGGTGGACTGGACAGACCTCTGGTTCCCAGTCCCACGTCTACGTGGGATTCCGTGTCCTTGGCCACCCATAGGCTGGCCAGCGTGCGTGGCACAGTGGCTGGGTTGAGGATGTGAAAGGGTGCCCCTTCTGTGTCCATGAAAGGGACAAAAAGCAGACTGTGGTGGGCGAGTGGCAGAGGAAAGACCAAGGGACCGAGCCATAGCCCGGGAATCCTTGAATCTGTCCAAGGGCGAGTCCGCTTTGTCTCCGAAGAGACGGGTGCCATCAAAGGGCATGTCCATGAGTAACTGTTGGACATCCCCCGAGACGCCAGAAGTGCATAACCAGGCGTCGCGCCGTAAGACCATTGTTGTTGCAACGATCTGCCCAGAGTCAGTCGTATCCAGCCCACAACAGATAGTGAGCTTTGCTGTGTCTCTACCATCTTTCACTGCTTGGGAGACAATAGCACGGGCCTCCTCCGGTATCTGTGGCAGGACTTGCGCAACCGTATCCCACAGGGAGTGGGTATAACGGCCCAAAAGACATGCGGTGTTCACAGACCGCAGTGCGAGGCTGGAGGAAGAAAACAACTTCTTGCCAAATTGTTCCAGCCTTTTGGATTCCCTATCCGGGGGTGCGGAAGGGAATGCATCTGAAGAAGAGGAAGCCTGGATAACAAGACTCTCAGACGTGGGGCGTTGGGACAGGAATCTTGGGTCATTTGGAGCGGGCCGAAGGCGACAAGCGATAGTCCTGTTCACAGGAGCCCCTCTGTTGGGTTTGGACCATGTACCCAAAAGGACATTGGTGAGGGCCTTATTGAATGGGAGAAGGGGTTCTGAAGTAGAAGCCCCAGGCTGAAGCACCTCTGTCAGGAGATTAGACCTGACTTCCACAGTAGGTAGCTCAAGGCCGAGGACCTCAGCTGCCCTACTGACCACCATACTGTAAGTTGCTCCCTCTGCCGTAGCCACGGTAGAAGAACATAGAATGCCAATGTCAGGAGAAGTATCCAGACCACTGGCTTCGCCCAAATCCTGTGCCCAGTCCATAGCAGGGTCATCCTGGTATTCATAATGGTCCAGGGACCCCTCCAATTCCTCCCCGAATTAGTACCCATAGGAAAAAGGGTCAGAATCCGACAGGCGAATAGGCCCCACCGAAGCCAATGGCGGTGTTGGCTGACGCCGCTCCCACTCCGAGTCGTCAGGGATAAAAATTGGGTTGACGTCGATAGTGGGCACTACCGACATCTGGAGCATTGATAATCGACCTGGCGCCGGGGAAGGTCTCAAAGGTGCGACCGGCGTCGGTGCGGATTCGCGCACGGATCTGGAGTTGACCTCGGTGGCCGGGGCCGAAGCCACCGGCACGGAACCCGAAGGCCCCTCAGCCGAACCCCTTGGGCCCGAAGGCGCTGTATCGGGGTCGGCCCGCCCAAAGATGAGGCGCATGGACTCGTAAAACTCCTTTAGTTGGGCGGGGGTTGCTCCGGGAAACTCAGGGAAGCGCGGAGTCGACGCAGGCTGCGAGGACAGAGGCCTTGTGCATGGACGCTCGTCCCGCATTGCGATGGCTGAGCGACGGGGTGAAGTCGGAGAGCGATCGGACTTTGACTTCATCTTCTTACCTTGACCAGAGGATTTCGAAGAAGACGAGTGGTGATGACTCTGCGACCGATATTGAGAGCTTCCTCTCGAGCGAGACCGGGACCTACGAGGAGTCGAGTGCCGGGCCGCCATTAGTTCTTAGGGACCACTCCCTCATAGCTTTCGGGTGCATGGCTCGACACTCGGAGCGTGACTTTGGGTCGCAATTGCGCTCGAGGCACCACAGACAAACGTGATGAGGATCCGTCACCGACATCGTTCGATGGCAAATCCCTCAAGGCTTGAACCCGGTCTTCGGGGACATCTTGATGCACGAAAGTCGTGCACAAAAACTTCAACAAAACGTTTGAATTTGGGCAGCTCTCTCCGGATCAGCGCGTGGCGCGGAAAGAAAAGAACTGACGTCACTGCGCGAGGGCAGGGTCTATGTACTACTCCCGAGGTCATCACGGCGACTATGACGCCTGCGGAGTCGACCGACGCCACATACTGACGCGCAAGGGTACTGCTCGAAGAAAAATCTCTGGATCCAGTCTGACGCCTGGGGGAAATTCTAAGGTAAGGAATCTGCAACTAGAAGTCTCTATCAGATATTGTTTTTAGGCCATGTCTGCCTATTTTTTGAAGGCCCATCTGCCCCAAAGAAGGGGCAGAAAGTCCACCAGAGACCAGGGAAGATTTTTTTTCTAAAATAAGAGGGTGGGGATATGGCGGTACCCCCACCCCAAATAAATGGGGCCAAAGTTGTTCTGCCCACCAGTGGGCAGATGGAGCAATTACCCTCAATCCACACCCATTTTTAGAAAACCTACTAGACCTACTACCCCACCCCAACTGAAGGGGGTAACAGACTTTCAGCTCTTACCCTACACACTAAAACATCTTAAGCCACGGCAAGCAAGAGGACATTTGATTATTTGGTGTTTTGGTTTTACATTTGGGCCATGAGAGCTTGGCTGACTCTCAAAATCATCCCACTTGGAAGGGTGAGGGCTGCACTTTTAGGACTGTGGGATGCTGCCATGTAGAGAAATCTACAAGACCTAGACACATTTCAAAAGTAAACATCTGGGTGAGTCCAGGGTGGTGTGCTTCACATGCATCCCGCACCATTTTCTTACCCACAATACCCTTTAAACCGCCAACTTTGTTGGAAATCCCATATTTTTACCCATTTTTATGAGGGAACCTTCCATAATCTGCAGGAATACACAAAATTACCACCCAGCGTTGTCTCATCTATACCAATAAAAATTCTTCCCCACTTGTCAGCCTAAACATTTTTTTTTTTACAAACTGCCCTTTTGGACTCACTTTGGTTTTTCCTCAATTTTAACATGTTTTTGGCTCTTCCTGTCACAGGCACTTGGCCCACCTACACAAGTGCGGTATCATTTTTACCGGGAGTCAGAGGGGAATGTTGGGTGTTAGGAAATTGGTCCTGGTGCGGTGATCCCACACAGAAATGTGGGAAAAATTTGATTGTTTTTTGCTAAATTTGAGGTTTGCTGAGGATTCTGGGTAAGGAAACACTAGGTGATCCACGCAAGTCACATCTCCCTCAACTCCTTTGGGTGTCTAGTTTTCAGAAATTTTGGGGTTTGTTAGGTTTCCTTTATGGCTGCTGAGCCCAGGACCAAAAACGCAGGTGCCCCACCGCCACAAAAACAGGCAGTTTTGTATTTGATAATTTTGATGTGTCCAGATAGAGTTTTGGGGCATTTCCATTCACGTGCACTAGGCCTACCCACACAAGTGAGGTACCATTTTTATCGGGAGACTTTGGGGAACGCTGGGTGGAAGGAAATTTGTGGCTCCTCTGCCATTCCAGAGCTTGGTCACCGAAATGTGAGGAAAATGTTTTTTATGGCCAAATTGAGGTTTGCAAAGGATTCTGAATAACAGAACCTGGTGAGAGTCCTACAAGTCACCCCACCCCATCCCGGATTCCCCTAGGTGTTTAGTTTAAAAAAACGCACAGGTTTGGTAGGTTTCCCTAGGTGCCGGCTGAGCTAGAGGTCAAAATCCACAGCTTGGCACTTTGCAAAAAACAGCTCTGTTTTCTTTGAGAAAATGTGATGTGTCCATGTTGTATTTTGGGGCATTTCCTTTCGCCGACAATTAGGCCTACCCACACAAGTGACGTATCATTCTTATTGTGAGACTTGGGGAAACGCTGGGTGGAAAGACATTTGTGGCTCCTCTCAGATTCCAGAACTTTCTGTCACCAAAATGTGAGAAAAAAATGTTTTTGGGGCCAAATTTTGAGGTTTGCAAAGGATTCTGGGTAACAGAACCTGGGGAAAGCCCCACAAGTCACCCCTTCCTGGATTCCCCTAGGTGTCTAGTTACAAAAATGCACAGGTTTGGTAGGTTTCCCCAGGTGCTGGTTGAGCTAGAGATCCCAATCCACAGCTAGGCACTTTCCAAAACACGTCAGATTTCAATGTAAAAATGTGAAGTGTCCATGTTGCATTTCCTGCCGTGTGTTTTAGGATTACGCACACAAGTGAGGTATTATTTGTATTGGGAGATTTGGAGGAACACAGAATAGCAGAACAAGTGTTATTTCCCCTTGTCTTTCTCTAGATTGTTTACTTCGAGTTATAAGACAGTGTGTAAAAAAGACGTCTATTAGAGAAATGCCTTGTAATTCACATGTTAGTATGGGGACCCCAGAGTTCAGAGATGTGAAAATAACCACTGCTTCTCAACACCTTATCTTGTGCCCATTTCGGAAATATAAAAGTTTCTTTGATACCTATTTGTCACTCTTTATATTTCAGCAAATGAATTGCTGTATACTCGGTATAGAATGAAAACCCATTGCAAGGTGGAGCTTATTATTGGCTCTGGTTACCTAGGGTTCTTGATGAACCCACAAGCCCTATATATACCCGCAACCAGAAGAGTCCAGCAGAGGTAACAGTATATTGCTTTAAAAAAATCGGACATGGCAGGAAAAAGTTACAGAGTAAAATGTGGAGAGAAATGGCTGTTTTTTTCACCTCAATTTCAATGTTTTTTATTTTAGCTGTTATTTGTCTGTAGGAAAACCTCGTAGGATCTAGACAAAAAAAACATTGGTGAATTAAGATTTTTGTCTACTTTTCAGAAATGTTTAGCTTTCCGGGGTCCAGCATTGGTTTCACACCCATTTCTGTCACTAACTGGAAGGAGGCCAAATCATGAAAAAAATAAAAATGGGGTGTGTGGCAGTAAAATGCCAAACTTGTGTTGAAAAATGTAGTTTTCAGATTGAAGTCTGCCTGTTCCTGAAAGCTGGGAAGATGGTGAATTTAGCACCGCAAACTCTTTGTTGATGCCATTTCAGGGGAAAAAAACAAAAGCCTTTTTCTGCAGCCCCTTTTCACAATTTGTTTGGGAAAAAAATGAAATTTTCGCTGTATTTTGGCTAATTTCTTGTTCTCCTCCAGGGGAACCCACAAACTCTGGGTACCTCTCGAATCCCTAGGACAGTGGTTCCCAAACATTTTTGATCCATGGCTCCCTTGACCTATTGGCCATTGGCTGCGGCTCCTCCTAATGTCACTTTTCTTGACGGGTGGGGGGATGTAAGCCAGGATTCGGGAGCACTTCCATTTTTCTTCCTAAAAAATAATTGGGATGAAGCCGATGAAGGGCTTCTGCGATAGGGACTTGTCTTTAGTGACTTGGATAACGCACTGCCAGTAATCTGCTGCTGCAGGCCAGTGCACAACATTTTTGTCACACTCTTTCTGCCTGCCATAGCGCTTTCTCCTTGATCCTGGCAAGTTAAAAAAAAAAAAAGCACATTAGCATTTTTGATCTCAGATCCTCCAGCACCACACTTGGAAGTCCCATATATGACAATAGACCTGATTCAGGCCTCAAGGGGAGAAATACATTCTCCCAATTCTTTTTTTTAATCTCCCTCTTTCCACTTAAATGTTGACATTTTTGTAATTTAATGATTACCCTCTTTTCTTGAGTAGCTGCAGAACACAGACAGAAGTAACACTCTATCATTGTCCTGATTGGGCCTGACCCCGCCTAAATGGACAAGCTCTTTATTTATTAGGCAAGACGTCATGTGCTGGTCCAAACCACTCCAGACGCTGACAGCTGTGGCTACCATAATATCCCCACATGGCATTCCCACATGGGTTACTCAGGACTGCAAATGCACATTACAAAACCCTAACAAGTTTGATTTTTGCACCGTGATTCTTTCTTTTTCATACTGCCGTACGGCTCTGTTCCAAACATAACATCTTTAGAATGGAGCCGTATGGTGGTATGAAAGAGAAAGAATTGCAGTGCTAACAGTGCTTAATTTGAGCCAGTGCTTTTCGCAGGGCTTGATTTGAGCAGGTGGTTTCCGGTTTTCTGCATCAGATATTTAGTAAGAGCAAAAGATACATATGGGACACGTGGAGGAAGAGACAACCTAAAAAGCATCACAAAGGGAGAAAGTAGAAAGCTGCATCAGTGAGCTGAAAGAGTAGGGAGTGGCTGTAAATGGATTGAAGAGGCCCGAGAAGGCTCACACATTTAAATGCAGCATCCGCTTGTTTCAAAAGAGAGCTTTGAGCACCATGACATTTTTATCTACAAATTAAGCAATGGGTGTCCAGTGGGGGGAACGGTACTTATTTTTAAGGACTGGCACTTAGGCCCATATTTATGAAAAGTTTGTGCCACATTTGCATTATTTTGTGATGCAAAAGCAGCACAAACGTACAAAATATAATTATATTTTGTGAGTTTGTGCCACTTTTGCATAAAAAAATTACGCAAATGCAGCACAAACTTTTCATAAATATGGGCTTAAGTTTTCTGCATCAGGCATTTACTGTAAGCAAAGGCACATGTGAGAAAGATGAACGAAGAGAAGGATGGAAAAGCTCCACATTGGGAGACAGATGCAAGAGTGAACGGAAGGTGCAGGGAGAGTCTGTAAATGGATTGAAGAGGCCCAAGATGGCTTTAGGATTACCGCTGCCTCAATGTTCTGTGCATGCACATTTAACTGCAGCAGCCACGTGTTTCAGAGGAGAGCTTTCAGGTACGTTTTTATTTATAAATTATTAAACACTGAGTGGAAACAAATCAAACTTGATGGGTTTTACAATATACTATGTAACACTGCAAAACCCTAACAAGTTTGATTTATTTCCACTGTGATTCTTTCTTTTTCATACTACTGTTCGGCTCCATTCTAAACGTAACTTGTCTTTAGAATGGAGCCGCACAGTAGTATGAAACAGTCAGAATGTCAGTGCAGATAAATCAAACTTGTTAGGTTTTTGCAATGTTATGATGTCTATTGTAAAATCCATCAAGTTTGGTTTGTTTCCACTGCATGTCATTCTCTGTCATACTACCATGCAGCTTTGTTAGCTGTACCATAGTATGAAAGAGAGACTCGCAGTGGAAACAAATCAAACTTGATGGGTTTTACAACTTTCAACATAACATTGCAAAACCTGAACAAGTTTGATTTATTTCCACTGTGATTCTTTCGTTTTCATACTCCTGTAAAGCTCCATTCTAAATGTAATGTATTTTTAGAATGGGGCCCTGTGGTAGTATGAAAATGAAAGCATTTTAGTGTTCCCTAGAACTCTGCGGCGTCCCTGGTGAGTTCTGATGGTGCACCAGGGAGCCACGGTGCATACTTTGGGAAACACTGCCCTAGGATGTTGTGAAAAAAAGAAAACTTTTTTTTAAAAAGGATGCAAATTTAGCATGGGTAGCTTATGTGGACAAAAAGTAATGAAACCCTAAGCCTGAACTGCCCCGAATAGCCAAAAAAAGGCTTGGCACCTGAGGGGGAAAGGCCTGGCAGCGAAGTGGTTAATAAAATTTAAACTTTCTATTATTAAAGCCGGGAAATTTTATATTCTGTGTTAGGACCAGAGTTGAGGATCATGCTAGCAGCAGACACCTAACCTTCTAATCAATACCTAAGCAATACCATCCCCGGTGGTGAGTTTGCAGACCAATTTCAAAGGAGAAAGTCCTGATGGGCCAAAGGGGCAAAACTCACATCCTTACGGACCTGGCCTACCAGGCAGTAGTGTCTGATAAACGTGTGCAGGAAGCCGACGCTGCTGACTGGCAGAGATCCAGTAACAGAACTCTTCATGCCAACGTAGGGGTCGCATCTTGACATCTGTTGACATGAGCTTGCAAACCTTCACATGCATCAAAAATTCATAAAAATCTTACCCGGCCTACAGATCTAGTAAACTGAATAATCTACTTGACCTATCTGTAATATACTTGACCCTCACACTTTTATTAAGTTGTGTGATCCTGGGCAATATTTTATTTAGCTGTAATTTTTTCATTATCATATATGAGAGCACCTTTAAATATGAAAGTTCAGCATTTCCTCTGTACAAAAAAACCTTTTTGATTTAATAGGCTAAACGTTTGCTTCATGCATATTACAAATCTAGCCCACATTACGCTACACATGACCCCTGACTTGCCTCTTAGTTCACTAATATCATTGTCATCAGGGTGGGGCAAAAATATATATTAATTCATGCTAAGGATCTCACTTTAAAAAAATATATTGCTAAAAAGTGATATGGTTGTGCACTGTCATTTTCAAACATAGGCCCTCATTACAACAAAATAGAATCACGACCATGGCGGAAACCGCCAACATAGACAGCAACGTTAACACTCCGACCGCCACAGCGGTAGAAACAAACATCACAGCGGTAACCGGCAACATACAGGCGGAAGACAATGTATTTCAAGACGCCTATCCGCCACCTTTTCCAGGGCGGAACCAACACGATCAAAAGCACGGCGGAAACAGTACACAGAGGGGAAAACACTCACCTCTCGACACCCAACGAGGAACCAGGTCGCCATGGAGCCCGAACTACAGGTGTTACCAATGTTGGTGTATCTTCTCATCTACCATGAGTACGAACAGCGGCAGGGACGACCACGGTGAGTACTGCACCTACAACACATAGGAGGTGGGGAAAAGATAGTGACACACACACGCAACATGCAATACCCCCATCCCCACCCTCACCCATAGCACCATACACACAAATACATGCAGCAACATTACATATACACCCCCCCGCCCCCTGGAAGAACGCAAGGACAAAAGTAAATGATTGTAACCAGTGTAATCATAAAAAATCTGATAGTCAAAAATCTAAATTCAGTATATACAAATATGTACACCAACTACACAAGTTCGGATAGTGTACCAATCATTGTCCGTGGACCACTGGTCCCAAAACGCATGGGGGAAGCCCACACTAGATACCTGACTGGAAATGGAGAGAACACTGCTGGGGCATCAGACCGAAAATATACAGGCACCTAAGGGGGAGGGGGGCACCCCAGCCAGATGAACGCCCAACGCCACTGCTGCACGAGAGGGCTCCATGCCCATTGCTGTATCCTGGTGTCCTGCCATTTGATAAAGTTTGTTTTGACCAATGACTTTGTGTTTCACCACTGCGCATATTAGTTGCTCAATGTTCACCAGTAGCACATGGTATGTTTTGTTCAGTTGAGCCGCCTATTGGCTTTGACATGGCATTAGCCATTGCTTTCTGTATTCAGTTTAGCCGCCTATGGGCTTTGACATTGCATTAGCCATTACATTCTGTATTCTGCCTATTGGCTTTGACATGCTGTATCCAGTCTAGCCGCCTATTGGCTTTGACATTGCATGCCTATTGACTTTGACATGATGTATTCAATTTAGCTGCCTATTGACTTTGACATGCTATTAGATATTCTGCCTATGGGCTTTGACATGATATTATATATTGCATTTTGTATTCAGCTTAACTGCCTATTGGCTTTGACATGATATTCAGCTCCGCTGCCTATTGGCTTTGACATGATATTATACATTGCATTTTATATTCAGCTCAGCTGCCTATGGGCTTTGACATGATATAAGACATTGCATTTTGTATTCAGCTTAGATGCCTATTGGCTTTGACATGACACTAGACATTGCATTTGATATTTAGGTTAGCTGCCTATTGCCTTTAACATGACATTGCATTTGATATTTAGGTTAGCTGCCCATTGCCTTTAACGTGGAGTTCTGTATTTTTCCAAGCTGTGTTTTTGCACCAGAGAACCAAGATGTTTTGCTCTCACAGTAGACTAGACCTGATAAGAGAGAGTACATGGGCGTCGTTTCTCTTCCCTTGAGCTTGGGAACAGGAGTAGTCTTGGAGACCTGGCCAGTCTCCAAAAGGCTTGCTCAGTTTCCCAGGTCTGAGAGGAGGGGGCACACCTTTGTAACGAATGTAACAGGCTGCAGAGAGTCAGATTCGAATCTGCCGGATCTCGTGCTGGAGCTTGGCGCCAGCTGCCAGCATCCCGTGTGGGTAGATGACACTCTTTCTCGCGGCTGACAGGGGTCCCCAGCTTGCAGACCTTAGAAAGATGTAGCTGTAAATAGTTCCTACACGGTGAAGTATTTGTTTTGCTTTGCATTCAATATCTTATAAATATAACCTGCTGTGTATATTGCAAACTGATATATTTTGTTTGATTAACGCGGACTTGAAAGCTACTAATTCGTCATTCATTCATAAACATTGTGGTTGGGGAAGAATAAAATAACAATAAAAGTCTTCTTTGACCTCAGAAGTGCATTTCTGTTGTGTTATGTTAGTGCTTAGAAATTAAATAAGAGGAAAGCACTACAATTGGTACCAGAGGTCGTGGGGTGTCGGTCATTAAGAGGTGATTAAGAAGGGGTTTGACGAGTTAGTAGATTTCTAAGTGCACACTTTAAAAGTGTAATTGTTTTTTTGTTGTTTGGAGAATTACAGAAATTGTTTTCTGTTTGGAGAATCACAGTAGCACGGCAGACCATGTCTGAGAATACATGTGTTGATGAACTGCCTGATGGTGCTAAGAAAAACTGTGAATTGTTTTCTGTTTGGGGAATTACAGAAGAAAATGCATGTGTAGCTAAAAGGCCTGATAATGTTTTGAGAAATAATTCCTGTTGTATATATGTAGAAAACGTGTGTTTTGGAAGTAATGATGACAGAAAGGTCTGGATACCTTTATCTGCTTACAGAGAAATGCAGGAGAAATGTAGGAAGTTGGAACATGAAAATAGGAATTTACGTGAGCAAATTAGCCCGACTGAAAGTTATAAAACTGCTGTTTTTGAAGAATCTTTCTTGTCCCATTCCAGTAATGAGGGGGTTAAGACAGCTCCGAGCTGCACTGAGTTTCCGTGTGAGCCAAGGTTTTTGGCAGCCAAAATGCATTCCTTAACTGATAACACGGACGAGATTTACAAGTTACCGTTGCAAAATGCACAAGTAAAACGAAGGATTTTAGAGCAAGACACCCCGAGTTTCATTAGTTTGTTTGATTTTTGGAAAAAGAATAGCCCTCATTTGAGAGAAATCCTAACACTTTTGTACATGGTCACTGTGAAAAATAATATGCAGCTGCGCGCTTGTGATTTGGCAAATGAAATAATGCAGACTTTAGGTTTCTGCGCAGTGCAAGAAGGAAATACTTATGTACATTTAAATCATGAACAAGGAAAGAAAATAGTGCCCCTAGCTAGAATCATACAATGGATCTGGTACTTGCAAGACAGGGCTAGAGTACCACAGGTAAAAGAATTATCAATGAAATTGTGTGCACCATTTGAATTCGTGTCTACTGAAGATAAAAAGCATGTTTGTTTTACTAATGATTCATTGACTGAAATGTTGCTTTCTGGCACAGTAGAAGGAACAGCGTTGTATAATGTGTGTCAGATTTTAAAGCAAGAGCTACGTGAGATGTGTCATTTTTATGCTGATTTTTGGTTCTTTGATAATGTTTTAGCACCTAACTGGTTCAATTACCTTGCAGATGTTAATGAGAAAAATGCAGAGAGAGAAGTGTTCACCCAGAATTCTGCCTTAGTGGGGATGGCTATGTGGGTGCCCCAGAAATGTGAAAAGGCCACTTACAGGTGGGCAGAGATGAGAGAGATGCACATTCCCCTAGATTTGATAAAAACTGTGCAGCACGCACAAAAGCAATCTGTCATGCAAGCAGTCACAGAGCAGTTGGGGAGAGGAAAGTTACCAGAACAGAAATGGCAAATTGATCAGGTTTTAGGGAGAGTGATTGCTGCAAATTACCAAGGAAAAATCGAAATTATGCTGATACCTAGAAAAGAATCTGATTCATTCATACAAATTGGAGACAGAATGGCCCAAATTGGCAAAAGTGCAGTGAATGGAGGTTTGGTAAAGAAGGAGTCTGCCCCAGCCCTTCTGACAGTGCAAGAAAAGGGAAGCTGTGGTGCAGCAGATAAAAACCTCAGTGCTGATGTGTGGGCTGACGCCCCAAGTTACCCTCCAGAACCTGCAGAGAATATAACAAAGGGCCCCAAAAACGTCCTGCTGATTATAAAACAGGGAAAGAAAGAGGAAGGGTGCAGTTTAAATGAAAAATGTTATTTGCAAGAAAAGTCATACTTGTTTCTTTTGCAGATCCTACCACGTTTCGCCACTGTCCCTGAGTGCGCTGTGTGGTCCCCCTTCCGGTGTGTGCGTGTGGGGTCGGGGAAGGGACCGAATCCCCAACCTGAACCTGGCTGAGTAAAGTGCCAGCACCATGGATCCATTTTGCGCAAACTGCGCCTTCAGTTCAAGTTCAACTTGTTTGCTGTGTTTTTTTTTTTCCCCTCTCGTATGGAACTCTGACTTTTGCTTATCTTCCAGCAAACCTTTCAAGTGGACCGTGCATCTTTACATGAGTAGAACTCATGCCACATCAAATTGCTAACACTGTTGAATTAGAGACTCATTCAGAAAAAAAAAATTTGCCCAGTCTTTTCTATGTAGATGTATCTGATGTGAAAAGGTCATGAAATCAATGTGTTAATTCACTTCTATTGCTTTACAGGGATTGCTTTGATCATAATGTTTTTTTTGTGCTGATGTTTTTTTTATGTTTGTTTGAAATATGAGATATGTGAAACAAAAATTCATTGGTCAAAGGGCGGAATGTCCTGCCATTTGATAAAGTTTGTTTTGACCAATGACTTTGTGTTTCACCACTGCGCATATTAGTTGCTCAATGTTCACCAGTAGCACATGGTATGTTTTGTTCAGTTGAGCCGCCTATTGGCTTTGACATGGCATTAGCCATTGCTTTCTGTATTCAGTTTAGCCGCCTATGGGCTTTGACATTGCATTAGCCATTACATTCTGTATTCTGCCTATTGGCTTTGACATGCTGTATCCAGTCTAGCCGCCTATTGGCTTTGACATTGCATGCCTATTGACTTTGACATGATGTATTCAATTTAGCTGCCTATTGACTTTGACATGCTATTAGATATTCTGCCTATGGGCTTTGACATGATATTATATATTGCATTTTGTATTCAGCTTAACTGCCTATTGGCTTTGACATGATATTCAGCTCCGCTGCCTATTGGCTTTGACATGATATTATACATTGCATTTTATATTCAGCTCAGCTGCCTATGGGCTTTGACATGATATAAGACATTGCATTTTGTATTCAGCTTAGATGCCTATTGGCTTTGACATGACACTAGACATTGCATTTGATATTTAGGTTAGCTGCCTATTGCCTTTAACATGACATTGCATTTGATATTTAGGTTAGCTGCCCATTGCCTTTAACGTGGAGTTCTGTATTTTTCCAAGCTGTGTTTTTGCACCAGAGAACCAAGATGTTTTGCTCTCACAGTAGACTAGACCTGATAAGAGAGAGTACATGGGCGTCGTTTCTCTTCCCTTGAGCTTGGGAACAGGAGTAGTCTTGGAGACCTGGCCAGTCTCCAAAAGGCTTGCTCAGTTTCCCAGGTCTGAGAGGAGGGGGCACACCTTTGTAACGAATGTAACAGGCTGCAGAGAGTCAGATTCGAATCTGCCGGACCTCGTGCTGGAGCTTGGCGCCAGCTGCCAGCATCCCGTGTGGGTAGATGACACTCTTTCTCGCGGCTGACAGGGGTCCCCAGCTTGCAGACCTTAGAAAGATGTAGCTGTAAATAGTTCCTACACGGTGAAGTATTTGTTTTGCTTTGCATTCAATATCTTATAAATATAACCTGCTGTGTATATTGCAAACTGATATATTTTGTTTGATTAACGCGGACTTGAAAGCTACTAATTCGTCATTCATTCATAAACATTGTGGTTGGGGAAGAATAAAATAACAATAAAAGTCTTCTTTGACCTCAGAAGTGCATTTCTGTTGTGTTATGTTAGTGCTTAGAAATTAAATAAGAGGAAAGCACTACACCTGGGGAGTGCAAAGCCACAGTCTCTCAAGTCTTTACAGTGGGTTGTTTGCCCATTACTGTATCATGGAGAGTGCAAAGCCACAGTCTCTCAAGTCTCTCAAGTCTCTCAAGTCTCTCCAGTGGGTGGTTTGCCCACTGCTTTATCCTGGGGAGTGCAATGCCACAGTCTCTCAAGTATCTCCAGTAGGTGGCTTGCCCACTGCTTTATCTTGGGGAGTGCAAAGCAACAGTCTCTCAAGTCTTTACAGTGGGTGGTTTGCCCATTAATGTATCCTGGGAAGTGCAAAGCCACAGTCTCTCAAGTGGATGTCATTCTCCACTAGTTCTGGAGGGGGCATGGTGCCCAGAGTGCTTCATCCTGCCAAGGACTGATGTTGTGGATGTCATTCTCCACTGGTTCTGGAGGGGGCTTGGTGCCTAGAGTGCTTCATCCTGCCAATGACTGAGGTACTGGATGTCATTCTCCACTGGTTCTGGAGGGAGCATGGTGCCCAGAGTGCTCCAAATGCAGTGTGGGTGGTACAATTTCCTCACCTGGGTGTGTGTGTGTGTAGGGTGTTGGCTCTGTATGTACTATTTCAAAGTAAGAAATAGCATGCACAGAGTCCAAGGGTTCTCCTTAGAAGTAAGATAGTGGCAAAAAGAGATATTTCTAATGCTCTATTTTGTGGTAGTGTGGTCGGCAGTAGGCTTATCAGAGGGTAGTGTTAAGCATTTGTTGTACACACACAGGCAATAAATGAGGAACACACACTCAAAGACAGTTCCAGGCCAATAGGTTTTTACATAGACAAATATATTTTCTTAGTTTATTTGAGAGAACCACAGGTTCAAGATGTACAATCAATACTTTAAATGAAAAGAAACTTCACTCAGGTATCATAGGAACTTTGAATCAGCAAAATAGCATGTACAGTTTTGGCAAAAATGGCAATAAGCTATTTTAAAACTAGACACAGTGCAAATTTCAACAGTTCCTGGGGGAGGGACGTATTTGTTAGTTTTGCAGGTAAGTAAACCACCTACAGGGTTCAAAGTTTGGTCCAAGGTAGCCCACCGTTGGGGGTTCAGGGCAACCCCAAAGTTACCACACCAGCAGCTCAGGGCCGGTCCGGTGCAGAGGTCAAAGTGGTGCCCAAAACGCATAGGCTTCAATGGAGAAGGGGGTGCCCCGGTTCTAGTCTGCCAGCAGGTAAGTACCCACGACTTCGGAGGGCAGACCAGGGGGGTTTTGTAGGGCACCAGGGGGGACACAAGTCAGCACAAAAAGTGCACCCTCAGCGGCACAGGGGCGGCCGGGTGCAGAGTGCAAACAGGCGTTGGGTTTGCAATTGGATTCAAAGGGAGACCTAGGGGTCTCTTCAGTGAAGCAGGCAGGCAGGGGGGGGCTCCTCGGGGTAGCTACCACCTGGGCAAGGGAGAGGGCCACCTGGGTGTCGCTCCTGCAATGGAGGTCGGATCCTTCAGGTCCTGGGGGCTGCGGGTGCAGTGTCTTTACCAGGCGTCAGGTTCTTTGAAGCAGGCAGTCGCGGTCAGGGGGAACCTCTGGATTCCCTCTGCAGGAGTCGCTGTGGGGGTTCAGGGTGGTCAACTCTGGCTACTCACGGGCTCGCAGTCGCCGGGGAGTCCTCCCTGTAGTGTTGTTTCTCCGCAGGTCGAGCCGGGGGCGTCGGGAGCAGAGTGGAAAGTCTCATGCTTCCGGCTGGAAACGTGGAGTCCTTTTAAAGTTGTTTTTTTGTTGCAAGTTTTGGTTTCTTTGGAACAGGCCCGCTGTCCTCTGGAGTTCTTGGTCCATGTAGATGCAGGGTAGTCCTCTGAGGCTTCAGAGTTTGCTGGACCCTGGGGAACGTATTGCTGTTGCAGTTTTTCTTGAAGTGGGGAGACAGGCTGGTAGAGCTGGGGCCAAAGCAGCAGTTGGTGTCTCTGTCTTCTCTGCAGGGCTTCAGGTCAGCAGTCCTTCTTCATCTTAGGTTGCAGGAATTTGTTTTCCTATGTTCTGGGGGCCCCTAAATACTCAATTTAGGGGGGTGTTTAGGTCTGGGGGGTTAGTAGCCAATGGCTACTAGCCCTGAGGGTGGCTACACCCTCTTTGTGCCTCCTCCCTGAGGGGAGGGGGCACATCCCTAATCCTATTGGGGGGAATCCTCCATCTGCAAGATGGAGGATTTCTAAAAGTCAGAGTCACCTCAGCTCAGGGCACCTTAGGGGTTGTCCTGACTGGCCAGTGACTCCTACTTGTTTTTCTCATTATCTCCTCCGGCCTTGCTGCCAAAAGTGAGGCCGTGGCCAGAGAGGACGGGCATCTCCACTAGCTGGAATGCCCTGTGGCGCTGTAACAAAAGGGGTGAGCCTTTGAGGCTCACCGCCAGGTGTTACAGCTCCTGCAGGGGGAGGGGAGAAGCACCTCCACCCAGTACAGGCTTTGTTACTAGCCACAGAGTGACATGTGGCCAGCAACATGTTTGGTGTGTGGCAGGCTAGCAAAACTAGTCAGCCCACACTGGAAGTCGGGTATGTTTTCAGGGGGCATCTCTAAGATGCCCTCTGGGGTGCATTTCACAATAAAATATACATTTATTGTGCTGAGAAGTTTGATACCAAACGTCCCAGTTTTCAGTGTAGCCATTAGACACTGTAGGGGCATAGTGCTCATGCACTTATGCCCTCACCTATGGTATAGTGCACCCTGCCTTAGGGCTGTAAGGCCTGCTAGAGGGGTGACTTATCTATGCCATGGGCAGTGTGAGGTTGGCATGGCACCCTCAGGGGAGTGCCATGTCGATTTAGTCATTTTTTCCCACCAGCACACACAAGCTGGCAAGCAGTGTGTCTGTGCTGAGTGAGGGGTCCCCAGGGTGGCATAAGACATGCTGCAGCCCTTAGAGACCTTCGCTGGATCAGGGCCCTTGGTACCAGGGGTACCAGTTACAAGGGACTTACCTGGATGCCAGGGTGTGCCAATTGTGGAGACAAAGGTACAGGTTAGGGAAAGAACACTGGTGCTGGGGCCTGGTTAGCAGGCCTCAGTACACTTTCAAATCATAGCGTGGCATCAGCAAAGGCAAAAAGTCAGGGGGTAACCATGCCAAGGAGGCATTTCCTTACACAACCCCCTCCCCCCCAAATGAAAGAGGATGAGACTAATCTTTCCCAAGAGAGTCTTCATTTTCTAATTGGAAGAACCCGGAAAGGCCATCTGCATTGGCATGGGCAGTCCCAGGTCTGTGTTCCACTATAAGTCCATTCCCTGTATGGAGATGGGCCACCTCAACAGTTTTGGATTTTCACCTTTCATTTGCATTAGCCATCTGAGAGATCTGTGATCAGTTTGAACTACAAAGTGGGTACCAAATAGGTATGGTCTCAGCTTCTTCAGGGACCAAACCACAGCAAAGGCCTCCCTCTCAATGGCACTCCAAAGCTGCTCCCTGGGGAGTAACCTCCTGCTAATGAAAGCAACAGGCTGGTCAAGGCCATCATCATTTGTTTGGGACAAAACTACCCCTATCCCATGTTCAGAGGCATCAGTCTGCACAATGAACTGTTTGGAGTAATCTGGAGCTTTTAGAACTGGTGCTGTGCACATAGCTTGTTTCAGGGTGTCAAAGGCCTGTTGGCATTCTACAGTCCAGTTTACCTTCTTGGGCATTTTCTTGGAGGTAAGTTCTGTGAGGGGTGTCACTATTGATCCATATCCCTTCACAAACCTCCTGTAGTACCCAGTCAAGCCAAGGAATGCCCTGACTTGAGTCTGGGTTTTTGGAACTACCCAGTCCACAATAGTCTGGATCTTGGGTTGGAGTGGCTGAACTTGGCCTCCACCTACAAGGTGTCCCAAGTAAACCACAGTTCCCGGCCCTATCTGACATTTAGATGCCTTGATAGAGAGGCCTGCTGCTTGCAGGGCCTTCAAAACCTTCTTCAGGTGGACCAGGTGATTCTGCCAGCTGGAGCTAAAGACAGTAATATCGTCAAGATAAGCTGCACTAAAGGACTCCAAGCCAGCAAGGACTTGATTCACCAACCTTTGGAATGTGGCAGGGGCATTCTTTAAGCCAAAGGGCATAACAGTAAACTGATAATGCCCATCAGGTGTGAAGAATGCTGTCTTTTCTTTTGTTCCTGGTGCCATTTTGATTTGCCAGTACCCTGCTGTCAAGTCAAAGGTACTTAAGTATCTGGCAGCACCTAGTTTGTCAACTAATTCATCTGCCCTTGGAATGGGATGGGCATCTGTCTTGGTGACAGAATTAAGTCCTCTGTAGTCCACACAAAACCTCATCTCTCTCTTAACATCCTTGGTGTGAGGTTTGGGGACTAAGACCACTGGGCTAGCCCAGGGGCTGTCAGAGTGCTCAATGACTCCCAATTCCAGCATCTTGTGGACTTCCACTTTGATGCTTTCCTTAACTTGGTCAGACTGTCTGAAAATTTTGTTCTTGACAGGCATGCTGTCTCCTGTGTCCACATCATGGGTACACAGGTTTGTCTGACCAGGGGTTAGGAAAAAGAGCTCAGCAAACTGCTGTAGGACTTACCTACAGTCAGCTTGCTGTTGGCCAGAGAGGGTGTCTGAATAGATCACTCCATCTACTGAGCCATCTTTAGGGTCAGTGGAGAGGAGATCAGGGAGATGTTCACTCTCAGCTTCCTGGTCCTCATCTGTAACCATCAACAGATTCACATCTACCCTGTCATGAAAGAGTTTGAGGCGGTTCATATGGATCACCCTTTTGGGGGTCCTGCTAGTGCCTACGTCTACCAGGTAGGTGACGTGACTCTTTCTTTCTAGCCCTGGGTAAGGGCCACTGCAGGAGGCTGGCCTGGCTTGTAGTGGGTACCAGAGGTACACCTTGTGCCAGGTCTAGTTATCTCTTATTAGTATAGAAGAGGTGTTTCTAGCAGCTTAGACTGATAGAATGTAGCTATGGCAAAGCAGCTTAGGCTGAACTAGGAGACATGTAAAGCTAAAGCTCCTACTATACCACTGGTGTCATATGGACAATATCATAAGAAAACACAATACACAGAAGTACTAAAAATAAAGGTACTTTATTTTTATGACAATTTTTCAAAAGTATCTCAGTGAGTACCCTCAGTATGAGGATAAGTTATATACACAAGATATATGTACACAAACTAAAATTATGCAAGTAATAACAAGAAAAGTAATGCAAGCAATGTAAAGTTACAGTAGATTGCAATAGGAGCACATAGGTAAAGGGGCAACACAAACCATATACTCCAAAAGTGGAATGCGAACCACAAATGGACCCCAAACCTATGTGAGCTTGTAGAGGGTCGCTGGGACTGTAAGAAAACAGTGAGGGTTAGGAAAATAGCCCACCCCAAGACCCTGAAAGGTAGGTGTAAAGTGCACCTACTACCCCCAGAGAGCACAGGTTGTGATAGGGGGATTCTGCAGGAAGAACAAACACCAGCAATGCAACAACAGTGGATTTCCGGACCTGAGTACCTGTAAGACAAGGGGACTTGAAGAAGAGTGAACCGGAGTCCACGAGAAGTCACGAAAGGGAGTCCCACAACGCCGTAGGACAACTCAGAAGGTTGTGCCCTGCAGGTTAGAGTGTCAGGGACCCAGGCTTGGCTGTGCACGAAGGAAATCCTGGAAGAGTGCACAGGAGCCGGAGCAGCTGCAAATCACGCATTACCCAGCAATGCAGTCTAGCATGGGGAGGCAAGGACTTACCTGTACCAAACTTGGACTGAAGAGTCACTGGACTGTGGGAGTCACTTGGACAGAGTTTCTGAGTTCCAGGGACCACACTCGTCGTGCTGAGAGGGCACCCAGAGGACCAGTGATGCAGTCTTTTGGTGCCTGCGGTTGCAGGGGGAAGATTCTGTCGACCCACAGGAGATTTCTTCAGAGCTCCTGGTGCAGAAAGGATGCAGGCTACCCCCAGAGCATGCACCACCTGGAAACAGTCGAGAAAGCCGGCAGGATGAAGCAATACAAGGTTGCTAGTAGTCGTCTTGCTACTTTGTGCGGTTTTGCAGGCGTCCTGAGCAGTCAGCGGTTGATCCTTTGGCAGAAGGTGAAGAGGGAGATGCAGAGGAACTCTGGTGAGCTCTTGCATTCGTTATCTGGTGAGATCCCCAAAGCAGAGACCCTAAATAGCCAGAAAAGGAGGTTTGGCTACCTAGGAAGGAGGATTGGCTACCAAGGGAGGTAAGAGCCTATCAGAAGGAGCCTCTGACGTCACCTGCTGGCACTGTCCACTCAGAGCAGTCCAGTGCGCCACAGACACCTCTGTTTCCAAGATGGCAGAGGTCTGGGACACACTGGAGGAGCTCTGGGCACCTCCCCTGGGAGGTGCAGGTCAGGGGAGTGGTCACTCCCCTTTCCTTTGTCCAGTTTTATGCCAGAGCAGGGCTGGGGGATCCCTGAACCGGTGTAGACTGGCTTATGCAGAGATGGGCACCATCTGTGCCCATCAAAGCATTTCCAGAGGCTGGGGGAGGCTACTCCACCCCAGCCTTCACACCTATTTCCAAAGGGAGAGGGTGTTACACCCTCTCTCAGAGGAAGTCCTTTGTTCTGCCTTCCTGGGCCAGGGCTGCCTGGACCCCAGGAGGGCAGAAACCTGTCTGAGGGGTTGGCAGCAGCAGCAGCTGTAGTGGAGACCCCGGAAAGGCAGTTTGTCAGTACCCGGGTTGTGTGCTAGAGACCCGGGGGATCATGGAATTGTCCCCCCAATGCCAGAATGATCTTAGACATGTTACATGGCTATGTTCGGAGTTACCATTGTGACGCTGTACATAGGTAGTGACCTATGTACGGTGCACGCGTGTAGTGGTGTCCCTGCATTCACAAAGTCCGGGGAATTTGCCCTGAACGATGTGGGGGCACCTTGGCTAGTGGCAGGGTGCCCACACACTAAGTAACTTTGCACCCAACCTTCACCAGGTGAAGGTTAGACATATAGGTGACTTATACGTTACTTAAGTGCAGTGGTAAATGGCTGTGAAATAATGTGGACGTTATTTCACGCAGGCCGCAGTGGCAGGCCTGTGTAAGAATTTTTAGGGATCCCTATGAGTGGCAAAAGAAATACTGCAGCCCATAGGATCTCCTGGAACCCCAATACCCTGGGTACCTCAGTACCGTATACTAGGGAATTATATGGGTGTACCAGTATGCCAATGTGAATTGGTAAATTTAGTCACTAGCCTGTTAGTGACAAATTTGGAAATGGGACTGCAGCATTTCTTTTGCCACCCATTGGGAGCTCTGACAATTCTTACACAGGCCTGCCACTGCAGCCTGCGTGAAATAACGTCCACATTATTTAACAGCTATTTACCACTGCACATAAGTAACTTATAAGTCACATATATGTCTAACCTTCACCTGGTGAAGGTTGGGTGCCAAGTTACTTAGTGTGTGGGCACCCTGGCACTAGCCAAGGTGCCCCCACATTGTTCAGGGCAAATTCCCCGGACTTTGTGAGTGCGGGGACACCATTACACGTGTGCACTATATATAGGTCACTACCTATGTATAGCCTCACAATGGTAACTCAGAACATGGCCATGTAACATGTCTAAGATCATGGAATTGTCCCCCCAATACCATCCTGGTATTGGGGAGACAATTCCATGATCCCCCGGGTCTCTAGGACAGAACCTGGGTACTGCCAAACTACCTTTCTGGGGTCTCCACTGCAGCTGCTGCCAACCCCACGGACAGGTTTATGCCCTCCTGGGGTCCAGGCAGCCCTGGCCCAGGAAGGCAGAACAAAGGATTTCCTCCGAGAGAGGGTGTTACATCCTCTCCCTTTGGAAATAGGTGTGAAGAGCTGGGGAGGAGTAGCCTCTCCCAGCCTCTGGAAATGCTTTGATTGGCACAGATGGTGCCCATCTCTGCATAAGCCAGTCTACCCAGTTCAGGGATCCCCCAGCCCTGCTCTGGCACGAAACTGGACAAAGGAAAGGGGAGTGACCACTCCCCTGACCAGTACCTCCCAGGGGAGGTGCCCAGAGCTCCTCCAGTGTGTCCCAGACCTCTGCCACCTTGGAAACAGAGGTGTTGGGGTCACACTGGACTGCTCTGAGTGGCCAGTGCCAGCAGGTGACGTCAGAGGCTCCTTCTGATAGGCTCTTACCTCTCTTGGTAGCCAATCCTCCTTCCTTGGTAGCCAAACCTCCTTTTCTGGCTATTTAGGGTCTCTGCTTTGGGGAATTCTTCAGATAACGAGTGCAAGAGCTCACCAGAGTTCCTCTGCATCTCCCTCTTCGCCTTCTACCAAGGATTGACCGCTGACTGCTCCAGGACGCCTGCAAAACCGCAACAAAGTAGCAAGACGACTACCAGCAACATTGTAGTGCGTAATCCTGCCGGCTTTCTCGACTGTTTCCAGGAGGTGCATGCTCTGGGGGTAGCCTGCCTTCACCCTGCACTAGAAGCTCTGAAGAAATCTCCTGTGGGTCGAAGGAATCTTCCCCCTGCTAACGCAGGCACCAAAAGACTGCATCACCGGTCCTCTGGGTCCTCTCTCATCCTGACTAGCGTGGTCCCTGGAACACAGCAACTCTGTCCAAGTGACTCCCACAGTCCGGTGACTCTTCAGTCCAAGTTTGGTGGAGGTAAGTCCTTGCCTCCCCCCAATAGACTGCAAAGCTGTGTACTGCGTGATTTGCAGCTGCTCCGGCTCCTGTGCACTCTTCCAGGATTTCCTTCGTGCACAGCCTAGCCTGGGTCTCCAGCACTCCGTCCTGCAGTGCACAACCTTCTGAGTTGTCCTCCGACATCGTGGGACCCCTTTTTGTAACTACACGTGGACTCCGGTTCACTCTTCTTCTAAGTGCCTGTTGGGGTACTTCTGCGGGTGCTGCCTGCTTCTGTGAGGGCTCTCTGAGTTGCTGAGCGCCCACTCTATCTCTTCTTAGAAAGGGCGACATCCTGGTCCTTCCTGGTCCTCAGCAGCACCCAAAAACCTCTACCGTGACCCTTGCAGCTAGCAAGTCTTGTTTGTGGTATTTCTGTGTGGGAACACCTCTGCAAGCTTCATCGCGATGTGGGACATCTATCTTCTAAAGGAGAAGTTCCTAGTTCTCTTGTTTCTTGCAGAACTCCAAGCTTCTTCCAACCGGAGGAAGCTTCCTTGCACCTTCATCCGGGATTTCCTGGGCTCCTGCCCCCCCCGGACACAGTCGCGACTATTGGACTTGGTCCCCTTGCCTTGCAGGTCCTCAGGTCCTGAAATCCGTTGTCAGTGCACTGCTGGTGTTTGCTGTTCTTGCAGAATCCCCCTATCACGACTATTGTGCTCTTTTGGGGTAGTAAGTGCACTTTACTCCTACTTTTCAGGGTCTTGGGGTGGGGTATTTTGGTAACCCTCACTGTTTTCTTATAGTCCCAGCGACCCTCTACAAGCAGATATAGGTCTGGGGTCCATTTGTGGTTTGCATTCCACTTTTGGAGTATATGGTTTGTGTTGCACCTATACCTATGTTCTCCTATTGCAACCTATTGTAATTCTACACTGTTTGCATTACTTTTCTGACTCTTACTTACCTATTTTGGGTTTGTGTACATATAACTTGTGTATATTACTTACCTTCTTACTGAGGGTACTCACTGAGATACTTGTGGCATATTGTCATAAAAATAAAGTACCTTTATTTTGAGTAACTCTGTGCATTGTGTTGTCTTATGATATTGTGCATATGATATAAGTGGTATAGTACGGGCTTTGTATGTCTCCTAGTTCAGCCTAAGCTGCTTTGCCATAGCTACCTTCTATCAGTCTAAGCTGCTAGTAACACCTTTATTCTACGAATAAGGGATAAATGGACCTGGCACAAGGTGTAAGTACCATTGGTACCCACTACAAGCCAGGCCAGCCTCCTACACTTGGTCCTTGTGTGATTGGTGATTTTGGGGCATGAGTGAGTCTCTGTACTGGACATGCTTTGGTGAAGGGTGTCCGTGCATTGGTGTTACATGCAGGGCTTGGTTTTGGGATGTGTGGGTTGTGGTAGTTGGGTGTTGGGGTGATGGGTATGAGGGTAAGGGTGGGGGCATGTGATGGCATGCAGGTGGGGTGTGGGGGATAAAGTAGTAAAGATATGTCTTACCGGAGTCCAGACCTCCTGCTACTCCTGCGAGGCCCTCAGGATGCATAATTGCCAAGACTTGCTCCTTCCATGTTGTTAGTTGTGGGGGAGGAGGTGGGGGTCCACCGCCAGTCCTCTGTACAGCAATCTGGTGTCTGGATACCACGGAACATACTTTCCCCCATAGGTCGTTCCACCTCTTCCTGATGTCATCCCTTGTTCTTGGATGCTGTCCCACTGCGTTAACCCTGTCGACAATTCTACGCCATAGCTCCATCTTCCTTGCAATGGATGTCTGCTGCACCTGTGATCCGAATAGCTGTGGCTCTTCCCGGACGATTTCCTCCACCATGACCCTGAGCTCCTCCTCAGAGAACTTGGGGTGTCTTTGAGGTGCCATGATGTGGTGTGGGTAATGTGTTAGGTGGTGTCTGTTGTGATGTGTGAGGGGATGTGTTGGTGTGTGTTGTTTGAGGTGCATGGATATTGTGTAAGTGAGGGTGTTGTGTGTCTGTGGATCCTGGCGTTGTTTTAGGTAGTCTCTCTCTCTGGCCTTCTTTCAAAATGTTGGTAGTAAGGGTTTGTGGGTGATGTGGGTGTGTGCTTTATATTGGATTGGGTGTGCGGGTGTGGTGTGTGTATGTGTATCAGGTGTGTGTATTTCGAATTGTCCAATATGGTTGTGTTTTGGAAATGTGTGTGTATTTTGAGCGTAGCGGTGTGTACCGCCAATGCAATACCGCAGTTGAAAGACCGTTGCTTTGATTCGTGGGTCGTGATACTGTGGGTGTATTCCTGTTGGCTTGACGGTGTCCGTTTTGGTATCGCCAGTTTATTACTGACCTTTGGTGTGGGGGACTTGTGTGGGTGTCGGATACCGAGCTGTGGGTCGTAATACCTGTAGTGGAATTTCGCGGCCGCAGCGGTATGTTGGCAATCTTCTGCACGGCGGAAAGCAGGATTTACCGCCAAGGTTGTAATGAGGGCCATATTTTCCATTGACATGATAATAAACTTTCAGAATAACAAACAAGTTACTTACCTTCTGTAATAATTTATCTGGTAGAGACACATTCTAATAACAAATTCTTTACCTTAGAATTTCTCCCAGGCATCAGACTGGATCCGGAGATTTTTATTATAGCAGTACCCTTGCGCGCAGTCAAGTGGCAGCAGTGGACTCCGCGTCTTTTGTTGGTGTCATGGTCGCCGTGATGACGTAGGGGTCGTATATAGGCGCCAGCTCGGCGTAGTGATGTCAGTTTCTTTTCACAACTTTGACGCCAAAGTGCAGAGCCATGAAGAACACCAAGAATGGTGAGCCAAAACTAAGGCCCTGAAATGGTTATGCCTGTCCAATGAAATCAGTTTGTAAGCAGGGAGGATGGGTGGGTTGGTAAGGAATCTGCAACTAGAATGTCTCTACCAGAAAAATTGTTATCGAAGGTACGTAACTAGTTCATCTGATAGAGACTTCTAGTTGCAGATTCTTTTCTTAGAATAGATACCCAAGAAATATCATCCTCTGAGGTGGGCTGAGAACCTAAGCTCATACTAGGAAGTCCTGCAGGACCGAATAACTAAAGCAGCCGTCTCTGCGGACCTGACTGTCCAGAGAGTAATGCTTTTTAAATGTGTGCAGAGATGCCCATGTTGTTGTCTGACAGATATCAAGGACAGGAACTCCAGGTGCTAACGCTGTGGTAGCAGCATTAGCTCTGGTAGTGTGAGCGCGCAAACCCTCAGGGGCTTGCTTTTTAGCCAAAGTGTAGCACATTTTGAAGCAAAGAAGCACCTATCATGAGATGTTATGCTTCTGCACCGCCTTCCCTTTCTTCGTACCCACATACCCCCCCCCAAAAAAAGAGTTGATTGTCCAACCAGAAATCTTTGGTAAGATTGAGGTAGTATGCCAATGCTCTTTTTGCATCCAGACAGTGGAGTCTCTCCTCTTCGTGAGAAGAATGTGGGAGTGAATAAAAGAAGGCAAAGTGATGGATTGGCCTTCATGAAAGGGCATGACCCCTTTGGGAAGGAATGAGACCCTCGTATGGAGCCCCACCTTGTCAGGGAAAACAGAAAACAATGGGTGTTTAGAAGAAAGAGCCTGAAGCTCACTCACTCAGCAAGCAGAGGTCACGGCAACTAGAAATGCAGTTTTAAGAATAAGGAGCTGCAAAGGACAATTGTGTAACGGCTCAAAGGGAGCACATATCAGCTAAGTAAGGACAACATTAAGGTCTTACTGAGGCATGATAAAGTGGAGAGGGGGGAAAACAAATGTGTAAGACCCTTAAGTAATCTACCCACAAGAGGAGACTTAAAAAGAGAATGTTGGTCGGGCAACTTTAGGAAGGCTGAGATAGCCGCCAAGTAACCTTTAACAGAGCCAATGCAGAGCCCTACTGGGCTAAAGATAGGATGAACAGAAGAACCGCAGAGAAAGAAGCAGGGTGGGGATCAAGAGACTTGTTTGTCCACCATGCCACAAATTGATGCCGACAAGCGTATACCGTTTTGGTGGAGGGACTCCTGGTTGCCAAGATAACCTCACAGACTTCGGTGGAAGCTCAAAAGCTGTCAACTGCCGCCGCTCTATCTCCACGTTGAAGGCGAAGTTTGGACAGCTTCAGATGGAGAACCATCCCCTGCTGCTGCGCCAGAAGTGCCTCCCAAAGATGCAGTCTGACTGGGAGATCAGTGGCCATACTCAATAGCTCTGGATATCATACTCTCCGTGCCCAGTCTGGAGCCACAAGGATTAAATGGAGGATAAAGGAGGCCTGATATCCACTCAAGACGAAAAGTGTTGCAGAGCGAGTGCCGTCATGGAAACTCCAACTTGCAAATCAGCTGACATTGAGTGTTCTCTACAGAGCAGAACAGATCTAACCAAGGCTCTCCCCATTTGTGAAAGAGACCTTGCATCTTTTCTGGATGTAGACGCCATTCTTGATCGGATGACTCCACGGCTGCGTTTGTCTGCTCTGGTGCTTAGGGATCCCGCCAGATGTTGAACCACCAGTGATATGCCCTGATGTGCCAGCCATGTCCAGAATCACAGAGCCTCTTTATAAAGGGTCCAGGACCCTACTCTGCCCTGTTTGTTGCGGTACCACGTGGCGGTAGTGTTGTCCGTGAACACCTGCACTACTTTTCCTTTGAGAGAGGGAAGGAATACTTTCAATGCAAGCCTGATTCCCCGTAGCTCCAGAAGGTTGATCTGGAGCCCAGAATCCGCATGAGACCAGAGGCCTATGATCTCTGCCTCTCCTATGTGGCCGCCCCATCCCAGGAGTGAGGCATCTGTCACTACTAAGATATCTGGTTGGGGAAGCAAGAGGGATCTGCTGTTGACCCAATCCAGATTCGAAAGCCACCACAACAGATCTTTTGCAGTCCCCTCCGAGATCTGGACCATGTCGGAGAGATTCCACTGATGCTGTGCCCACTGGAACTTCAAGTCCCACTGAAGAGCCCGCATATGCCATCTGGCATGTGTTACTAGCAAGATGCAGGAGGCCATGAGGCCCAGCAGCCTCAGAGTCAGTCTCACCGAAACCCAAGACTGAGGCTGAAAGATCGAATCATAGCATGAATATCCTTGATTTGCTTTTCGGGAGGATAGGTCCGAAACTGCACTGTGTCCAGAACAGCCTGATGAAACGGAGCATCTGAGAGGAAGTCAGTTGAGACTTTGGCATGTTTATAGTTGTGAGGAAATGCCTCCTTGGCATGGTTACCCCCTGACTTTTTGCCTTTGCTGATGCCAAGTTATGATTTGAAAGTGTGCTGAGGCCTGCTAACCAGGCCCCAGCACCAGTGTTCTTTCCCTAACCTGCACCTTTGTCTCCACAATTGGCACACCCTGGCATCCAGGTAAGTCCCTTGTAACTGGTACCCCTGGTACCAAGGGCCCTGATGCCAGGGAAGGTATCTAAGGGCTGCAGCATGTCTTATGCCACCCTGGGGACCCCTCACTCAGCACAGACACACTGCTTGCCAGCTTGTATGTGCTGGTGGGGAGAATATGACAAGTCGACATGACACTCCCCTCAGTGTGCCATGCCAACCTCACACTGCCCATGGCATAGATAAGCCACCCCTCTAGCAGGCCTTACAGCCCTAAGGCAGGGTGCACTATACCATTGGTGAGGGCATAAGTGCATGAGCACTATGCCCCTACAGTGTCTAAGCAAAACCTTAGACATTGTAAGTGCAGGGTAGCCATAAGAGTATATGGTCTGGGAGTCTGTCATACACAAACTCCACAGCACCATAATGGCTGAAAACTGGGAAGTTTGGTATCAAACTTCTCAGCACAATAAATGAACACTGATGCCAGTGTACATTTTATTGTGAAATACACCCCAGAGGGCATCTTAGAGATGCCCCCTGAAAACATACCGACTTCCAGTGTGGGCTGACTAGTGTTGCCAGCCTGCCACACACCAGACATGTTGCTGGACACATGGGGAGAGTGCCTTTGTCACTCTGTGGCTAGTAACAAAGCCTGTACTGGGTGGAGGTGCTTCTCACCTCCCCTGCAGGAGCTGTAACACTTGGCGGTGAGCCTCAAAGGCTCACCCCCTTTGTTACAGCACCACAGGGCATTCCAGCTAGTGGAGATGCCTGTCCCCTCCGGCCACGGCCCCACTTTTTGCGGCAAGGCTGGAGGAGATAATGAGAAAAACAAGGAGGAGTCACTGGCCAGTCAAGACAACCCCTAAGGTGTCCTGAGCTGAGGTGACTCTGACTTTTAAAAATCCTCCATCGTGCAGATGGAGGATTCCCCCAATAGGATTAGGGATGTGCCCCCTCCCCTCAGGGAGGAGGCACAAAGAGGGTGTAGCCACCCTCAGGGCTAGTAGCCATTGGCTACTAACCCCCCAGACCTAAACACACCCCTAAATTTAGTATTTAGGGGCCCCCAGAACCTAGTAAAACAGATTCCTGCAACCTAAGACGAAGAAGGACAGTTGACCTGAAGCCCTGCAGAGAAGACGGAGACACCAACTGCTTTGGCCCCAGCCCTACCGGTCTGTCTCCCCACTTCGGGAGAAACTGCAAAAGCGACGCGTTCCCCAGGGTCCAGCGACCTCTGAAGCCTCAGAGGACTACCCTGCATCTAAAAGGACCAAGAACTCCCGAGGACAGCGGCCCTGTTCCAAAGAAACCAAAACTTGCAACAAAGAAACAGCGTTAAAAGGACTCCACGTTTCCCGCCGGAAGAGTGAGACTTTCCACTCTGCACCCGGCGCCCCCGGCTCGACCTGAGGAGAAACAACACTACAGGGAGGACTCCCCGGCGACTGCGAGCCTGCGAGTAGCCAGAGTTGACCCCCCCCAGTGACGCCTGCAGAGGGAATCCAGAGTCTCCCCCTGACCGCGACTGCCTGCTTCAAAGAACCCAACACCTGGTAAAGACACTGCACCCGCAGCCCCCAGGATCTGAAGGATCCGACCTCCAGTGCAGGAGCGACCCCCGGGTGGCCCTCTCCCCTTGCCCAGGTGGTGGCTACCCCGAGGAGCCCCCCCCCTTGCCTGCCTGCTTCGCTGAAGAGACCCCTAGGTATCCCATTGAATCCAATTGTAAACCCGACGCCTGTTTGCACTCTGGACCCGGCCGCCCCCGTTTTGGGCACCATTTTGACCTCTGCACTTGACCGGCCCTGAGCTGCTGGTGTGGTAACTTTGGGGTTGCCCTGAACCCCCAAAGGAGGGCTACCTTGGACCCAACTTTGAACCCTGTAGGTGGTTTACTTACCTGCAAAACTAACAAATACTTACCTCCCCCAGGAACTGTTGAAATTTGCACTGTCTAGTATTAAAATAGCTTATTGACATTTTTGCCAACACTATGAATGCTATTTTGCTGATTCAAAGTTCCTATGATACCTGAGTGAAGTACCTTTCATTTAAAGTATTGATTGTAAATCTTGAAGCTGTGGTTCTTAAAATAAACTAAGAAAATATATTTTTCTATATAAAAACCTATTGGCCTGGAATTGTCTTTGAGTGTGTGTTCATCATTTATTGCCTGTGTGTGTACAACAAATGCTTAACACTACTGTTGGAGGCTGGACTGGCTTGTAGTGAGTACCAAGGGGTACTTGCACCTTGCACCAGGCCCAGTTATCCCTTATTAGTGTATAGGGTGTCTAGCAGCATAGGCTGATAGATAATGGTAGCTTAGCAGAGCAGCTTAGGCTGAACTAGGAGACGTGTGAAGCTACTACAGTACCACAAGTGTCACTTGCACAATATCATAAGAAAACACAATACACAGTTATACTAAAAATAAAGGTACTTTATTTTTATGACAATATGCCAAAGTATCTTAGAGTGTACCCTCAGTGAGAGGATAGGAAATATACACAAGATATATGTACACAATACCAAAAATATGCAGTATAGTCTTAGAAAACAGTGCAAACAATGTATAGTTACAATAGGATGCAATGGGGACACATAGGGATAGGGGCAACACAAATCATATACTCCAAAAGTGGAATGCGAACCACGAATGGACCCCAAACCTATGTGACCTTGTAGAGGGTCGCTGGGACTATTAGAAAATAGTGAGAGTTAGAAAAATAACCCTCCCCAAGACCCTGAAAAGTGAGTGCAAAGTGCACTAAAGTTCCCCCAAGGACATAGAAGTCGTGATAGAGGAATAATGCAGGAAAGACACAAACCAACAATGCAACAACGATGGATTTCCAATCTTGGGTACCTGTGGAACAAGGGGACCAAGTCCAAAAGTCACAAGCAAGTCGGAGATGGGCAGATGCCCAGGAAATGCCAGATGTGGGTGCAAAGAAGCTTCTACTGGACAGAAGAAGCTGAGGTTTCTGCAGGAACGAAAAGGGCTAGAGACTTCCCCTTTGGTGGACGGATCCCTCTTGCCATGGAGAGTTGTGCAGAAGTGTTTTCCCGCCAAAAGAATGCCAACAAGCCTTGCTAGCTGCAAATCGTGCGGTTAGCGTTTTTGGATGCTGCTGTGGCCCAGGAGGGACCAGGAGGTCGCAAATTGGACCAGGAGGTAGAGGGGACGTCGAGCAAGACAAGGAGCCCTCTTAGCAGCAGGTAGCACATGGAGAAGTGCCAGAAACAGGCACTACAAGGATGCGTGAAACGGTGCTCACCCAAAGTTACACAAAGGAGTCCCACGTCGCCCGAGACCAACTTAGAAAGTCGTGCAATGCAGGTTAGAGTGCCGTGGACCCAGGCTTGGCTCTGCACAAAGGATTTCCACCGGAAGTGCACAGGGGCTGGAGTAGCTGCAAAAGTCGCGGTTCCCAGCAATACAGTCTAGCGAGGTGAGGCAAGGACTTACCTCCACCAAACTTGGACTAAAGAGTCACTGGACTGTGGGAGTCACTTGGACAGAGTTGCTGGATTCGAGGGACCTCGCTCGTCGTGCTGAGAGGAGATCCAAGGGACCGGTAATGCAGCTTTTTGGTGCCTGCGGTTGCAGGGGGAAGATTCCGTCGACCCACAGGAGATTTCTTCGGAGCTTCTAGTGCAGAGAGGAGGCAGACTACCCCCACAGCATGCACCACCAGGAAAACAGTCGAGAAGGCGGCAGGATCAGCGTTACAGAGTTGCAGTAGTCGTCTTTGCTACTATGTTGCAGGTTTGCAGGCTTCCAGCGCGGTCAGCAGTCGATTCCTTGGCAGAAGGTGAAGAGAGAGATGCAGAGGAACTCGGATGAGCTCTTGCATTCGTTATCTAAAGTTTCCCCAGAGACAGAGACCCTAAATAGCCAGAAAAGAGGGTTTGGCTACCTAGGAGAGAGGATAGGCTACTAACACCTGAAGGAGCCTATCAGAAGGAGTCTCTGACATCACCTGGTGGCACTGGCCACTCAGAGCAGTCCAGTGTGCCAGCAGCACCTCTGTTTCCAAGATGGCAGAGGTCTGGAGCACACTGGAGGAGCTCTGGACACCTCCCAGGGGAGGTGCAGGTCAGGGGAGTGGTCACTCCCCTTTCCTTTGTCCCGTTTCGCGCCAGAGCAGGGCTAAGGGGTCCCCTGAACCGGTGTAGACTGGCTTATGCAGAATTGGGCACATCTGTGCCCAAGAAAGCATTTCCAGAGGCTGGGGGAGGCTACTCCTCCCCTGCCTTCACACCATTTTCCAAAGGGAGAGGGTGTAACACCCTCTCTCAGAGGAAGTCCTTTGTTCTGCCATCCTGGGCCAGGCCTGGCTGGACCCCAGGAGGGCAGATGCCTGTCTGAGGGGTTGGCAGCAGCAGCAGCTGCAGTGAAACCCCAGGAAGGGCAGTTTGGCAGTACCAGGGTATGTGCTACAGACCACTGGGATCCTGGGATTGTGCCAACTATGCCAGGATGGCATAGAGGGGGCAATTCCACGATCATAGACATGTTACATGGCCATATTCGGAGTTACCATTGTGAAGCTACATATAGGTAGTGACCTATATGTAGTGCACGCGTGTAATGGTGTCCCCGCACTCACAAAGTCCGGGGAATTGGCCCTGAACAATGTGGGGGCACCTTGGCTAGTGCCAGGGTGCCCTCACACTAAGTAACTTTGCACCTAACCTTTACCAGGTAAAGGTTAGACATATATGTGACTTATAAGTTACTTAAGTGCAGTGTAAAATGGCTGTGAAATAACGTGGACGTTATTTCACTCAGGCTGCAGTGGCAGGCCTGTGTAAGAATTGTCAGAGCTCCCTATGGGTGGCAAAAGAAATGCTGCAGCCCATAGGGATCTCCTGGAACCCCAATACCCTGGGTACCTCAGTACCATATACTAGGGAATTATAAGGGTGTTCCAGTAAGCCAATGTAAATTGGTAAAATTGGTCACTAGCCTGTCAGTGACAATTTGAAAGAAATGAGAGAGCATAAGCACTGAGGTTCTGATTAGCAGAGCCTCAGTGAGACAGTTAGTCACTACACAGGTAACACATTCAGGCACACTTATGAGCACTGGGGCCCTGGAGAACAGGGTCCCAGTGACACATACAACTAAAACAACATATATACAGTGAAAAATGGGGGTAACATGCCAGGCAAGATGGTACTTTCCTACAACTACCCTCTGATAAGCCTATTGCTCGACCACACTACCACAAAATAGAGCATTAGCATTATCTCTTTTTGCCACTATCTTACCTCTAAGGGGAACCCTTGGACTCTGTGCATGCTATTTCTTATTTTGAAATAGTACATACAGAGCCAACTTCCTACAATAGTGAACCTCAATGTGTGCAGCAGGTTCGCCTTAGTCTGAAGGTGGGAGACGACTTTTTGGGGCGTGTCTGCCTTCAACAGCCAGTCGTCGAGATAGGGGAAGACCAAAACCCCTAACCTGCGCAGGTGAGCTGCAACCACCGCCATCACTTTCGTCAACACCCGAGGGGTGCTGGTAAGGCCGAAAGGGATCACGGTAAATTGGAAGTGCTCGTGACCTACCACGAATCGTAGATAATACCTGTGGGCAGGCAGGACGGGAATTTGGAAACAAGCACCCTGCAAGTGTAACGCTACCATTAAGTCTCCTGGGTCTAAGGCAGACAAGACCTGAGCCAGAGTGAGCATTTTGAACTTCTCCTTCTTGCGGAAGAGAATGAGGGCCCAAAGGTCAAGGATAGGACATAAGTCTTTGTCTTTTTTGGGCACCAGAAAGTAGCAGGAATAACAACTACAACCTACTTCTGGCACAGGGACCCTCTCTGTGGCTCCTTTGGCGAACAGAGCCGTGAGTTCCTAGCAGAGAATTGCTAGATGATACTCTGGTAAGGGACCGTAAGATGGAGGCATGGCCGGTGGGGATTACCCCCTTCGGACGATCTGCACAACCCACCTGTCTGTCGTGATGGTCTCCTAGTGGGGCAGGTGATGGCGGATCCTGCCACCAACCGGTATATGAGGGGGGGTACGGATTAGGAAGGTTTGGAGGCTGCATCAGGAACCGGGGTGGACTGGGCAAACCTCTGTTTTCCTGTCCCACGAGCCCGCAGGATTCTGCATCCTCGGTGGCTGTAAAAGGGACACAGAAGGAAGCTCGTTCCGTGGCCACGAAAGGGGCAAAAGATGGACTGTTGGGGACGAGGTGCAACCGGGAGGCCAAGGGATCGAGCACTCCTTAGACCTCTCATGTGCTAAGTCTGCATTGTCTCCAAAGAGACAGGTGCCATCAAAGGGCATGTCCCTGAGGGTCTGTTGGACATTCCCTGAAAAAACAGATGTCCTTAACCAGGCGTGGCTCCTCAAGGCCACCGTCAACACAACCAATTTACCTGGAGAGTTGTGTCCATTTCACAGGGAATGGTGAACTTAGCTGCATCTCTCCCATCAGCAGCAGAACTTGCACGACTGTATCCCACAAACAGTGGTTAAAGCAGTCCAAAATGCTCACCGACCGCCAGACTGGAGGAAGAAAACATCTTCTTACCAAGTTGGTCTTTGATTCTCTATTTGGGGGAGCGGAAAGTAATACACCAGATGACAAGGATGCCTGGATGAAAAGGCTCTCAGGTGAGGGGTATTGGGGCAGGAATTTAGGGTTGTTTGGAGCAGGCCGATGTTGGCGAGCGATTCTACTGTTTACAGGAGCCCCTGTGCTGGATCTGGACCAAGTACCCAGAAGGACATCAGTGAGGGCTTCATTGAAGGGGAGGACAGGCTCTGAGGTAGAAGCCTTAGCTTGAAGCACCTCCGTCAGGAGATTCGTCCTGACCGCTACAGAAGACAGCTCCATGCCAAGGACCTCAGCCGCTCAAATGACCACTACAGAATAAGAGGTTCCCTCCGCCGTAGCCACGGTAGGATGAGAACGCATGCCAGCGCCTGGAGAAGTATCTAGACCATTAGCCTTGCCCTATTCCTGTGCCCAGTCCAATTCAGGGTTATCTAGCTGGTATTCTAAAGGGCCCAGGGTCCCCTCCAATCCTTCCTTGTATTTGTACCCAGAGTAATAAGGATCTGAACCCAATCTGGGGTGAGAACCACTTCGAAGTCAGAAGCAGCGTCGGCCAACGCCGTTCTGCCTCCGGGTCATCGTGGATAAGAATTGGATCGATGTCGATCGAGTGCACCACCGATGTCGGGAGCATTGATGACCTAGCTAGTGTCAGGGAAGTTTGGGATGGTATGACTAGTGTCAGCATGGATCCGGAGGGACCACTGGGAGATCAGACCAAAGACACTGGCGTGGAACTGAAAGGGCCCTCATCCGAGCCCCCAGGCCTCGGAGGCACCATAGATGGGTCAGAATGCCCAAATATGATGCACATGGCCTCATAAAACTTGAGTTGGGCAAGGGTCGCCCTGGCTCACGGAAAATCGAGGAGGTGCAGAGCATAGCAAGGACACTCCTCCCACGTTGCATCAGCTGAGCGATGTGGTGAAGTTGAAGAATGCCTGGCCTTCTTCAACGACTTCTTTCTCTTACCTGAATGACACAAAGATTTTGATGTTGAGTGGTGGTGACTCCGCAAACAGTCTCAAGACATTCCTCATGAGTGACACCCTGAACAATGCTGAGCCGTGCGCCGGGGCATCGTGAGCTTTGGGGATCGCTCCCTCAAAGCCTTTGGGTGCATGGCCAGGCACAACTTCGGGTCGTGGTCGTACTCCAAACAACACAAACGGACCTGATGCTGATCTGTCCCTGACATCATATGGTGACAGGCCTCGCAAGGCTTGAACCAGTTATTCGGGGACATCATGATGTGCCAAAGGTCAACACAAAAACCTGACAAAACGCTTAAAACATTACCAGGGTATCTCTTCTCCAGATCAGCGTGTGGCACAGAAAAGAACTGACGTCACTACGCCGAGGTGGCGCCTATTTACAGTCCCAACATCATCCCAGCGGCCACTAAGCCAATGACAGCCATGGAGACGACCAACGCCACCTGAAGACGCACAAGGGTACTGCTGGAAGAAAAATCTCCAAATCCAGCGTGACGCCTGGGGGAAATTCTAAGGTAAGGAATCTAATGTAAGGAATATGCAACTAGAAGTCTATCAGATATGCAGTTTTACTGATAAAACCACATAGCGCATACATTTTTTTAAAGCAGAAATTAGGTTTGTGCAAAAAAGTTTAACAGACAATATTTAGCATTTGCACATCACCAAGCAGTGTTTGGATTTGTTTTAAACCTTTCAAAATATTTTATTCACCACACAAAATTAAAACAATGTTGTGAGAAAGTAGCCTCTTTCTAGCCTTGTTACCCCCACTTTTGGGCTGTTTGTGAGTATATGTCAGGGTGTTTTCACTGTCTCACTGGGATCCTGATAGCCAGGGCCCAGTGCTCATAGTGAAAACCCTATGTTTTCAGTATGTTTGTTATGTGTCACTGGGACCCTGCTAGTCAGGACCCCAGTGCTCATAGGTTTGTGGCCTATATGTATGTATTCCCTGTGTGATGCCTAACTGTCTCACTGAGGCTCTGCTAACCAGAACCTCAGTGGTTATGCTCTCTGCTTTCTAAATTGTCACTAACAGACTAGTGACCAATTTCACCAATTCACATTGGCATACTGGAACACCCTTATAATTCCCTAGTATATGGTACTGAGGTACCCAGGGTATTGGGGTTCCAGGAGATCCCTATGGGCTGCAGCATTTCTTTTGCCACCCATAGGGAGCTCTGCCAATTCTTACAAAGGCCTGCCACTGCAGCCTGAGTGAAATAACTCCACGTTATTTCACAGCCATTTACCACTGCACTTAAGTAACTTATAAGTCACCTATTTGTCTAACCTTCACCTGGTGAAGGTTGGGTGCTAAGTTACTTAGTGTGTGGGCACCCTGGCACTAGCCAAGGTGCCCCCACATTGTTCAGGGCAAATTCCCCGGACTTTGTGAGTGCGGGGACACCACTACACACGTGCACTATACATAGGTCACTACCTATGTATAGCGACACAATGGTAACTCCGAACATGGCCATGTAACATGTCTAAGATCATGGAATTGTCACCCCAATGCCATTCTGGCATTGGGGAGACAATTCCATGATCCCCCGAGTCTCTAACGCAGACCCGGGTACTGCCAAACTGCCTTTCCCGGGGTTTCACTGCATACTGCCAACCCCTCAGACAGGTTTCTGCCCTCCTGGGGTCCAGCCAGGCCTGGCTCAGGAAGGCAGAACAAAGGACTTCCTCAGAGAGAGGGTGTTACACCCTCTCCCTTTGGAAAAAGGTGTCAGGGCTGGGGAGGAGTAGCCTCCCCCAGCCTCTGGAAATGCTTTGATGGGCACAGATGGTGCCCATCTCTGCATAAGCCAGTCTACACCGGTTCAGGGATCCCCCAGCCCTGCTCTGGCGTGAAACTGGACAAAGGAAAGGGGAGTGACCACTCCTCTGACCTGCACCTCCCAGGGGAGGTGCCCAGAGTTCCTCCAGCGTGCCCCAGACCTCTGCCATCTTGGATTCAGAGGTGTGCTGGCACACTGGACTGCTCTGAGTGGCCAGGGCCAGCAGGTGACATCAGAGACTCCTTCTGATAGGCTCTTACCTGTGTTACTAGCCTATCCTCCTTCCTAGGTAGCCAAACCTCCTTTTCTGGCTATTTAGGGTCTCTGTTTTGGGGAATTCTTCAGATACCGAATGCAAGAGCTCATCAGAGTTCCTCTGCATCTCTCTCTTCACCTTCTGCCCAAGGATCGACCGCTGACTGCTCAGGATGCCTGCAAAACCGCAACAAAGTAGCAAAGACGACTACTGCAACCTTGTATCGCTGATCCTGCTGCCTTCTCGACTGTTTCCTGGTGGTGCATGCTCTCGGGGTAGCCTGCCTCCTTTCTGCACCAGGAGCTCTGAAGAAATCTCCTGTGGGACGACGGAATCTTCCCCCTGCAACCGCAGGCAACAAAAGACTGCATCACCGGTCCTCTGGGTCCCCTCTCAGCACGACGAGCGTGGTCCCTGGAACTCAGCAACTCTGTCCAAGTGACTCCCACAGACCAGTGACTCTTCAGTCCAAGTTTGGTGGAGGTAAGTCCTTGCCTCCTCACGCTAGACTGCATTGCTGGACACCGCGTGATTTGCAGTTGCTCCGGCTCCTGTGCACTCTTGCAGGATTTCCTTCGTGCACAGCCAAGCCTGGGTCCCCAACATTCTAACCTGCAGTGCACAACCTTCTGAGTTGTCCTCCGGCGTCGTGGGACTCCCTTTTGTGACTTCGGGTGGACTCTGTTCACTCCTCTTCTAAGTGCCTGTTCTGGTACTTCTGCGGGTGCTGCCTGCTTCTGTGAGGGCTGCCTGACTTGCTGGGCACCCCCTCTGTCTCCTCATCCAAGTGGTGACATCCTGGTCCTTCCTGGGCCACAGCAGCATCCAAAAACCCTAACCACGACCCTTGCAGCTAGCAAGGCTTGTTTGCAGTCTTTCTGCGTGGGAACACCTCTGCAAGCTTCTTCACGACGTGGGACATCCATCCTCCAAAGGGGAGGTTTCTAGCCCTCTTCGTTCTTGCAGAATCCACAGCTTCTACCATCCGGTGGCAGCTTCTTTGCACCCTCAGCTGGCATTTCCTGGGCATCTGCCCACTCTCGACATTGTCGCGACTCTTGGACTTGGTCCCCTTGTTCCACAGGTACTCAGGTCCGGAAATCCACTTTGGTTGCTTTGCTGATGTTGGTCTTCCTTGCAGAAACCCCTATCACGACTTCTGTGCTCTCTGGGGGTTATAGGTGCACTTTACACCTACTTTTCAGGGTCTTGGGGTGGGCTATTTTTCTAACCCTCACTGTTTTCTTACAGTCCCAGCGGCCCTCTACAAGCTCACATAGGTTTGGGGTCCATTTGTGGTTCGCATTCCACTTTTGGAGTATATGGTTTGTGTTGCCCCTATACCTATGTGCTCCTATTGCAATCTACTGTAACTTTACATTGCTTGCATTACTTCCTTTTGCTATTACTGCATATTTTTGGTATTGTGTACATATATCTTGTGTGTATTTGGCATCCTCATACTGAGGGTACTCACTGAGATACTTTTGGCATATTGTCATATAAATAAAGTACTTTTATTTTTAGTATATCTGTGTATTGTGTTTTCTTATGATACTGTGCATATGACACCAGTGGTATAGTAGGAGCTTTGCATGTCTCCTAGTTCAGCCTAAGCTGCTCAGCTATAGCTACCTTCTATCAGCCTAAGCTGCTAGAAACACCTCTTCTACACTAATAAGGGATAACTGGACCTGGTACAGAGTGTAAGTACCCCTTGGTACCCACTACAAGCCAGGCCAGCCTCCTACATTGGTTGTGCAGCGGTGGGATAAGTACTTGCAACTACTTACCACTTTATCATTTTGTACTTTTAATAAGAGAATAATATACAAAACAAGTTCAGTGTATGTACACCTAACCAAAAAGTTTTGCTTTTCTTCTCTTACACTATCTGCTAAGTGCTGAAAAGTACTCCTAAACTTTCAAAAAGTTGAAAAAGTTTTTTTCCAGTTCTTTAAAAAGTCCTAAAACTTTTTCTCTCTTTTATCTGTCCCTAAACCTTTTTCTATCATGTCTGGTGTAGGAACCCCTCTTAATTTGGTCAATACTACTTATGACCACCTTAACTTTAAGAGCCTAATGAGTCCCTGCATTGATAGAGGTTTAGTGGTAGGAAAGAACCCTTCTAGAGAGTTAGGGGCTCATTACAACATTGGCGGTAAAAGCCGCTTACCGTTGTGCAGAAGACCGCCAATACACAGCCGCGGCCGCCGAATTCCGCCACAGCTATTATGACACACATCTCGGAATCCGCCGAAATACAGACACCCACACAAGTCCGCCACACCAAAGGTCAGTGTAAAACTGGCAAAACAAAACCTCCACCTCCACTCCAACAGAAACACACCCATGCTATTACGAGCCACGAATCCACGCGGCAGTCTTTCAAACGCGGTATTGCATTGGCGGTATACACCGCCGCGCTCAAAATACACACACATCTCCAAAACACCGCCACATTGGACAATTCCAAATACACACACCTGATACACATACACACAACACTTACACACACCCAACACAATATAAAACACACACCCACATCACCCACAAACCCCTACGCACACAAGTCACGACCGAAGGCCAGAGATACAGAGAGCACAGCAACTGAGAGCCCCACCACACAGAGGCACACAACACCATCACTCATACAACATTACACGCACAATACACCACACACCACTACACATCACCACACACATCAACACTGACACCACCCCACACATCACCCACACCACCCCATGTCACGCCAAAGACACCCCTGGTTTTCCGAGGAGGAGCTCCGGGTCATGGTAGAGGAAATCCCACGGGTAGAGCCACAGCTATTTGGCTCACAGGTGCAGCACACATCCATAGCCAGGAAGATGGAGCTATGGCGCAGAATAGTGGACAGGGTCAACGCAGTGGGACAGCATCCAAGAAATCGGGAGGACATCAGGAAGAGGTGGAACGACCTACGGGGGAAGGTGCGTTCAGTGGTCTCCAGGCACAACATTGCGGTTCAGCAGACTGGCGGCGGACCCCACCTCCTCCCCCACAACTAACAACATCCGAGGAGCAAGTCTTGACCATCATGCATCCAGAGGGCCTTGGAGGAGTCGGTGGAGGAATGGACACTGGTAAGTCAAATCTACACTATCATATCCCCCACCCTACCTGCATGCTATCACACACCGCCCCTCCCCTATCACTCCAGCTCCTCACTAATGTACTAATAACACAAACCACCCATCCCAACACCAAGCCCTGCATGACACAACTAAGCATGGTCACCCCTCACTAAAGCATGCTCCCTGCACATACCCAGAACACCCCCCAACCATCATCAAACCAACCCACACACAGGAATGCTTGCACTGGGGTGCACACACACCCACCCATTGCACACCATTACACACACAGATGCAATATTCATGCTCTTATGTCCCTGCAGGACCACGAAGGAACGTCACCACACTGGAGGGTCCAGACAACTCCACTCCACCCACAGAAAAGGCCCACAGTGACGATAGCAGCTCTGCCCTACTGGATCCTGATGACCAGGCCGGACCATCGTGGGCCTCAGGACAGTCGGTTCCCCTTGCACAGGCACAGCCCAAGACTGACCTTCCACCCTCTGGTAACACCAGCACAGCACCCACCCAGCGGGCCCATACCTCCGTCCCCAGGACACGTCAATCAGTGGTGTGTCTACCACTACAGGGAACCCAGGATAACCCACCACCCCAAGATAATCAGGGACCTGGGGGCAGTGGTAGTGGGCACACGGTCCAGGGGACGGAGACCCAGGAACACAGGGGAACTGGAAGGGCTGCTGTGCGACAGGGGGCGGACAGGCCAAGGAAACCCACTCTCCACGAGGCCCTCTCCTCCATCATGGGAGCATACCACCACTCCCAGGAGACGATGGCGACGGTCCTGGACAAGTTTCAGGAGACCCAGCGCCTGCAGGAGGAGCAGTATTTGGGGTTCAGGGAGGAGCTCAGGACCATCGTAGGGGTGCTGAAGGACATACAGCAGACCATGAGGGTTACCGTGGCACTCCAAGGGGCCCCTGACACTAGCCTGGACGATGAACTGCCCACCACCTCCGCCGGCACTAGTGGACAGGACGCCCCGCCACAGGACCACCACACCAGCACCCCACCCCCTGCAGACGGACAACCACCACGCAAGAGGTCCCTGAGATCCAAGAACAGGACAGCTCAAGATGGCAAGACCACCACCAGGAAATCAGACCACCCTGGTTGTCCTCCCACTGTCCCACTTTGTTACCCTGTCCATACTTAAACTGCCCCAGCTCCACTTCCTATGCCCATATGGGCAGTGCACCTGTGTGACCAATGGACTGGACTCTGCCATGGACATTCCTCCACCGTCCCCCATCACCATATTACAATCCCCCTCCATTTTTGAGCACTTCAATAAACACCCTTGAACCACAAAACTATCTGGAGTCAGTCTGTGATTTTGTAAATATGTATTATCAATGACAGTGTCATAATGCGTTTCCAATTGTAAAGCCAACATACCTATGTCACACATCACAAGTCCTTGAAGGATGCAAGCAGATGACACACGTTGGTAACCACACCTGTGAAACGTAATGGAAAGGTACAACTCAGTGACCAAATACTGGTATGAAATGACAGACAGGATAGAGGTAGACGTGTGAAAGTTAATGTAATGGTAAAAATGAAAATGTTCTCACCTGTGTGTCACTGGAAATATTGCTATATGACTGACTCCCTGTTGTCTATGTCTTCTTCCTCAGCTTCCTCCTCATCACTGTCAACAGGGTCCACAGGCTCCACAGCTGCCACAACACCGTCATCTGGACCATCCTCCTGCAGAAAAGGCACCTGGCGTCGCAAAGCAAGATTGTGAAGCATCGAGCAGGCGATGATGATGTGGCACACCTTCTTGGGTGAGTAGAATAGGGAACCACCTGTCATATGGAGGCACCTGAACCTGGCCTTCAGGAGCCCGAAGGTGCGTTCGATCACCCTCCTAGTCCACCCATGGGCCTCATTGTAGCGTTCCTCTGCCCTGGTCCTGGGATTCCTCACTGGGGTCAATAGCCAGGAAAGGTTGGGGTAACCAGAGTCCCCTAATAGCCTCACACGGTGCCTCTGGAGTTGACCCATCATATAAGGGATGCTGCTATTCCGCAGGATGTAGGCGTCATGCACTGAGCCAGGGAACATAGCATTTACCTGGGAGATGTACTGGTCTGCCAAACATACCATCTGTACATTCATAGAATGATAACTCTTCCGGTTCCTGTACACCTGTTCACTCCTGTGGGGGTGCCAGAGCTACATGGGTCCCATCAATAGCACCTATGATGTTGGGGATATGTCCAAGGGCATAGAAGTCACCTTTAACTGTAGCCAAATCCTCCACCTCAGGGAAAACGATGTATGTCCTTACGTGTTTCAGCAGGGCAGCCAACACTCTGGACAACACGTTGGAAAACATGAGGCTGGGACATCCCTGATGCCATGGCCACTGTTGTCTGAAAAGACACACTAGCAAGGAAATGGAGCACTGACAGCACCTGCACGTCAGGGGGGATTCCAGTGGGATGGCGGATTGGTGACATCAGGTCTGGCTCCAACTGGGTACATAGTTCCTGGATAGTGGCACAGTCAAACCTGTAGGTGACGATTAAATGTCACTCCTCCATTGTCAACAGGTCCACCAGCGGTCGGTACACCGGAGGATTCCGCCATCTTCTCAATTGTCCCAGCTGACGGTGCCTAGGAAGGACAACAGCAACCACAGAGTCAACAAATTCCCAGGTATGTACCCACAGATACAAAGAACACGACACCAAACACAAAACCCTTCCTGTATGTGTGTTGAGTGTAGGCCTAGCTATGTGTGACGCAGTAGTAAATGAAGCCATGTGGGCCCCTGAAATGGCGGCTGCCTGACCTCTAAACTGGGACAATGGGAATGTGAGGTCACTGTGCTGGCGTTGTACCCCGTCGCGGTAGGCGGTCGTAGACCGCGACGCAATGCTGCATTGGTTAACATTGGACCCTATGGGTCTCAGGAGCCAATGACGAAGTGCGCCGGCAGTGATGATATGCACCGCCACGGACGTCACCGCCATTTTCTATCTGTTCAATCACTCAATACCTGATATTCGACAGAAGAGGACCTACACTGCAAGTGCTGCTGTGACCTCGGTCTGGAAGAGACAATGGCTGCTGCGTCTGGGGAAAGGGCCCCTGCCTTCACTGCTCAGGAGTTGGAGAAGCTAGTAGACGGGGTCCTCCCCCAGTACACGCTACTCTACGGTCCTCCAGACCAACAGGTAAGTACACAGGGAGCACGTTGTATGGGCTATGCCTGGGTGGAGAGGGCTGATTGTAAGAGGGAAGGGGGCAGAGTTCAGGGAACATGAATGCATGTGAATGCATGTGCCACATGGCAAGGGTAGGGATGGGGGCCACTCACATCGATGATGCAGTTGGTAATGACTTCTCTTCTTCCCTTGTGCATGTCATGTAGGTCAGCGCCCACCAGAAGAAGGACATTTGGCGTGCCATCGCCAAGGAAGTCCGAAACCTGGGGGTCCACCAGAGTCGGGGCACCCACTGCCGGAAAAGATGGAAGGACATTCGCCGCTGGAGCAAGAAGACGGCGGAGGCTCAGCTAGGGATGGCCTCCCAACGTGGGAGGGGTGCCCGTCGCACCATGACCCCCCTGATGTTCCGGATCCTGGCGGTGGCCTACCCGGAGTTGGATGTGCGCTTGAGGGCATCACAGAAGACACAAGGGGGTGAGTACAACCTCATTCTGGGGACTTGGCGAGCCGTTGAGGGGTCTGGGTGGGGGAGGAGGGCTGTGGGTGTACCTAGGCCAGGCAGAAATACGTAGGCTAGGCCCCTCCGTAATGCAGGGCATGTGGCACTCCACCCCACCTCAGTAGTGGGCCAAGTACAGGTATAGATGCCCCTGTGGCATCCATGTGTGCAGATGTCCACCATAGCCATGTAGGCCATATCCCAGCAATTGCATCTGTAGAGGCCAAGAGCACGGCATAGTGCAGGGGGCTGCTGTGTTTGTATTGTCCGCCAACGGTAGCGGTAAGCCATGCTCTCAACCTGTCTTTCTTCTGTCGTTCCCTCCCCCTTTTTCTGCTCTCCCTATTCTTTTGTGCATCAGCATCGTCAGGCGGAGGTACAGTGGCACCGGGGCACGAGGGAGCTGCATCTCACATGGCCATGGAGGGCCACACCATGAACTCAGAATGCACCAGTGGGACGGAGGGCGAGGGGAGCTACACGTTGGTCACCGGATCACCAACCAGCGACACAGACTCGTCCGCCGATGGGAGCTCCCTTGTGGTGGCGGCACCATCTGTGCCCCCCCACTTCTACAGGTACAGCCGCCACCTCCCCTACCAGCACCGCCCTCCCAGCAGCCCCTCAGTGTTCGCCCCGTGCCCGCTCACCCAGGAGGGTGGGCATCACCTTCGCCCCAGGCACCTCAGGCCCTGCCCCAGTCACCCCTGCTGCCCTCAGTGAGGAGGCCATTGACCTCCTCAGGTCACTCACTGTTGGGCAGTCTACCATTGTGAAGGCCATCCAGGGTGTAGAAAGGGAGTTGCAACACAGTAATGCATTCCTGGAGGGCATTCATTCTGGTCAGGCTGCCCATCATCGAACCCTGCAATCTCTGGCCTCAACACTGATGGCAGCCATTGTCCCTGTCTCTAGCCTCCCCCTTCCAACTTCCTCCACCCAGACCCAATCCCCTGTACCCCAGCCTGTCCCAAGCACATCATCATACAAGCATGCATACACCTCAACACCCAAAAGTAGCTCAGGCAAACATAGGCACCACACAACCTACAGGCACTCACAGAAGCATCACCCACATGCAGACACAGCAACATCCACTGCCTCCACTGTGTCCCCCTCCTCGTTGTCTCCCTCCTCCCTCCCAGTATCGTCTACACTCTCACCTGCATGCATCTACAGGCACTAGGACTCGCACCAGAACACCCAGCACCACACCCCGCTCACCTGCACTCACCACCCCCACCCCCATTTACACATCCCCTGTGTCCTCTCCCAGTGTGTCTGTGACGCCCCCTCCCAAAGTACACAAACGCGGGCACCAACACACCCAACATCCATCCAGCTCACGACAGCCTCCAGTACCTGCACCTGCACCCAAAACACCTAAAGTGACACCTCCTACAACCACCTCCTCTTCCTCCACTCCCAGACACCCTCCAGCTACCCATCCCAGTGTTCGTCAGAAACTGTCCCTCTGCAACGTTGACCTCTTTGCCCCCACCCTCACCCCTCCAATTCATCAGTCCCGTCGTAGCGCCTCAGCCAAAAAGACTCCAGTACCAGTGGTGCGTGTTACAGGTGTGTGGAGTGCACCGGCCACCAGGGCAGGCAGTGTGACACGGAGCCAAGGCACTGCCAGTCCACCCCCTGTAAAGCATCTCAAGTTGGAAAGTGGCCTACGGGACCGGGTGAAGAATCCTGGAGGCAAAACTACTCACAAGGGTCCCAGGGGGATTGCAGAGTCAGCTGTGACTCCTTCAAAGGTGGGGAAGGGCCAGAAGAAGTCTGCACAGCCTGGTGTGAGCATCACGGCGGAGAAGGGTGGCATCCTTCCCGGCGGCCGGGACGCCACCGCCAGCACCGTTGTCACTGGTCAGGAGACCACTGCCAAAGTCAGTCCCCAGGAGGGCACAAGTATCGTCACTGGTCAGGAGACCACCGCCACCGCCGGAGTCAGTGCCCAGGAGGGCACAAGTATCGTCACTGGTCAGGAGACCACCGCCGGAATCATTGCCCAGGAGGGCACAAGTATCGTCACTGGTCAGGAGACCACCGCCGGAGTCAGTGCCCAAGAGGGCCCCGGCTGCCACAGCCCCGCTGAGCAATGAGGGACCATCATGCCACACACCAATGCACAGGTCAGAGACCGCCATGGCAAAGCACCGCTGAACAGGCCAGAGACCGCCATGGCAAAGTACTGCTGAACAGGGCAAGCGCCGCTGAACAGGCCAGAGACCGCCATGGCAAAGCACCGCTGAACAGGGCAAGCACCGCTGAACAGCCCAGAGACCGCCATGGCAAAGCACCGCTGAACAGGGCAAGCACCGCTGAACAGGCCAGAGACCGCCATGGCAAAGCACCGCTGAACAGGGCAAGCACCACTGAGCAGCCCAGAGACCGCCATGGCAAAGCACCGCTGAACAGGGCAAGCACCGCTGAACAGGCCAGAGACCGCCATGGCAAAGCACCGCTGAACAGGGCAAGCACTGCTGAACAGGCCAGAGACCGCCATGGCAAAGCACCGCTAAACAGGGCAAGCACCTCTGAATAGGCCAGAGACCGCCATAGCAAAGCACCGCTGAACAGGGCAAGCACCGCTGAACAGCCCAGAGACCGCCATGGTAAAGCACCACTGAACAGGGCAGAGCACCGCTGCAGAAGGAAAAGACCGCCACATCAAGCATCGTTATCCCATGTGCAGCTGGGACAGTGACGGGACAGAAACTGTCACGGGGAGCCTAATCCATTCTAGGCACCATTCCCCCTCCAGAACCAGTGGAGAGATCCATCCACTACCTCTGTCCTTCACAGGATGAAGCATTCTGGGCACCAGTACCCCTCCAGAACCAGTGGAGGCTGTTATCCACTTGAGAGACTGTGGCTTTGCACTCCCCAGGATATGGCAGTGGGCAACCCACCCACTGTAGAGACTTGAGATACTGTGGCTTTGCACTCCCCAGGATATGGCAGTGGGCAACCCACCCACTGTAGAGACTTGAGATACTGTGGCTTTGCACTCCCCAGGATATGGCAGTGGGCAACCCACCCACTGTAGAGACTTGTGAGACTGTGGCTTTACACTCCCCAGCATGGTACAGTGGGCAAGCCACCCACTGGAGAGACTTGAGAGACTGTGGCTTTCAACTCCCCAGGATATGGCAGTGGGCAACCCACCCACTGTAGAGACTTGTGAGACTGTGGCTTTGCACTCCCCAGGATGGTAAAGTGGGCAAGCCACCCACTGGAGAGACTTGAGAGACTGTGGTTTTGCACTCCCCAGGATACATCAATGGGCATGGAGCCCTGTCGTGGATCTGGCGTGGTGCTGTAATCCGGCTGAGGTGCCCCCCCCTTCCCTTCCCCCTGAGGTGCCTGTTGTATTTCTCTCTGATGCCCCGGCAGTGTTCTCTCCGTTTGTGGACAGGTATGTTGTGTGGGACGCGCTAATGCATTTTTGGCCCAGTGGTGCACGGACATTGAGATGTGCATATCTGCACTACTTCTCGTAATGTATATACTTTTGAATGAGTTTATATATATCTGTATATATTTGAAACATGTATTTTGATACTTTACAATGTTTGAACTGATTTCCTTTTGTCTTTGCATTCTTCCGGGGGGGTTGTGGGTTGTTACTGTGATGTTTGGAAATGCATTGGTGTGTGTGTTGTATTGTGCGAGGGTGGGGGTGGGGGTGTTGCGTGTGTGTCCCCCTGACTTTTGCCTCCCCCCTCCCCTATGACGTAGGTGCAGTACTCACCGTTGTCTTCACCTCCGCCGGCGCTGGTCTTCGTAGATGAGTAGGAAGACAAGGGCAGGGAGGATTTGCAATTCCGGCTCCATGGTGTCCTCCTTCCTCGTGGGATGTGTTAAGGTGAGCGTTTTCCCATTGCAAAAGCTGTTTCCGCCGTGTTTTTATCCATGGTGAATCCGCCCCGGAAAAGGTGGCGGATTGGCGGGTTGTGATACTGTGGGCGGTACATTGTCTTCCGCCTGTCTGTTGGCGGTGACCGCCGCACTGCTTGTCTGTACCGCCGTGGCGGTCGAAGTGTTAAAGTGGCTGTCTTTGTTGGCTGTTTCCGCCACGGTCATACTTCCCTTTTTTTGTCTGCCGGCCTGTTTGCGGTATTACCGCACCTTTAACACTGTCCGCCAGGGTTGTAATGACCACCTTACTGTCTAATATGCTTATTGAGAATGATAAGGTCCAGGGTGGCCCCTCATCTTCAAAGTTGGTAGATAGCTCACACTCTGACTCAGGGGATGCCCTTGAAGGAGTGTTACAGGGTTCCCTTCCTAATATGCCCCTTAGCAGACCACCTAGCAATGCTGGTAGTAATAGAAGCTCACATCACAGTAGGGATGTTTTTGTTCCTGCAGGCCAAGTTGCTAGGGTGCCAACTGTTAGGGACAGGTCTCCCTCTGTTCATTCACATCATTCTTCTGTGTCAAAACATTCCCATCCCACCCACCCTGATGACAAGATGTTAGAAAGGGAACTCAATAAGTTGAGAGTGGAAGAGACCAGGCTGAAGCTTAAACAGCAACAGCTGGCTCTAGACAGGGAATCCCTAGACTTAGAAAAAGAGAGACAGAGGTTGGGGCTTGGACCCCATGGTGGCAGCAGCAGTATTCCAGATAGCAATCCTGTGAGAGAGCATGATTCTAGGAATCTGCATAAGATAGTTCCCCCTTACAAGGAGGGGGATGACATTAACAAGTGGGTTGCTGCACTTGAGAGGGCCTGTATGGTACAGGGGGTCCCTCAAAGGCAGTGGGCTGCTATATTGTGGCTATCTTTCAATGGAAAGGGTAGGGATAGGCTCCTTACTGTGAAGGAAAGTGATGCCAATAATTTTGACCACCTTACTGCCTAATATGCTTATTGAGAATGATAAGGTCCAGGGTGGCCCCTCATCTTCAAAGTTGGTAGATAGCTCACACTCTGACTCAGGGGATGGCCTTGAAGGAGTGTTACAGGGTTCCCTTCCTAATATGCCCCTTAGCAGACCACCTAGCAATGCTGGTAGTAATAGAAGCTCACATCACAGTAGGGATGTTTTTGTTCCTGCAGGCCAAGTTGCTAGGGTGCCAACTGTTAGGGACAGGTCTCCCTCTGTTCATTCACATCATTCTTCTGTGTCAAAACATTCCCATCCCACCCACCCTGATGACAAGATGTTAGAAAGGGAACTCAATAAGTTGAGAGTGGAAGAGACCAGGCAGAAGCTTAAACAGCAACAGCTGGCTCTAGACAGGGAATCCCTGGACCTAGAAAAAGAGAGACAGAGGTTGGGGTTTGGACCCCATGGTGGCAGCAGCAGTATTCCAGATAGCAATCCTGTGAGAGAGCATGATTCTAGGAATCTGCATAAGATAGTTCCCCCTTATAAGGAGGGGGATGACATTAACAAGTGGTTTGCTGCACTTGAGAGGGCCTGTATGGTACAGGGGGTCCCTCAAAGGCAGTGGGCTGCTATATTGTGGCTATCTTTCAATGGAAAGGGTAGGGATAGGCTCCTTACTGTGAAGGAAAGTGATGCCAATAATTTTACAGTTTTGAAGAATGCACTCTTGGATGGATTTGGCTTAGCCACTGAACAATACAGGATTAAGTTCAAAGAAACCAGAAAAGAGTCCTCACAAGACTAGGTAGACTTTGTTGACTATTCAGTGAAGGCCTTGGAGGGGTGGTTACATGGCAGTAAAGTTTCTGACTATGAAAGCCTGTACAATCTAATCCTGAGAGAGCATATTCTGAATAAATGTGCGTCTGACTTGTTATACCAATATCTAGTGGATTCAGATCTGACCTCTCCCCAAGAATTGGGAAAGAAGGCAGACAAATGGGTCAGAACAAGAGTGAACAGAAAAGTTCATACAGGGGGTGACAAGGATGGCAAGAAGAAAGATGGTGAGAAACCTCAGGATAAGCATGGGGATAAGGGTAAAACCAAAGATTCTTCTTCAAATCCGAAACACTCTTCAGGGGGTGAGGATAAAACAAATTCTTCCTCTTCTTCACAACAATCTCACTTTAAAAAAGCCTTGGTGCTTTGTGTGTAAAAATAAAGGCCATAGGCCAGGGGATAAGTCCTGTCCAGGTAAACCCCTTGAGCCTGCCACCACTAATACATCAAACTCTAGTGCCCCTAGCAGTAGTGGTAATAGTGGTGGGACTGCTGGCAACAGTCAAACTAAGGGTGTAGTTGGGTTCACTTATGGGTCCATCATAGAAACTGGGGTAGTCAGTCCCAAGACAGTTTCTGTCACACCTAGTGGCATTGGCCTTGCCACACTGGCTGCTTGTCCCCTTACAATGGATATGTACAGGCAGACAGTTTCAATAAATGGTGTTGAGGCCCAGGCCTACAGGGACACAGGTGCCAGTATCACTTTGGTGACTGAAAACCTAGTGGCTCCTGAACAACACATCATTGGAACACAGTAAAAGATTATTGATGTCCATAACGCCACTAAGTTTCTTCCCTTAGCTATAGTTCAGCTTAGTTGGGGTGGAGTTACTGGCCCTAAGCAAGTGGTAGTGTCACTTAGCTTACCTGTACACTGTCTCTTAGGTAATGACCTAGAGACCTCAGGTTGGGCTGAGGTAGAGTTTTATGCCCATGCAGCCATGCTGGGTATCCCTGAGGAATTGTTCCCTCTCATTTCTACTGAAATGAAAAAGCAAAGGAGAGAAAACGGCCTGAAAACTCAGGATCCCTCTCCAATAACAGGTAAAAAGGGTATCACAGTATCCCCTACCCACCCTGCCATTCAGGATACCATTCCTGTGGTGGGCGAAACCTCTCCTGGGGGGGCACCTGTTCCAAGGGAATCATCAGCTGGCATATCTGTACTCCCTGAGGTGGAAGTACCTCTCTGTGGGATAACTAATATTGGTGAGAAAAAGAGCACCATTTTAGTTAACATGGAGCATCCCTCGAACCCTCCCACAGAAACTTTAGTGCAGAAACCCTGCACTGCCTCACAACACTTAGGACAGCAGCCCTGCCCTAGTGTGGAGCTCATAGGACAGCATCCCTGCCCTGCTCCAACTCAAGAGAAACAGCATCCCTGTTCTCTCTTCCAGCCATATGGACAAAGGTTTTGCCCAGCTATGGCTTTACTGAGACAGCATGCCTGTCTGGCATTCTCATCACTAGAAATAGGTCCAGTGGACAATTCCCACTGTTCTAAACTAAAACCTACTGATAGAAACACTGAAAATATATCTTCACATTGTTGGTTAGCTAAAAAACTTCAAACAGGGTGGTTTACATCCCCACAGGGAAGTAACCATATAGTGGATGATAAAGGGAGTAACCAGTCTATTGCAGAGCTACTCTCCACTTATCACCACTTAGACAATAAAGTCTCAACTGGCCACGGTTAGCGTTATTGTGCTTCATTTGGGGGGGGGGGGGTTGTGTGAGAAAGTAGCCTCTTTCTAGCCTTGTTACCCCCACTTTTGGGCTGTTTGTGAGTATATGTCAGGGTGTTTTCACTGTCTCACTGGGATCCTGCTAGCCAGGGCCCAGTGCTCATAGTGAAAACCCTATGTTTTCAGTATGTTTGTTATGTGTCACTGGGACCCTGCTAGCCAGGACCCCAGTGCTTATAAGTTTGTGGCCTATCTGTATGTGTTCCCTGTGTGATGCCTAACTGTCTCACTGAGGCTCTGCTAACCAGAACCTCAGTGGTTGTGCTCTCTCTGCTTTCTAAATTGTCACTAACAGACTAGTGACCAATTTCACCAATTCACATTGGCATACTGGAACACCCTTATAATTCCCTAGAATATGGTACTGAGGTACCCAGGGTATTGGGGTTCCAGGAAATCCCTATGGGCTACAGCATTTCTTTTGCCACCCATAGGGAGCTCTGACAATTCATACACAGGCCTGCCACTGCAGTCTGAGTGAAATAACGTCCACGTTATTTCACAGCCATTTACCACTGCACTTAAGTAACTTATAAGTCACCTATATGTCTAACCTTCACCTGGTGAAGGTTGGGTGCTAAGTTACTTAGTGTGTGGGCACCCTGGCACTAGCCAAGGTGCCCCCACATTGTTCAGGGCAAATTCCCCAGACTTTGTGAGTGCGGGGACACCATTACACGTGTGCACTATACATAGGTCACTACCTATGTATAGCGTCACAATGGTAACTCCGAACATGGCCATGTAACATGTCTAAGATCATGGAATTGTTACCCCAATGCCATTCTGGTATTGGGGAGACAATTCCATGATCCCCCGAGTCTCTACCACAGACCCGGGTACTGACAAACTGCCTTTCCCGGGGTTTCACTGCAGCTGCTGCTGCCAACCCCTCAGACAGGTTTCTGCCCTCCTGGGGTCCAGCCAGGCCTGGCCCAGGAAGGAAGAACAAAGGACTTCCTCAGAGAGAGGGTGTTACACCCTCTCCCTTTGGAAAAAGGTGCCAGGGCTGGGGAGGAGTAGCCTCCCACCAGCCTCTGGAAATGCTTTGATGGGCACAGATGGTGCCCATCTCTGCATAAGCCAGTCTACAACTGTTCAGGGATCCCCCAGCCCTGCTCTGGCACGAAACTGGACAAAGGAAAGGGGAGTGACCACTCCCCTGACCTGCACCTCTCAGGGGAGGTGCCCAGAGCTCCTCCAGCGTGCCCCAGACCTCTGCCATCTTGGATTCAGAGGTGTGCTGGCACACTGGACTGCTCTGCGTGGCCAGGTCCAGCAGGTGACGTCAGAGACTCCTTCTGAAGGCTCTTACCTGTGTTACTAGCCTATCCTCCTTCCTAGGTAGCCAAACCTCCTTTTCTGGCTATTTAGGGTCTCTGCTTTGGGGAATTCTTCAGATTCCTCTGCATCTCTCTCTTCACCTTCTGCCAAAGGATCGACTGCTGACTGCTCAGGACGCCTGCAAAACCGCAACAAAGTAGCAAAGACGACTACTGCAACCTTGTATCGCTTCATCCTGCCGCCTTCTCGACTGTTTCCTGGTGGTGCATGCTCTGGGGGTAGCCTGCCTCCTTTCTGCACCAGGAGCTCTGAAGAAATCTCCTGTGGGACGACGGAATCTTCCCCCTGCAACCGCAGCCAACAAAAGACTGCGGGGTCATTATGACATTGGCGGGCGGCATCAGCCGCCGGCCAAGATCTGACCGCCATGCGCCCACCAATGCGGCCGCACCCCGGCCGCGGCCATTTGGAGATCCCCGCTGGCCCAGGGGGGATCACGGCGCAACATAGGAGCCGGCTCCAAATGGAGCCGGCGGTGTTGCGGCCGTGCGACGGGTGCAGTTGCACCCGTCGCGCTTTTCACTGTCTGCACAGCAGACAGTGAAAAGCCGCATGTGGCCCTCTCAGGGGCCCCACGACTCCCCGTACTGCCAGCCTTTTCCTGGCGGTTCAGACTTCCAGAAAAAGGCTGGCGGTCGGGGATTACATCCGCCGGGGCCATTGTGGCTGTAAACCGCCGGCCCCAGCGGTGAGACCACGGCGCTACCACCGCGGTCATAATACGCCGGGAGGCACCGCCAGCCTGTTGGCGGTGCTCCCGTCGTTTTGGCCCTGCAGTTATAATACCGCCATGGTCATAATGACCACCTGCATCACTGGTCCTCTGGGTCCCCTCTCAGCACAACGAGCGTGGTCCCTGGAACTCAGCAACTCTGTCCAAGTGACTCCCACAGTCCAGTGACTCTTTAATCCAAGTTTGGTGGAGGTAAGTCCTTGTCTCCCCACGCTAGACTGCATTGCTGGGTACCGCGTGATTTGCAGCTGCTCCGGCTCCTGTGCACTCTTCCAGGATTTCCTTCATGCACTGCCAAGCCTGGGTCCCCGACATTCTAACCTGCAGTGCACAACCTTCTGAGTTGTCCTCCGGCGTCGTGGGACTCCCTTTTGTGACTTCGGGTGGACTCCGGTTCACTCCTCTTCTAAGTGCGTGTTCCGGTACTTCTGCGGGTGCTGCCTGCTTCTGTGAGGGCTCCCTGACTTGCTGGGCGCCCCCTCTGTCTCCTCATTCAAGTGGCGACATCCTGGTCCCTCCTGGGCCACAGCAGCATCCAAAAACCCTAACCGCGACCCTTGCAGCTAGCAAGGCTTGTTTGCGGTCTTTCTGCAAGCTTTTTCACGACGTGGGACATCCATCCTCCAAAGGGGAAGTTTCCAGCCCTCTTCGTTCTTGCAGAATCCACAGCTTCTACCATCCGGTGGCAGCTTCTTTGCACCCTCAGCTGGCATTTCCTGGGCATCTGGCCACTCTCGACATTGTCGCGACTCTTGGACTTGGTCCGCTTGTTCCACAGGTACCCAGATCGGGAAATCCACTTTTGGTTGCTTTGCTGGTGTTGGTCTTCCTTGCAGAAACCCCCTATCACAACTTCTGTGTTCTCTGGGGGTTATAGGTGCACTTTACACCTACTTTTCAGGGTCTTGGGGTGGGCTAATTTTCTAACCCTCACTGTTTTCTTACAGTCCCAGCGACCCTCTACAAGCTCACATAGGTTTGGGGTCCATTCGTGGTTCGCATTCCACTTTTGGAGTATATGGTTTGTGTTGCCCCTATACCTATGTGCTCCTATTGCAATCTACTGTAACTTTACATTGCTTGCATTACTTCCTTTTGCTATTACTGCATATTTTTGGTATTGTGTACATATATCTTGTGTATATTTGGCATCATCATACTGAGGGTACTCACTGAGATACTTTTGGCATATTGTCATAAAAAGAAAGTACCTTTATTATTATTATATCTGTGTATTGTGTTTTCTTATGATATTTTGTATATGACACCAGTGGTATAGTAGGAGCTTTGCATGTCTCCTAGTTCAGCCTAAGCTGCTCTGCTATAGCTACCTTCTATCAGCCTAAGCTGCTAGAAACACCTCTTCTACACTAATAAGGGATAACTGGACCTGGTACAGAGTGTAAGTACCCCTTGGTACCCACTACAAGCCAGGCCAGCCTCCTACAAATGTGCATTTATAAAGACAAATATATTTTGAAATCTGTGTAAGGTTCACTTATTAGTTAATTCAATGTTGTGTTAGAAAAATAGCCTGACATCTTACAAACTTTCATTTCACACGTGTTGCACAGCATGATTTTCACACAGTTCTCTTTAAAAAAAATCATTGAATTTCACTGAGAAAAAGAAAAGTAAATGTTTCAAGACAAACTGACTTTTGACCTCTGTCTCTGAATGCAGAGCAAACGTGACAAGATAAATACAAGATTTAAAGGCATCTATCTTGCTTGCCAGAACGGGCGAGTAGGCTGTAAAAATGATTGTTCATGACGAAATCTCATTTGCCATAGTCAGTGGGCAAGTAGATATCTTGAGGCCTGCTTCAGGGGGTTGCTTCTTGGGCAAGGCATTAAAGATCTTAATGCAAAGCATGACCCATTTAGAATAGGTCTGCTTCTGCACTGCTGTACATTTCTTCGTACCAAGAAACCCCACAAAAAATTACTCGTCCACAAGGAACTCTCATGTGCGGTCAAGATAGAACACAACGCTCTTTTTGGATGCAGGTGGTGGAGTTGCTCCTCTTCTTTAGAGGGATGTGGAGGAGTGTAAAAAGTAAGCAGTGTGACGGATTAGCCAACGTGAAATGGAGTGACCAGTTTTGTGAGAAAGGAGGATCTTTTACAAAGCATCACTTTGTTAGGATAGGTTGAGAGGTAAGGCGGCTTCGATGGCAAGGCATGCAGCTCACTCACTTTTCGAGGAGATGGAAGTGCCTGAGAAAAGCTATTCTATTTGTAGGGAGCCTGAATGGATAATTGTGGAAAGGCTGGAACAGAGCACACATTAAGAGTGTTAAGAACAGATTGACGACCCACTGAGGAATAATGAATTGGGAAGTAGGAAAAAGATGGACAAGAGCGTTTAGGAACATATTTACAATAAGGGACTTGGAAAGGGATGTGGCAGAAAGAGCCAAAAGATATACTTTAAGAGTGCCCAGAGCAGAGCCCTGCTGGGCAAGGGAGGGAATGAAGAGGAGAATTGTAGAAAGAGGAGCAGAGAGGGGATCAATGTCTTTTTCTACACATTATGCCACCAATTTTGTACAACAGCACGCATATACTGTCTTGGCTGCCATGATCACATAGTAGACATTGGGAGGACGGTTGAAATCTCAACTGTAATCCTCAGTCTCCATGCAAGGAGGCAGAGACTGGCTGCTGCAACAGAGGATATTCCTGAATGGGCAGCCTGATCAGAGGACCGATGGCCATGGTCAGTGTAACAGACACTATGGGGGTTATTACAACTTTGGAGGATGTGTTAATCCATCCCACAAGTGACAGTAAAGTGATGGATATACCACCAGACGTATTACGAGTCCAATATATCCTATGGAACTCATAATACGGCTGGTTGTATTGTCGCGTGGGCTCTCATTATCCTAAATGAGACTACTGGATTTCTAGGCAGCAGGATCGATAACGGTGTGGGGGACTGAGTCTGACCCACGTGTAAAGAATTCTGTCACCCTAAATCCGGTTTTTGCTCCAGCTAACTAGCAGTGCCTCATTTCTCCCACGGGGAAGAGATGATTGGACAGCCGAGCGCATGACATCTTTGGAACTTCTCAGGGAAGTCGTGGTCACTCAGATCCAAACCAACTCTCTCATTTACAATATGGTCTCATATACAAATGACAAAAGACAGTATAAGTTTTATCTAATGTTTTAATAAAACGACTGTATTTTAGATAAAAAGGCGTGAGCCGCAATAACCAGAACAATACAACATAGTAGGATTGAAATAGTCACCAGGAGAGTAAAACATAAGAACAAAGCTATCATATTGCTTAACAGTTTCTACTCTCCCTCTGCTTGTTCTATTTAGAGCACAGCATGTTAAGCTTCTAGCTTGCCTTTCCGAATCACCGGGGAGACATAAGTCCTCATACCTGAGCAAAGGCCTGTGATCTGGTTCAGCATCTGCAACGAGGCAGTCGGCGTCTAGTTGTGGTTCCCTGGTCGGACTCTCCCTCTACCGTGTACTAGGACTAGGAAGTGTTTTTATAATTAACACGCCGGTGTTCTAAGAAACGTCCCTACGTAAGAATGTATACTTTCTACGAACCCTAAAGACTAAACTTCTACCACGTCTATCGGCAATGTACCAGACTGTATCTTTGACTGAAGTACAGAGTGAATATGTTATGAAGAACTCCAGTGCTGAAGTAGGCAAAACAGTGTGATATGAATAAAAAACAACACCGTAGAACTGGCTATTTTGTAAAATAACAGTACGAAGCGTAATAAAAAGCATTTAGAGAAAAGTGCATAGAGGCTCTAAGCTATCAGCTAATGAATAAAATACATTCAGGGCAAAGTGCACAAAGGCCAAAAGCCTGAAGCTAATGCGCAATTTATACGTAAAATTAACCACACTACACCCTCCCCTTGTCGGTAGCAAGTGGTTCCAATAACGTAAAAACATGCCCTAAACATAAACAATATATTTCGACAAGGCAAGAAGACAAAAAAGTCCTAAATTCAGGAAACATGTGACGATAAAGCCAAATTCAATATAGTGTCAATTTCGCCTATGAAAAAAAATCCAATTGTCCGACAGAAGCAACAGAACGTAGGAGCTCCTCCACTTCGACATATGTTAATACCGGAAGATCCACGCCACAAAGTACCATGGAGCAGGTGTGTTCCAAAGCCCCAAAACCATTCAGGGCGGCACCCCGTGCAGGGCAAATGAAAGAGACAATACCATCTTCCTCCAGGAAGGGAATCTCATAAACCGCCTCACAAAGCAAACGCAACAGTAGTGCACAAGTCTGGGAATGAGCCCTAATCGGGAACATCAACAGATCAGGATCGACCACTGGAGGGCGCTGCAGTGAGAGACAGAAAGCCAGTGCATGTTCAAACGAGCACCAAAGGCACCGAAACACGGGTTGCACACAATCCAAAACCGGTCTAAATGACAGAGACCAGTCACACTCCAAATGGCCCAGGAGTGTAGCTCCAAAACGCTGCATCATGCGTTCACGACAAAGCTGCGCTGACGGGAGCAGCAATATAGGATCTCGTCGTGGCGGGACAGCTATTGCGAAAAAATAGCAACAATAGCAAGACTCCAGCCAATAAAGCCAAAGTAATCGGGAAACCCCCAAAAATGCTTCCGAAAATAGAGTGTATAGCCGAAGGTATCAAACCGAATATGGAGAGAAGGTGTGAGCGAAACCAACACCAACGGCTTTGAAAAAATGAGCAATACCAGCAGTGCTGGATGCATTAAATATACGCCCCACAAGTTCACTGAAGTGACTTGGAAAGTTAGTATTCAAAAGGGACTGTATCTCCGCCGATGACCTTGCCACCTGAAGTGCGTAGGTCTCGCTAGCAGATGTAAGGGCCACATGCTTTTGAAACAATAAAGCTTTCAGCCGACTCAACTTGTCGAAATTAACCTTGGAAGTAGCAATATGAGGCCAGATGTCCGCTATCTCCCTAATTTGAGTGGGGGGAAACAACACATTCCCGCAGCACATAACGGCCTTGTTGACAACGACAACGTAAACTATTCCGGCATGCATGCCACAGCAGCGTTCGCTGTTAAGAACAATGTTACTGCCGTTAGAAAGCACCTGGAAAGTGTTTTTAATAACCGGGACTGGAACACCCTTCAAATAACAAGCTAAGTTAGCAATCGAAGCTATACACGCTCCGTGCAAGGACAGCTGTTTACAAACCATGGAATGGCTGACAGAAGCTTTGCATTCGCTACTGCTAAGAAAAACCTCCCTCAAACCATTAACACATCTGAATTGAAAGGGAAGCTCCCACACCTCGTGTATGTAACTGTCTCCCAATAGTTCATATCTACCCACCGGAATGTGCTTCAAACAAGAAGTAAATTGCAGAGTGGAGATAGGCAAATTTAAATTAATAACCCCATGAATCAACCACTCAGCTGACGGAATCTCAGCCACCGTAAAAGGCAGTTTCTCCAATTTCTCAATATTCAACATAACATACGTCGCTTCCTTTTTCGCCATTAACTGTTGTTGACGAGTTAAATTAAAGGAGATAAAGATCTCCTTGGCACGAATGTGCTGCCATGGAACCCGACCCGCCTTCAAGGTCTGTAGAGTCCAACCCAGCTGCATGATGGACCGTGTCTGACTCTGCCCATGATATAAAGAAGACATGTCTGATTTAATAATGTCAATAGCAGAGGAAACAATGCTGTCAATCGTGTAAACACGGTCAGAAAGGGTATGCATGCCATTATCAACAACAGACAAAGGGGGTCATTCTGACCCTGGCGGCCGGTGACCGCCAGGGTCACCGACCACGGGAGCACCGCCAACAGGCTGGCGGTGCTCCCAAGGGCATTCTGACTGCGGCGGTTCAGCCGCGGTCAGAAAGGGTAAACCGGCGGTCTCCCGCCGGTTTACCGCTGCCCCATTGAATCCTCCATGGCGGCGGAGCGCGCTCCGCCGCCATGGGGATTCAGACACCCCCTACCGCCATCCTGTTCATGGCGGGAAACCCGCCATGAACAGGATGGCGGTAGGGGGTGCCGCGGGGCCCCTGGGGGCCCCTGCAGTGCCCATGCCAATGGCATGGGCACTGCAGGGGCCCCCGTAAGAGGGCCCCACAAAGTATTTCAGTGTCTGCTTTGCAGACACTGAAATACGCGACGGGTGCAACTGCACCCGTCGCACCCCTGCAACTACGCCGGCTCAATTCTGAGCCGGCGTCCTCGTTGCAGGGGCATTTCCGCTGGGCCGGCGGGCGCTCTTTTGGAGAGCGCCCGCCGGCCCAGCGGAAATGTTTGATGACCGCGGTGCGGTCATTTGTCGGCAGTACCTTGGCGGACGGCCTCCGCCGTCCGCCAAGGTCTGAATGACCCCCAAAGTCTGTAGCAGATTATCCTGATCAATCTGCCTCAACCGGGCTGCAGCCTCCTGTTGTGAAAGTTTCCAAATCTCATTATAAACTTCATATAAAAACTTTTTCCTTCGTGGTACCTTGGGACCTGACAAAAAATCTTGTAAATCAGTACCATTAGACAGTAACTTGAGATGTGACTTAACTGCATGCAGCGTGGAGTACTTCAACCATTGTTGACAAAGCTTCCCCACGCTGTACGTAGTTATAATATCAGCATGTTCTGGTGAAATGTAACGAGGGTCCGCCCTACTAGTCCTGAACCCCCCTGAAGAGGTGACAAAACGTTGATGACACTGATTAGTGTCTACAGGCCACAATAACCACCCGCCCGGATGTAACGATGAAGTGTTAAGCATACCATTCTGGACCCAATGTGTAAATTCACTAAAAGTAGCATTCACATAGTGCTGCCAATTGTTTAATTTGGAAGGGACATGCCTTGCATCTGCCAATGTTTTGTACCCCAAACACTTTTCAAGTCAACAGTTTTAAACCAGTATTCATACCCCTTGATCGAAAGTTTAGATACAAACAAATTTGAATACAATAATTTAGTATCGGTCAATAACAGTTGCTTATTAGAATACGGTGTAACTTTAAAATAGTAAGATTTAGCATCCCGTTGATTATGCCCAGAGAAATATGCAAATTTATCATAATACGTTTTCGAACTCCCTTGTGGAGGAGTCGAGCAATGTTCCCATTGCACATAATTAAATATGGTCTTAGGGCTACTAGCTTTATGAATAAAGTGGTGTCCATAATAGTTGTAGCAAAACATGTCACCATTATTATCTCTGAATAGGTAAGCATCTTCATCATCATAGACAGTATAATATTGCAAATCTGTTAGCATAGAATCTACTGTCTTCACATCCCAATCATCAGAAATAACGCCTGGAATAACAATATCATTCAGTGATAACTTGAGCACATACGGTATTTGAATCAATTCAGTGGGACCATATATATCAAACATTATTTTATCCCACACAATCCCATCCCGAATCGGTATTGCAGAAATGTTCACATTGGACAAGTCTCTTTGAACCATATGAGACGACAAATGTGGTCTCAACACCGTCTCCATGTGCTCAATGTCTGATCGATCAGGAAGAAAATGACCATGTCTTACTAGAAAAAAAGTAACTACAAATCCCAACCATAAAAAAAGAGTCATTACAGCCATAAAAAGCCACAAATAGTTCCAAGGAAAAACAAAATATGTGCGTTTAAGCCAACTCAGCAGCTTACGTGGACCTCGGACAGAAGACATCGATGACGAAGAGCTGGACACTGCTTCATCAGCGTCGTTGAAGCAGCCAGAGGCAGTTCTTGGAAAAGGTGCAATTGTGAACAAAGAAGCAGATGGATGCTCTCTCCTTGGCACGCTATAAACCACATGTTCAGAAACATCAGTAGAACGTACAGCAACTTGATCAAAAGATTCCATATTAATCGTTGTCTGTGGAATAATCGTAAGATCAGCTTCCACCCTCCCCAAGCTCAAAGAGGAAACAGCGTCGGTGTAAATCACCTGCAGCGGGACTTCTTCCCCAGTAGTGAGAGGGATGCCGGAACTACTGGGTGTCCCTCTTGGTCTGCTGTGCAGAATTGGCCACATGTTGTAACTTGACATTATCAATGGAAACAAAGCGATTTCCTTTGGCCCCTTGCAGCGGCGGTAAAATCACAGTTCTCGTGCCGCTCACCCCTAACACAGGGACAGGTGCTCGATAAGAAGGACCAAATTCTTTCTTTACTGCGACCTTTTCACGCACTAGATCCCCAATCCTTGGTATCCAACCAGTAGGTGTTACTGGCTCATCCTTAATTCCTGTGGAAGCAGCACTTGCAGAAGAGTTATCTTCACGGAAATGTTGTAAATCCTGCAAAACAGCGACACAATCATTTATGTCAAAGGGCGTATCTGCCGCCTCCACACCAGGACCATCTAGATCAGGAACATACATTCGTGTTCCAAACAGGCACTCATATGAAGTACGACCCCCCAGTGACCGTCTAGGCAAATTATTAAGTGCTCTCTGTACTCCATACAAGTGGGCTAGCCAACTACGACCCGTACCTATAACCCTGGCCGTTAAGGATTGCTTTAAATCACAATTTAAACGATCCACGACAGAATTTCCCTCGGGATGAAATGGAGACGAGAATTGGAGCTGGACCCCCAACGAAGCCATGGTGTCCCTGAATGCCTTAGAGGCAAAAGCAGGGCCCTGGTCTGAATGAAAAGCCGCAACTGCAAATGTATCGACAAAGATGCGCAAATCTTTAATAACAGTCCGAGCGTCAGCCGAGCGTTGTGGCCAAACCCACACAAATCTGGAGCATGAATCTACAGCAACCAAAATATATTTGTATGCACTATCTGGTGTCAGCGGACCACAATGATCCAAGTACACACACTGTAAAGGTTTATTTGAAATCAGAAGGGGCGTCTGCTGCAGGCGTCTAGCCGACGAAGCTTTAATCTGTTCACAAATGTCACAACAAAGGACATATTGCTTTGTCTCTTTATAGAGACCAGGCCACCAGTAACGAGCCTGTAAAAGTGAAATCGTGGCAGCCACACCAGCATGTGCAGACGCCACCCCTTCATGTGCTGCAGAAATTAATCGAGGTCTCTCAATTTTATTGGGTAGTTCACGTACACCAATGCCTGGAATTGTAACAACAGCATGTAGCGCACTACTCAAGCAGTAGAAGGAAACCCTTTAGGAAATGGCGTGCCATCAGCCGTAGCTTTTATGGCAGCCGAAATCTCTGTGTCTGGTTTGGAGCTCAAACGAGTCACTGCGGCTACAGTGGCGATAGCCACTGCCGACTTTGCAGCTTCATCAGCCAAAGTATTCCCAGCAACGTGTATTCCAACGCGCTGGTGTCCAAGTGTATGCACAACATGGACCTTAGGAAGCGTTTCTTTCAGATCCGCAACCTTACCCCACAACAATTTATGTTTAATGGTTTTGCCTTTAGAATCCCTGAACCCATTAAACTTCCAATAGTGCAGATATTCATTGAAAGACTGAACACAGTAGTAGGAGTCACAGACCAGCAAGGTCAAAATCGCCGGATCCGCGTGCTCCAAAGCTAACAAAAGAGCTTTGAGCTCAGCCATTCGCACGGCTAGTGCTACTGCCTCTCCCTTGAGATTACTCAAAATAATAGAAGAAACCGTGGCAAAATTGCCCATTAACTGCATGCCCAAATCGAAGGCAGGGGCAGCCCCATACTCATCTTGAATTTGTTTAAGCACTTCCGGTAAATTAGCTAAAGTCGGCGTACCGTGTGCTGTAGTGTAGAGCGCGGCAAACACCGTGCCCCAGGTATTACAAAGGTCCACTGGAGGAACCATCCCATACGGCAAACACATCGTCAAAATTCTATGTTTATCCTGAGGTCCCGTATGGGGAAATACTGCTTCCAGCGTATTAATCTTTTGCGCCAGCCAAAATGGAGTCTCCTCAAGTTTAGCTGGTACCTTGCCCATAACTGAGTGTACAGTGGCCGGATTTATTACCGGAACCACTGCTTGTGGGTGCGCCGGAGCAGCACGTGCTGCATTAGTATTTAATGTCTGCATCACAAACTGAACCAGTCTCCTGTATGTTGTAGTTAAGTCTATATATAAACAACGCACTTCAGCCACTGCCAAATTTGCAACCGCAGGATATGGTGTGTAAGTAGCCAACAAAGGCCAGGTCGGACCATCATTACTCAACGGACCTAACCTTACTTGTGCTACTGTGTGTGGGAGGGCGCCATCAAGCCAATTATGGTGTTCGTGATAAGATAAAGGTATCTCTAAGTATGCATAAGCCCTGTATTGTCCAGGGACATTCGCAACAGTATATTCGTGAAAAGTATTTGTACCCCCATCAGCTGCTGGAAATACGACCCAAGAATAAAAAAGTTCTGTACTATAGGCTGCATGGGCATCCACCACAAAAGTGACTGGACCCCCCTGGACTGTCAGTCCATGTGCTATCAAATGTCCTGTGAGCGGGTGACGCATATTGATTGCTATATTCACTACATTAGGATTCGCCATTTGTAAAAAATAGCCCTAGGTCAGAGAAGGCACACCAATATCGGGGTTTTTTCCTTTCAAAGTTCAAGCTTGAACAACCAACCACTAAGCAATAGGACGTACCTATCCCGTGGTGGCGGAAACCCTCAGCCCCACGGACGTCTCCGCATACGGAACCGAGGAGTCAAAATATAAATGAGACCGAGAGAGTCAGTCGGACCTAAACATTAGAGCCAAACCAATCGTTGGTGGCGCCATGTCGCATGGGCTCTCATTATACTAAATGAGACTACTGGATTTCTAGGCAGCAGGATCGATAACGGTGTGGGGGACTGAGTCTGACCAACGCGTAAAGAATTCTGTCACCCTAAATCCGGTTTTTGCTCCGGCTAACTAGCAGTGCCTCATTTCTCCCACGGGGAAGAGATGATTGGGCAGCCGAGCGCATGACATCTTTGGAACTTCTCAGGGAAGTCGTGGTCACTCAGATCCAAACCAACTCTCTCATTTACAATATGGTCTCATATACAAATGACAAAAGACAGTATAAGTTTTATCTAATGTTTTAATAAAACGACTGTATTTTAGATAATAAGGCATGAGCCGCAATAACCAGAACAATACAACATAGTAGGATTGAAATAGTCACCAGGAGAGTAAAACATAAGAACAAAGCTATCATATTGCTTAACAGTTTCTACTCTCCCTCTGCTTGTTCTATTTAGAGCACAGCATGTTAAGCTTCTAGCTTGCCTTTCCGAATCACCGGGGAGACATAAGCCCTCATACCTGAGCAAAGGCCTGTGATCTGGTTCAGCATCTGCAACGAGGCAGTCAGCGTCTAGTTGTGGTTCCCTGGTCGGACTCTCCCTTTACCATGTACTAGGACTAGGAAGTGTTTTTATAATTAACACGCCGGCGTTCTAAGAAACGTCCCTACGTAAAATGTATACTTTCTACGAACCCTAAAGACTAAACTTCTACCACGTCTATCGGCAATGTACCAGACTGTATCCTTGACTGAAGTACAGAGTGAATATGTTATGAAGAACTCCAGTGCTGAAGTAGGCAAAACAGTGTGATATGAATAAAAAACAACACCGTAGAACTGGCTATTTTGTAAAATAACAGTACGAAGCATAATAAAAAGCATTTAGAGCAAAGTGCATAGAGGCTCTAAGCTGTCAGCTAATGAATAAAATACATTCAGGGCAAAGTGCACAAAGGCCTAAAGCCTGAAGCTAATGCGCAATTTATACGTGAAATTAACCACACTATAGTATATCCGTCACATTTAGGACGTATTAACACCTCCTCCAAAGTTGTAATAACCCCCAATGTGCCCAGCCTGGAGCCACAAGGATGACTTGGGCCAAGTCATTCTTGAGAACTGTGGGCAGGATTGGTATGGGCAGAAATGCATACAGGAGACCTGTGCTCCACTTGAGAAGATAAGCATCTCAGAGCCATAGCCGTTTTGAAAACTGAAAACTCCAGGGTGCAAATCTGCTTACATTGTACATTCTCGGCAAGTGCTAACTGATCTTATCAAGGCTCTCACCGTTTTTGAAAGAGAACTTGCACCCCCTCTAGGTAGAGATGCTGTTCGCTCTCGATCCTTTAGACATTGACGGTTGAATTACTCGGCCCTGGCATTCAGAAAGCCCTCCACCACCTGGATGCCCATGGTGTTAAGAAGGCATATTAGGAGGATTTAGAGACTGCATCTGTCAGGGGGTGGCACACTGAACAGAATGCTGACCGCCAGACCCATGAGGTCTCTAGGTACCGCGCTCTGTGCCAGAGAGGCTGGGAAAGCACACACAGTGCGGTGGCTGGGAGGGAATTGCCACAGTTGGAACCCCCTTCTGTAGCCACGTCAGAGGACTGAGAGTGATTTGAGGCCATAAAATGGCCTAAGGACTTGGGCTTAGCCCGACTATCCTTAAAGCGCTGATGCTTCAAATCATCTCCCTGACACCAACACTTCTACTTTTGCTTTGAAAGTGTGAAAACCCAATTACTAACCAAGTTATTGAAAAAGGGCTGTGGACACAATATCTTGCATAAAGTTTATTTTCACATCTTATAGTAAATATGTGTGAGGAAATGCCTCCTTGGCATGGTTACCCCCTGAGTATTTGCCTTTGATGATGCTAAGTTTTGATTGAAAGTGTGCTGGGACTCTGCTAACCAGGCCCCAGCACCAGTGTTCTTTCCCTAAACTGTACCTTTGTCTCCACAATTGGCACAGCCCTGGCACTCAGATAAGTCCCTTGTAACTGGTACCCCTGGTACCAAGGGCCCTGATGCCAGGGAAGGTCCCTAAGGGCTGCAGCATGTCTTATGCCACCCTGGGGACCCCTCACTCAGCACATACATACTGCCTCACAGCTTGTGTGTGCTGGTGGGGATAAAAAGACTAAGTCGACATGGCACTCCTCTCAGAGTGCCATGCCAACCTCACACTGCCTGTGGCATAGGTAAGTCACCCCTCTAGCAGGCATTACAGCCCTAAGGCAGGGTGCACTATACCACAGGTGATGGCATATGAGCACTGTGCCCCAACAGTGTCTATCAATCAATTAAACTATACAATCATTTGTAAAGTGTGCTACTCACAGGCTAGGGTCTCAAGGTGCTGATGGAGTTGGGGGGGAGGGTTGCTACTGCTCAAATAACCAGGTCTTGAGGTGTCTCCTGAAGGTCAGGAGGGCCTGGGTCTGATGTAGGTGAACGGGAGGGAGTTCCAGGTCTTGGTGGTGAGGTGGGAGAAGGATCTGTCACCGGTTGTAGATCGATGGATGCGAGGAACAGTTGCGAGGGCGAGGTTGGTGGAGCGGAGTTGGCAGATGGGAGCGTGGAAGGTGAGTCGCATGTTGAGGTAGGCAGGGCCTGCGTTGTGGAGGGCTTTGTGGGCGTGGATGAGGAGCTTGAAGGTGATCCTCTTGTTGATGGGAAGCCAGTGTAGATCTCTGAGGTGGGCTGAGATGTAGTCGCGGCGTGGGATGCTGAGGATGCGGCGTGCAGAGGCATTATGTATTTGTTGCAGTTTCGCCTGGAGCTTGCCCGTTGTTCCAGCGTAGAGTGCGTTGCCGAAATCCAGTCCGCTGCTAACGAGGGTGTGGGTAACCGTCCTGGTTTCAGTGGGGATCCATCTGAAGATCTTGCGAAACATGCAGAGGGTGTTGAAGCACGAGGATGAGACGGCATTGACTTGTTGGGTCACGGTGAGCGATGCGTCTAGGTTGAAACCTAGGTTGCGTGCATGGGTGGTGGGTGTTGGTGTGGTCCCTTGGGGGGCTGGCCACAAGGAGTCATCCCAAGCACAGCTGTTGGAGATGAGGATGAGGATCTCAGTCTTGTCCGAGTTCAGTTTGAAGCGGTTCTTCTCCATCCAGTTGGCGATGGAGTGCAGTTCTTCGTGGAGGTTGGATTTTGCGGTGGCGGGGTCCTTGGTGAGCGAGAGGATCAGCTGGGTGTTGTTTGCATAGGAAACGTTGAGGTTGTGAGATCGAACTATGTAGGCGAATGGAGCCATGTAGATGTTAAAGAGTTGGGCTGAGAGAGGATCCTTGGGGAACGCCGCAGATGGTTTTGGTGGCTTCAGACAGGAAAGGAGGGAGGCGGACTCTCTGAGTTCTGCCGGAGAGGAAGGTTGTGATCCAGTCCAGGGCCTTGTGGTGGATCCCAGCGTCATAGAGGCGTGTACGGGGAGTGTGGTGACAGACTGTGTTGAAGGCGGCTGAGAGGTCTAGAAGGATGAGGGCAGCGGTTTCGCCTTTGTCAAGCATGATCTTGATGTCGGTTGCGGCGATGAGTGCGGTCTCGGTGCTGTGGTTCTTAGGGAATCCGGATTGGTAGATGTCTAGCGTGCTGTCCTCCAGGAAGTGGGACAGTGGTCCACTGATGATCTTCTCGATGACCTTTGCCGGGAAGGGAAGGGGGTAGATGGGCCGGTACTTCTTGAGGTCCCCGGGGTCTGCTTTGGATTTCTTTAACAGGGCGTTGACTTCGGTGTGTTTCCACCTCTCCAGGAAGATGATGGTCTCGAAGGAGCTGTTGATGATCATACGGAGTTGGGGGGCAATGGTGTGACTTGCTTTGTTGAAGACATGGTGGGGGCAGGGGTCGGAGAGTGATCCGGAGCGGATGGTGCTCATGGTATTTCTGGTATCCTCCTCGTTGATGTGGGTCCAGGTGAGCAAGAGGTTGGTGTGGCTGGGTTCGTTGGGGTTAGCGGTGACCACGGTGGTCGTGGAGTTGAAGCTTCCGTGGATGTCCGTGATCTTGCGGTGAAAGAAGGTGGCTAGGGAGTCGCAGAGGTCTTGCGAAGGGGGGGTCACTGGAGCAGGACCTGCTGTTGACGAGTTCTTTGACGATGCTGAAGAGCTCTTTGCTGTTGTGCGCGTTGTTGTCGATGCGATCCTTGTAGAAGGATCTTTTGGTGGTCCGGATTAGCTGGTGGTGCTTGTGGATGGCTGTCTTGAGGGCGGTGTGGTTGCTCTCTGTTTGTTTGTGGCACCACTTCCTTTCGATTTTCCGGCATTCATGCTTGGAGGTCTGAAGTTCGGCGGTGAACCAGATTGCTTTAGTGCTGGGGCGGTTGTTGGAGGGTTTCTTGAGTGGAGCGAGGACGTTGCCGCAGTTGTCAATCCACTGTTTGAAGTTGAGGGCACCTGTGTTGGGGTCAGTGGTGATAGGTGGCGGGCATGGACAAGGGTGGAGATCAGCTGGTCTTCCGAGATCTTGTTCCAGTTGCGGCGGGAGATCTGTTGTGGGCGGTGGGTTTCTGGAAGGTGAAGTGGACACAGCGGTGGTCAGTACAGTGAAGTTTGGTGGTATGGCTGAAGGTGACGTGGCTGCTGGTGGAGAAGACGGGGTTGAGCGTGTGGCCGGCGTAGTGGGTGGGCATCATGACAAGTTGTTTGAGACCGAGGTTGTCGATCAGAGCGGTGGAGTTGCGGTCGTTGGCATTCTCTGGGTGAAAATTCAAGTCGCCGAGGAGAATGTAGTCTGTGGAAGCGAGAGCCTGGGCGCTGAATTAAGGACAGGGGCCTGTAGACAAGAGTTCCTCTAGGGGTGGTGTTGGCATTGATGTGAATCTGGAAGTGTTCAGCAGTGTCGAGGGTATCATTGGTGTTGGTTGAGATCCTGATGGAGTTCTTGTGGACTATGGCGATTCCTCCTCCCGGTTTGTTGGTGCAGTCTCTGTGGGTAAGCAGAACCTTAGACATTGTAACTGCAGGGTAGCCATAAAGAGTCAATGGTCTGGGAGTTTGTCAAACACGAACTCCACAGTTCCATAATGGCTACACTGAAATCTGGGAAGTTTGGTATCAAACTTCTCAGCACAATAAATGCACGCTGATGCCAGTGTGGAATTTATTGCAAAATGCACCCAGAGGGCATCTTAGAGATGCCCCCTGAATACCAGTCCGACTCCTAGTACTAGGCTGACCAGTTTCTGCCAGCCTGCCACAACCAGATGAGTTTCTGGCCACATGGGGAGAGTGCCTTTGTCACTCTGTGGCCAGGAACAAAGCCTGTACTGAGTGGAGGTGCTTCTCACCTCCCCCTGCAGAAACTGTAACACCTGGCTGTGAGCCTCAAAGGCTCATGCCTTTTGTTACAGCACCCCAAGGCATCCCAGCTAGTGGAGATGCCCGCCCCTCCGGCCACTGCCCCACTCTTGGCAGCAAGGCTGGAGCAGATAATGAGAAAAACAAGGAGGAGTCACCCACCAGTCAGGACAGCCCCTAAGGTGTCCTGAACTGAGGTGACCCCTGCTTTTAGAAATTGTCCATCTTGAGATTGGAGGATTCCCCCATTAGGATTAGGGATGTGCCCCCCTCCCCTCAGGGAGTAGGCACAAAGAGGGTGTAGTTACCCTCCAGGACAGTAGGTATTGGCTACTGCCCTCCTGACCTCAACACACCCCTTAAATCTAGTATTTAGGGGCGACCCAGAACCCAGGAAATCAGATACTGCAACCAACAACAAGAAGAAGGAATGCTGACCTGAAAGCCCCGCAGAGATGACGGAGACACCAACTGACTTGGCCCCAGCGCTACCGTCCTGTCTCCAGACAGAAAGAACCTGCACAGCGACGCATTCGACAAGGACCAGTGACCTCTGAAGCCTCAGAGGACTGCCCTGAAACTGAAGGACCAAGAAATTCCCGACAACAGCGGCACTGTTCAAAAATAGCAACAACTTTGCAACTTTCTAGCAACTTTTAAAGAACTCACTCTTCCTGCCGGAAGCATGAAACTTCACCCTCTGCACCCTACGCCCTCGGCTCGAGCTCCAGAGAACTAACACCGCAGAGAGGACTCCCAGGCGACAGCAACTCCGTGAGTAACCTGAGACAACACTCCTGCACCGCCATAGCGACGCATGCAGAGAGGATCCAGAGGCTCCCTCTGACCGCGACTGCTTGGAACAAAGATCCCAACGCCTGGACCAAGCACTGCCCCCGCAGCCCCCAGGATCAAAAGGAACTGAACTCCAGTGCAAGAGTGACCATCAGGCAACCCTATGCCTAGCCCAGTCTGTGGCTGGCCCGAGAAGCACCCCTGTGCCCTGGCTGCACCTCCAGAGTGATCCCCAGGTCCATCCATTGATTTCTATTGAAAACCAGACCCCTGCTAAGCACACTGAACCTGGCCGCCCCTGTGCTGCTGAGGGTGTGTTTTGTGCACCTGTTTGTGTCCCCCCCAGTGCGCTACAAAACCACCCTGGTCTGCCCTCCGAAGAAGCAGGTACCTGTTGGCAGACTGGAACCGGAGCACCCCTGTTCTCCATAGGCACCTATGTGTTTTGGGCCCTCCTTAGACCTCTGCACCTGACCGGCCCTGCGTTGCTGGTGCGGTGACTTTGGGGTTGCCTTGTATCCCCAACGGTGGGCTGCCTATGCCCAGGAGACTGAACTTGTAAGTGCCTTACTTACCTGAAAAACTAACCAATATTTATCTCCCCCAGGAACTGTTGATTTGTGTAGTGTCCACTTTTAAAATAGCTTATTGCCATTTTAACTAAAACTGTGTATGTTATTGCTCTAATTCAAAGTTCCTTACTTACATGTGTGGAGTACCTTGCATTTTATGCATTTACTTCAAATCTTGAATTTTGGGGTTCTAAAATAATTTAAGAAAATATATTTGTCCATATAAAATCTATTGGCCTGGAGTAAGTCTTTGAATGTGTGTTCCTCATTTATTGCCTGTGTGTGTACAACAAGTGCTTAACACTACCCTCGGATAAGCCTACTGCTCGACCACACTACCACAAAATAGAGCATTAGAATTATCTAATGTTGCCACTATCAACATCTAAGGGCAACTCTTGGACTCTGTGCACACTATCTCTCACTTTCAGATAGTATATACAGAGCCAACTTCCTACGCCCTGTAAACATGTCTCTGGCCTGCCACTGCAGAGCCTGTCTGCTCTGTTTCACTGCTACTTTGATTTGGCATGTAAAACCTCTTCCCAAGCTGTAAACCTTTTTTTTTTTACATATAAGTGACCCCTAAGCTAGGCTCTAGGTAGCGGATAGGTCAGGGTGCTGTGCGCTTTAAAAGGCAGACCACATATGTTTATGTTTTAAATGTAAAGATTTAATATACATTTACACTGTAATTCCGTAACATGAAGGAGTAGCTACATTGTGTTTTATATCATTGGGACGGTATTGATAAATCCTCTTTACTGGTTAATGTCTGATTTCTTAATAATATTTTAGAAATGCCACTTTTAGAAAGAGAGCATTTCTATGCTCTCACTGCTCTGCGTGCCTGACAGCCTGTCTCTTTGGGCTGAGTGACAGCTGTATTTGTGCGTTCCCTCCAGACAGCCACAACACAGGAAATTCAACTGCACCTCCATTCATATAGATATTGATGAGTCTTCCTGGGCTTGAAAGGTGGAGGGGAACTTCTCTGCAATACTGAGCTGCACTGTTGCCTGCTGAGCTCTACCCTGCTGAGGAAGACTGGACCTACCTTGTTGAACCAGAGTATCTCCAAGGATTTGCTGGCTTGCCCCCTGTTCTGCAATGTCAGGAACATCAAAGACTGCTTGCAACTCTACAGGTGCTGCTGGACTCTGGCATCTTCAAGTCCTACCCTACCCTGAAGTGCCCACTCCAGTCCTGGGCCTCAGGACTGATTCCTGCAAAACAACAACACCTCGTCTAGAGTGCGTGCAAAAATCTGGTTCATCGCATTCATCTCTACGGAGCCCAGTGATGACGCAAGGGTCTGACTGTGTGGAAAATACTGATGTATTGTGCAAACGATGTTGGTGCTTTGCTCCATACAAGGTGCTTTCTCAGCGGTACCTGCGTCGGTTCTGTAGCCAGCCTACCATTCACCGCGGCAGGCCAGGACTGTGAATCTGCACCAGTACCTCGCAACCTCAAAGTACATTTTTGAACGCTAGTGATTTAAGAACTATTCCAATATTAATCTTTAAATATTCATATGTCTACTTCTACGGGAAGGGAGAACACCACATAGCGCCTAGAGTGCAACAGAGGGATAACAAGGCCCTAGGTGGGTTAAATGGTTAATCACATCCTGCTAAGAGGAGTTACCCTTTAATAAAAAATAAAAAAAAATAAAAAAAATCTAGCTGTAATCATACTTGTGATAAAAAATGCAAAAGTAATCTAATCCAGAAGTCCAATTTTGGTTGCTTTTGAAGAACTGAAACAGTCAACAAAACAGACCACAAAGGACGAGTGAAAGGGAACAGAGAACTGTAAAAAAGGAAAAATAGGACTCAATATGAAGATTACAAGTAAACAGAGAATTTGGACTTTATAATACAAGGGGGCAAGAAATCACTGTATAAAAGCCAGGCTTCAGTTTCCTTACTGCAGCCTAGTTGTGAAGTCTTTAATCACCTATAATAAGGAAATGATGTAGCATATTCTTGCGATGGAGAAGTCCCTCACAGGGTGACAGAGGTGCCATCCTGCCCTTAGTGCCCCAGCTTTTATCATGCCTGAATCCATGGAGATGGTTTTTGTTGTCATGAGATAACACAGATCATCTGTGTGTGCCATGACAAAGGCCAGTCTCACAGACTGAAGTCTTGCTGGACCGTGAGGGGCACCGAAAGAGCTACCCTCATAGTGATGAAAGGTTACTGCCTTCACCAAGAGTTAAGCAGCACGAGCACAGTGATGTCAATATACCACGTAATGCTCAATAGGAGTGAACAGGTCTTTTTACCAGTGTAAGTGAAGTGAGGCCTACAGGCCCATTCATATGAAGTTCCATTAATGGGTGTTTAACTAACCCTTGGCCTACATCTATTATTACGTACAGCTGAGCAGTGCAAGTGTAGTCGCAAGTATGTGTTATGTGTGCCTGACAACTCTGGGTTCCATTCTGTTAGGCCAAAGGCCGACTGGAGAAACAGGATGAGGACGAGGACTCGCCAAATAAAAATTTGTGGATTGCTGCATACCGGAGCGCTAGGTGAGACACACACAGGAGGAAGGCTCTTCAGTTCACTTCAAATGGTGCTTTGATTTAAGGAGAGTTCATGGAAAGGAACTGTGTACATTTCAGGAAGGGGATGGGGTTGATAAGACAGTCATAAAGAACAGTGCTGGGTCTCTGGGGTAACCTTTTGATGCACATATTACTGTGGCTGAAATCCAAGTGTGACACTAGTCAATCCTATGGCCTGTGCTGTGGGGGGTATCTGTTTTGTAGTCACTCTAGCTGTGGCACCTTACTTTCTGGAGTAAGGAAACAGAAGAGTGGACACTTCAAAAAGGAAGCAGACTCCCAAAACAAACTTCAGACTCTGACCCTAAATCACATTTGATGGCTGGGTAAGGGCTGTAAGAATGGGAGCTCAAGGCCCCCAAAATTTACAACTTTCAGGCAGCCATTTGGGATGTATATCAAGGAGAAGCAGCTCTGCACTTCTGCTTGTGACCAGGCCTGAAGGCTAAGCTCTGCCAGTCTCCCACCTGGGTAAGGGGACCACACTCAGGGTAATTCAAGGCCACCTCCCCTGAAGCGAGGAGGACAAGTGCCTGTCTGCTTGTCAAGACTAGTGTGCTGTGTGGAAGAGAGGAGAGTACATGAAGGGAGCAAGGATGTTGTTGTAAACTTTTAGTTTATTGAAACCATTACAATAAATAAAATCAGAAAACGAAACAGTTATCTGATAATAAACTTCTGTGTAAAATAATGTGCAAATAAGAAAGTTTGTCCACTATCAATCAATACATTATTATTATAGGATATATTTGAGACAGAAGAATTGACGACTTGCCAGGCAAATGGGTCTTCAGGTCCGTAATAAAGATAAAAATAAAAAATGGGCAAAGGGTATATAACATTGTGTCGACGATCAGTGAATTCCGAGTGACCCGTTATTGTTGAGGCAAGACTACCTCACTATATGGTATATGCCATGGTGACCCTCCATACTATCCATCATGGCGGTCGAAGAGAGCAGCTACTGAGTAAGATGACATTTTTTGTGCGTCTTCCTAGAGCCCATGCGGTCGAGTGTGAAAAGCAAATGTTGAAAGCTTCCAGTCATGATCTCAACCCCGGGATTAAAGGCTTACGGATTCATTAATTGTCTCTTCCGGTGTTCTAAGGTGGGTCAGCGACAAAAGAAGTGCAAACATGATTTGTTTTGAAAAGAGAAAAGCCTTCATACTCTTTTGTCTCTGTGGGTAGACCAAGAAGGGTCAAAATCTTTCATTGGCAGAGCTAGGAGTAGCATGTTTCAGATCTGCCTGTGGGGTTCCGCATTTATGGTTTCCAGTAAGCATGTCTGAGGAGTCCCAAACATGTCTGAGGCACTTAAGGTATTTGCCACTGGCGAGCTATTAGGGTCAATAAGTCTTGGTCTCTGAATTACTTGTAGTTGTCTATTGTTTTTTTTTTCAAATATTGTATGGAATACTGCCTACCAGATGTGTAGGGTATTCACCTTGAATGTCTTCAATGCCTCATTTATTTGTGACAGATGAGGGTTGCCTTGGATTTCATAGATACATATTAAGTGGCTTTTTAATGATTGTGTGTCTGCCATCCTGACCCTGATATAGTACTTCCGCCCAGCCGCTTGGTAGTTTAGAGTCTGAGACGCCAAGCCTAGCTCCAACCTTAGCCTGGAATGGTGGACTTAGCTTGGTTTTTGAAGGACTTTCTTGTATGCCCTGCAGTGGGCTTCTTCCAAAGCTCTGTCTAAGCTGCGAGGATATGCAAAATGGCCGTATTGTATGGCGGAAAGGTAAGTTGCTTTCATAAACCTTTCCATTGGGTCAGCCAACACACTCCTTGGTAGTCGATTCAGTTAGGCATTTCCGTATGACTGCGGTGCCCTCTCTTTCAATTGCTCTTCTCTGTGCCCTAGCCATGGTATTTTTACTGAACCACATCCGAGAGAGATATACTTTCTAGCTGTGCTGATACACTGGCTGCCAAGACACCAGATGTTCTTTTTGCTCTCACACCGTATGAATATAAGGACTTTTTGTTTTTCCCTTGCTTCACTTAGAGCTTCTTAGCAATGTTGAATGCATTCAGAGTGTTTAGTGCCCGCTGTAAGCCGACTCTTGCACGGTCCATGATCACTATGTTGTCGGCATATTTAATTATTTGAAGCTTGGTGGAAGACCGCTGGTATCCAGGCTTTGCCCTAAGTCGGCTGTATGAAGGTTGAACAGTAAGGGAGCCAAGACACACCCCTGTTTTAATTCCCCATTAGCTTTGCTTCTCCAGGTGGGTGAGAAAAAGCTTATGGTCACTTGCACCCATGTTTCTGAGTCAAGTGAGATAATGGCACTTAGGACCTTCACGGGTATACTACCGGACTGCTCTGTCAACCCTGTCGAATGCCACACTATAGTCTAAAAAAGCAACAGAATATCAGAAGGCAATTGTGTTTGAAAGCTTGGTGTCCAAAAAACGATAGTGCGAAGACGTTGCCTACTGTGGATGCCCAGGATCTAAGGTGCGAATGGAAGAACAAAAGATCTGTTGCTCGTGAATCCGTGTCTCTAGTTGTTCCAGCAAGAGGCAAGCATATATTTTGCCATCAACATCTAAGACGGCTATTAAACTGTATTTTGAGTGGAGCCTCTCCACAGATCCAGCACACACGCCATTTTAAATGCACAATTTTAAAGTGGGGTCAGCACCCTTGCCCAATCTGCTCTGGGGTGCATATAAATGGGGATGCTTTAATTCTGTTAGGGCCAGGAGCCCCATCCATCCTTATGAGCTTAATTTTTTTAACCATATGATCTTGATCAACATGTACCGTTTAGTTGGATGCAACTGGCAGCTGAAGTCCAGAGGTTGCTCTGCTTTTTCTCCATCCTACTACTTCCCCAATAGCCACTTCAAAAGGGGGGCGGGGGAGTGGTAAGATTGGCTTTCATCTCATTTCACTGACTCAGGCAGTCTTTGGAACCCCATTTTCTCTTGACTCATTGAAGTTCTTTAGTTTATTCACAAGCTCCCAGATGCTCGCAAGGCTAGGATCTTTCAGCAATAGAAATAGGATTTTCCATTCAAGCAGTGTGGGTTGTATGTTTTTGTTTATGAGCTTTCTGTGTGCTGTCATGGGCAATTTTTGCTCTGATGATGATTTTATCATATTGTGGTGTTGGGCTGCTCACCACCCCAGGTTTAGTGGAGTAAGGTCTGGTAGCAGCTCCTTTTTGAAGGGATAAGAGGCCCTTGACCACTGGTACGAGTGCCTCCCTTTTATTTTTTTTATTTTTTTAGCAAAGTTGCTACACGTGCTCAGCACTCTGGCCTCCATTTTATTCCTGTGACCAAGTGTACTTTGTGGACAAACTATGGCCTACAGAGCAGCTAAACTTTCAAATTCTCTCCTGGTGGAGCTTCATCAACTTGGCCAGGAACTGTCCTTTTGTAAATCCTTGAAACCCTGGCTGTTTAGGATGTAGTTTAGGTGTATCCGGCAGTCTACATTGTCTGCCTTAGCGCTAGCAGACCTTCTGGTACCAATGTGCTATATAAAACTAATAAACTAAACTCTGTCTGTTGAGGTACACACTGGTGTGCTCTTCACAAGGAGTTGTACGTGAAGATCGCCGATGCATATTAAAAGGTTGTGATCACTTTCTGGCCTCTTTGCAATTTCAAAGTGCACCAGCCACCTAGCCAGGCGCTCTGAATGAAACAGTTTTATGTTGAAACTCCCATGAAGGTGGGGTAGAATAAACAAACCTTCTCTTTTAGCAGCGTCCCCCATTGTGAGGATACTTGTGAGGATACCAGTCTGTAAAATGCCAAGAAGTAGTGGGCAATCTGCCGCCCTCTTTCCTGTGACACAACGCACAGTGGTCCACCTATGGCCGCTAATGTTAAAAATCACTCAGCAATTAGATTTCGTAGACAGGGTGATTAAGAAAGAGTGATTCCAGTCTGTCCTGCAAGCCCTGGATCATAGACATCTTTTTGTTTATTTTTTACAGCATTTATTAGCAGTTTGGCGGTATCAAATCCATATTTCTAGGATTAAGTTTCAGGACTATAATAGAAACTGCTTAGGCCAAACTCGTGTCAATAGAAAGTTTGCAGGCTTCTAAAATAGTCAAGTGCTTGAAAAAAGCTGACAAGCCCCGTGACGGATGGCTGAACATGCTTGTACGTGTTGCTGGGGTAAAATCTCATAGAAACCTGCCAAGATCGAGGGTGCCAGCACCCAGGTTACCTGGAAGCAGAGAATATAATGTGTGCCCAAGTAGGCCAGGGCTTCCCCACATGTTCTAATACTCCTGAGGCTTGCCACATTCCACAAGACTATTGATACTGTTCAAACTATGCTCAGGGCCAGGGGGACAGTGCCTCCCACAAGGCTAGGACCTGTACGTCTGGGGCACTGAGCAATGACTGTGTGTGATATGTGCAAACAATAGGTAACACCTGTGAATCCACTGGATTAGAAGCCCAGCCTCAATTGCTCCCACTTGTTCTATTTAGGGATTTTCCCTGGGATTGAGGCTAAATGCACATATGGATATTTTACGGGTTGAGGTATATGTAGGTCAATGCAACACTCCATAAAGGATGCTCTTTCTGCCCATAAAGTGTCTCTATGTGCCTGTCTTTTCAAGATTGTCTTAGTAACCTCCCCAGTAGAATTTAAGAGAAGAGGGTCAAATCTTACCCAGTTCATATCATTTGAGGTTGTGTGTCTTAGCGCTGGGACATGACTGAAAAGCTGCAGTAGGTTTCCTCTGTTAGAAATGGGTCTCTAGTTGGCAGTCAGTTTACGTCTTGTCCAAGTAGGGACCCTCACTCTAGTCAGCCTAAGGGAGTCAGACACCTAATTTAACCCCTGCTCACACCCTTGGGAGCTTAGCACAAGCAGCCAGTCTTATCTCAGAGGCAATGTGAGAAGTATTTGGACAAATACACAAAGTAATACAGTGAAAACAACAGAATAGGACTCCACATCAATTTAATAAAAATAGTGACTATTTATTTGATTCAAACAAGTCCAAAAGGACAAAAATCTAACATACAGAAAAAGAGATATCAATTTTCAAAGTTAAGAGTATTAATCCATAGAAATCAATAGATGTGTTGTTTTAGCATCTGGTATGCATCGGAAATAAAGGCGCAGGAGAGGTGATGCATCTGAAAACCAAGCGATGCATCAATTACTTACTTTGAAGTGAGGCCGTGCATCAAGTCTTTCCCCGCAGGGTAGGTGATGCGTCAATTTCTGGACACACAGCCTCAGGTCCTTGCTGCGATCTTGAAGATTTGACACCCATGGTCTGTGCATGGAAACGTCTGACGCAATGTGCGAAGAGTCCACGTTCAGAACAGGCACTGCGTCGATTCTCCAGCTCCGAGGCAGGGGCTGCACCAAATTTTCAACTGCGGGCCAGGCAGTGTGTCGATTTGTCTGGCATGCACACAGCGATGTGTACATTTTCTCCGGCAGGTCACCAGCTTCCACTATCAAGGGCTGAGGAACTGGATTTGGCACCACTTGGCAAGTCAGGACTCTCAGCAGAAGAGCCCAGGCACTGGTAGATGTTGATTTTTGAAGGTCCTGAGACTTTACAACAGGAAGCAAGCTCACTTCAAGCCCTTGGAAAAAACTTCACAAGCAGGATACAGAAAGCAAAGTCCAGTCCTTTCACACCGCAATCAGAATCAGAAGGCCAGCACAGCAAAGCAACAGAGTGGCAGGTCCTCCTCAAGTATCCAGCTCTTCTCTCTGGCAGTCTCCTCTTGTCCAGAAGTGTTCTAAGATTGTGCGGTCATCAAATCCAATACTTATTTCTGCCTTGGAAGTAGGAAAACTTCAAAGGAAAGGCTTTGTAGTGCACAAGACACTGCTTCTCCCAGTCCTGTCCCCAGACACACTCTAGGATGTTCACAGGAGTGGCACAGAATGGTTATGGCAGAAAATGCCCACTTTCTAAAAGTGGCATTTTCAAAATTACAATCTAAAAACAACCGTTACCAAAAGATGTATTTTCAAATTGTGAGATCAGAGACCATAAACTCCATATCTCTATCTGCCCGCAATTGGAAACTGCACTCAAGGTATTTTAAGGCAATCCCCATGTTATCCGATGGGAGAGTACGGCTATGTAATAGTGAAAAACAAATTCAGCAGAATATCACTACCAAGACATGTATAACACACCAGTACATTTCCTAACTATTAAATACACTGCACTCTGCCCCTGGGACTACCTTGGCCCTACATTAGGGGTGACTTACATGTAGTCAAAAGGAAGGTTTGGGCCTGGCAAGTAGGTAAATTTACCAGGTCGATCTGCCAGTTCAACAACTACACACACAGACACTGCTGTGGCACGTCTGAGACATGTTTACAGGGCTACTCACGTGGGTGGAACAATCAGTGCTGCAGGCCCACTAGTAGCATTTGATGTATAGGCCCTTGGCACCTCAAGTGCACTTTCCTAGAGGCTTACTAGCAAACCAAATATGCCAATTATGGGGAAACCAATCACCAACCGAATTTAGACAATGATCACTCGCACATTAGCACTGGTCAGCAGGGGTTACGTGCACCAGAGTCTTTAAACCAGCAAAAACGAATTTTAGTACAGAGTCAAAAAGAGGATGTCGGAAACAAAACTTACAGGGGAACCACACCAAGAGTTGACAGGTCCAACACCCTCTATTTAAGGTATCAATTGAGCCTCTTGGTGAGTATCGAGGGTTGAATAATATTTTGGGAAGGACATGGCCATTTACTTTGCTTGATGAGTGCCTGGGACTCTGCTGGGTCATCACGTAAGCGGAGACAGAACCTCTTTTAAGTGGCCCAACGTATGTTGGGTCATCAGACGGAGTGCTGCCACAGTGCGATGTCCAGCTTGTAGGTCCTTTAGGCACCTCCCTACAGCTGTTGTCTATGTGCGGCCCTAGTGTTTCGGTAGGCTGAACAGCTCTCATGCTGCATGGACTTGAATTCACAGTTGTGCACCTGTCATTTGGAGGGGCTGTTGCTCATTGTGACTGGCAGTCAATTAGCTTCACTTCTAGTCAGAGTGTGTCCCTTGGTCCAGAAGTACTCTCTGAGGTCCAAGGGGCCTCACTGTGGTTGGTACTTCCCTGCTAAGATTAGCAGTTAAGTGGACTTGGCCAGCTTCTTGACCAACTGCTATCCCGTGAAGGAAGCTGAAGATGATACAGCGTTGAGGTCTTGGAATGGAGATTTTAGCATTGGTGGAGATGAGAAAATTAGAAATAGCATGATTGGATTGGTGCCCACCTGCTTTTCTGGAGATTTACTCACTTTATGCTTTATAACGGTTCTTTTTAAGAGCAGCTGCTTCTTGGATTTATTTTTTAGCCTCATTTTGCCCTTCTTAATAGGGTAGTTATTGATACTTGAGAAGCCTTGGTTGGTATGTTGCCAGGGTCCGCCTTTGCTCCGTCTGGTGACTCTTTAGAGAGTGAATGTGTCATTCTCACCACTGTGACATACTACCTTTCTCTCCGTGCTATGGTTGGTGATCTGCAATCACCCTGTATTGCATGGGGATGTGGTTGCCTACTACAATTTGCTTGTGGCGGAGTGCCTGCAGATTTATCTGTACTTTGTACGATTGGACTGTGAGCCTCAAGGGGGAAATGGGGGGGGCCCTCTGCTACATATTCTGTACCTGTGATGACTGGGCTGTGGGTCACTGCCCAAAAATCAGATCTCTTTGTAAATGCCTTGGCTGCTCCAATTAAAGCTTCCAGCATCTCTGGTAAGGAGCATCTCTTTTCAATGATTGGGGAACATGGGCACTGAATGGCCTTCTCAGTTGGTTTGAAATGGACATCAAAAAGGTTTAGCTTAGATCAAAGTTCAACTAAGTGGGTGAACAGTGGCTGTATGAGATCCAGTTGTAGGTCCATTTTGTTTGACTGCCGAAGGAGATTCTTTGCAATGGTGTCCTGCAAGGCTCTAATTGTCACACCCTCTCAAGTCTGATGTAGAGGAACTCCTAGCTTCTAGACCGCCTCCGTCTCCTCCAGCTTACCTACCCACTGAAGGGGTTTGGCTGAATGTTTCGTCAATCTGTGCATCTATATTGTTAAGGAAACGTTCCGACTGAAGCCCCATTTCCTGTTCAGTGAAGCTTGCCCCTATTGGGTTGGTAAAAAAGGTTTCTGATTCTGGTGAATAGCTGTTGGTTGAATGTGTGTGTTGTGTTTCAGATGGCGAACAGCTCTGCTCTGGGGACAATTCCAGTTCTAGGAGGACTTGGACGATGATAGTCATCTGATTTGTGCTTGGTTCGGTCCACAATGACGGAGTTATGGCGGAGAATGGTTCAGGATGCATGCTAGTTTTATTAGTAGATGAGCTGTTGTCACAGGAACAGGAGTTGACGTGCACAATTGTATTGTTGGCTCTCTGGTTAGCTAAGTTAAATAATCACTTTCTGATAGGCTAGGGCTGAAGGAAGATCTTTGTGCTCTACGTTTCCCTGTGATTTTACCGTTGGGGGCAAAAAGCCCGGCGTTTGGAGCTGCGAGCGGGCAGCATGAGGTGAGAAGATTCTTTGTGCAGCTACAATTCAGAGGTCTTTGTAGAGTGCAAGTGCTTCCTCTAGGTTTGCGCAGTCTCCTTCCATGTGGTATCCACCCAACGCGGAGCAGCTGTCAATTTGCTCCAGCTGCCATGTTGACACTGCAACGCTCACCTCTGGGTAAGCCATCAAATGGGGCCGACTCGTTTGCAAAAGTCTGTACAGGAGTGGGACACAGCATAGGGGGCTGTTGCGGCATCAATGGCTGTGAGTGGGGACGGTTGACTGAGGGGTCTGCAAGTACTCTGAGAGTGTGACCGCCATCTTGATGTCATTGGTCACTATGCCTGCCCCCAAACGGTCCGTATATTTTTCCTTATAACACATGGCCACACCATCACCATTCCCAATAAACAACTTATTTTTTTTTGTCTCAGTCTTTCATGTTCATTGCACATTTGAAGATTAAAAGCAGATTCTGTACTGCTGAATTAAACACACCAAAAACAGTTAATGTTTGCAAAAGGGTATTCACCTCACTTTAATATGACTCAGGTTAAAAACTGCTGTGGCTTAGATTGTGTGGAAACCTACAGAGATTTTATTGTTCATGTAATGAGTTGTAGTCTGGAACTACATAAAAATGTAGCATAAATATCTTTTTGCTGATCACTTTTTCTATTAAAGAAGGCATAGCAAGTTCTTGTTTACCTTGATTAAACTTCGGCTGTAATTATGCTACATGACCTGCCTTTCATCCAGGCTGCTGGCAGCAAGCATTGCATCCGTTTTTGCAGGGGTTGCACTACTGGAAGCCCCAGAAGTGTTACACTGTCGGACGGAGCGCAGGGTGCAGCAGCTGTAGGCAGTGAGCAGCACATGCGGCTCTGCAGGGACAATGCCTGGGAATCCATAGCGCTTCCTCTGGCGAGAGGCTAACTTCATCTGCTCCTGCTCACAGGTGGGGAAATAATTGCTTAGGTTCTGATCCTAAGTCAAGGCCTAGCATGTGCAGTTCACCACGGCATCCACTCTTCTCACGGCAAAACCAGGCAGAGTTCCTTGTTCTTCACGGTGGCCACCTCTGGCATACAGGTCACCGATCTTAATCCACACATGGGCTACAGCCCAGTCAGCATTTCAGTAATTTCACCGTCATGGCAGCCTTCTGGCACACAAGGTCACCAACTTCTCTCCGCACATGGGCTAAGGACAGACTGGCACAGTAGTTGTGCGGTGTTCATGATGGACCCCCATCTGGCACACAGGGCTCTACTTCACTCTGTACATGGCTACAGCTTGATTAACACAAGTCATTCAGTCTTCATGGCCCTGGGCCACCAACTTTACTCTCTGCACATGGGCAACAGCCCGACTTGTGCAACCATTACTTACTTCACAGAGGGCCCCTCTGGCATGCAGGGTCGCCCTCTTGATTCTGCACACAGCCAGTGCCCCAACTGGTGCAGCAGCCATATCCTCAAACTTCACTGGGATCCCCAAATTAACATCGCTATGAAGGAATGTGACTCAAATGGCTGCATTCCTCTGTGCACCCAGGGTTGGAGGCCACCACTAAACAGATTTTAGATCATAAGCAGATTCATTATTTGGACATATGGGCACGGGAGGCGGACCACAGACTGAGGATCAAAGCAGCATTGAGGTACAGGAAAGGTGCTGTGGAGTCGTTTGGGGGATTACTGCAGTTGGGTGAGTCTGGGGGGACAGTTGGGGCATGCGGGCCTTCATGCTGCTACGCCGGGGCTCATCCTGTGCTCCAGCTTCCTGTGCAGCACCAGAAGCATATACTGGTGAGTGAGCAAGTTCGCTCTGCCTGTTCCTGCCTGCTGCTTGCCCTCCTCTCTGCCTTTCCCCTAACAAAGGAAAGTGGCAGTTGAAGGGGTGAACACGGTGGTTTGCTGGTGCCAGTGTTGGTGCCAGTGCAAGCTTGTGCCCTTACACTCACTTCTCTGTCCTGGCAGCCCCAGCAAGTAGCAGCAGCAGTAGTCAGCAGCCGTACCACAGTCACCCGTAACAAATCACAACACGCGTCAACATTGGATAGCATTGCCGAAAAGTTTAACAAGGCCTTAGAGCAGCGACCTTCAGTACGCAAGCTCGGAGGCGGCAGGCGTTAGGCCGGTGTGGCTTGTGCTTTGCTGACACCAGGTCAGCACACACATACAAGTAGAAGTAACCATGCCCTGCTGCTGGGCAATCTTAGGAGTCGGGATGGCGCAGCAACTGACCAAGCATGTAACCAACAGATCAGAGGTGGCCTAAGCCTCCCAGTGTGCCTGAGATCCCTGTAGTTCAACAGTCAGGAGGGGCAGCGGTGTATCTAAATCTAAGCCATCAGGTCCAAAATAAAACTGCAAAGCAATGGACCCAGTCTTAGACTCTGATTAATGCTTACAATTTCATTCTTGTGCCCCTCAACAGCAGGGTTTTAACTGGGAGGAGCGGCAACACAGATAAACAACTCGACCAAAACTCCCCAACAGAGGTGCAAACAAGCAGTCAAGATTGTTTGCACCTCCGTTGGATTAAGCTCTCCAGCAACGGATCAAGTTCCCAACTTCTTTCTCATGCCCCTCCTTAGTACATTAAACATAATTAGGAGGTGTGGCAGTGCAGACAAGCAACTGGGCCAACCACACAAAATTGAACAGGACTGTACAGAAGAGCAACTAATCAGAATGATTCCAAATCTAAAATACCCCAGACTCAGAAACGGGCTGTGGGATAGCTTGACACCGAAACCCCCTCATGGGGTGGGGGGGCACACTCTCTTTTCATCCTGAACGCTTTCTAGGCAACTGACCAGAGGGAAATAAGCTGGAGACGTGGCCTATCATGGCCTTAGTAGTCTCCCCTTCAAAAATGTCAATTCAGCAGTTTCACAGTGTGTGCATGAAGGACCAGATGAAGTGTGAGATAAGAAACAGGACCCAGATGTCTAGTCAGCCTGCTACAAGGAAGAAGTCGCAGCAGCCCTACGTGGTGCGAGGACCTTGACTGAGCTCCTGTTGGAGCCTTGAGTACTTGGCCTGGACGCGGGGAGCCAGGGCTGTGCATGTGGTGGGAATGGGCTGCAAGGCTAATAAAGAGGACATTTTCCAAAATTAGCTCGTACCGTTCCTTCGCTGTTATGAAACACAGGTATGGGGAGGACCGCGGACCATGCACCAGGGCGGTGAATGGAGTGGGTGAGTACAATCCTTATTTGCTTTTGGATGAGAGACTGTCAAAGAAAGAGCAGATTTTAACCTTTGACAACCAGACTTCTGTGTTGGCGCATTTCCCTTCTTGGGGCCCTGGAATGAGCGGTTGGTTGAAATGACGGCAGTGACCCTTGTGCGAACACCCTCTGAAAGCTCGTAGGCCCCCTCCCCTTATAAATGGAAACACAATTTGTAAATAAAATTGACAGCTCTGTGGAAACCGTGATTTCATTTGTCCAGATCGATTCTATCAACCTTGCAACCAGCAATGATATCTGTACCTACTTAACTGCTGTCGTGGGCGGTACCTCACTCCGACCACCCACTTGAGGCTTTGAACTGACCCTCTAGCTTACCACCACTACCAGACTTTGGCACTTGAACATTCAACAATGGCCCTGAGATAAACCCTTGTTGGGCATCCACCCGTCTGGAGTTATTCAGCGAACTCTTAGATGCCTGACAATACATTAAGGGGGTCATTACAACCCTGGCGGACGGTGTTAAAGGTGCGGTAATACCGCAAACAGCCCGGCGGTCAAAAAAAGGGAATTATGACCCTGGCGACACCGCCAACAAAGACAGCCACTTTAACACACCGCCCGCCACGGCGGTACAGACAAGCAGTGCGGCGGTCACCGCCAACAGACAGGCGGAAGACAATGTACCGCCCATAGTATCACAACCCGCCAATCCGCCACCTTTTCTGGGGCGGATTCACCGTGGATAAAAACACGGCGGAAACAGTGTCTGCAATGTGAAAACGCCCACCTTAACACATCCCACAAGGAAGGAGGTCACCATGGAGCCGGAATTACGAATTCTACCGGCCCTTGTATTCCTACTCATCTACGAAGTCCAACGCCGGCGCCGACGAAGACAACGGTGAGTACTGCACCTACGACATAGTGGAGGGGGGAGGCAAAAGTCAGGGGGACACACACGCAACACCCCCACCCCCACCCTCACCCACTACAACACACACACCAATGCATTTAGAAACATCACAGTAACAACCCACAACCCCCCCCGGAAGAATGCAAAGACAAAACGAAATCAGTTCAAACATTGTAATGTAGCAATATACATGTCGCAAATATATACAGACATATTATAAAACCATTCAAAAGTATATACATTACGAGAAGTAGTGCAGATAAGCACATATCAATGTCCGTGCACCACTAGTCCAAAAATGCATGGGCGAGGCCCACACAAGATACCTGTCCACAAACGGAGAGAACACTGCCGGGGCATCAGAGAGAAATACAACAGGCACCTCAGGGGGAAGGGAAGTGGGGGCACCTCAGCCGGATAAGTGCAAAGCCAAATCCACGACGGGGCTCCATGCCTATTGATGTATCCTGGGAAGTGCAAAGCCAAAGTCTCTCAAGTCTCTACAGTGGGTGGTTTGCGCACTGTACCATCCTGGGGAGTGCAAAGCCACAGTCTCACAAGTCTCTACAGTGGGTGGTTTGCCCACTGTACCATCCTGGGGAGTGCAAAGCCACAGTCTCACAAGTCTCTACAGTGGTTGGTTTGCCCACTGTACCATCCTAGGGAGTGCAAAGCCACAGTCTCTCAAGTCTTTACAGTGGTTGGTTTGCCCACTGTACCATCCTGGGGAGTGCAAAGCCACAGTCTCTCGAATAGATAACAGCCTCCACTGGTTCTGGAGGGGGACTGGTGCCCAGAGTGCTTCGTCCTGTGAAGGACAGACAGAGTGGATGGATCTCTCCACTGGTTCTGGAGGGGGACTGGTGCCCAGACTGGATTAGTCTCCCCGTGACAGTTCCTGTCCCATCACTGTCCCAGCTGCACATGGGATAACGATGCTTGATGTGGCGGCCTTTTCCTTCTTCAGCGGTGCTTTGCCATGGCGGTCTCTGGACTGTTCAGCGGTGCTTTGCCATGGCGGTCTCTGGACTGTTCAGCGGTGCATGCCCTGTTCAGCGGTGCTTTGCCATGGCGGTCTCTGGACTGTTCAGCGGTGCTTTGCCATGGCAGTCTCTGGACTGTTCAGCGGTGCATGCCCTGTTCAGCAGTGCTTTGCCATGGCGGTCTCTGGACTGTTCAGCGGTGCTTTGCCATGACGGTCTCTGGACTGTTCAGCAGTGCTTTGCCATGGCGGTCTCTGGACTGTTCAGCGGTGCTTAGCCATGGCGGTCTCTGGACTGTTCAGCGGTGCATGCCCTGTTCAGCGGTGCTTTGCCATGGTGGTCTCTGGACTGTTCAGCTGTGCTTTGCCATGGTGGCCTCTGGACTGTTCAGCGGGGCTTTGCCATGGTGGTCTCTGGACTGTTCAGCTGTGCTTTGCCATGGCGGTCTCTGGACTGTTCAGCGGTGCTTTGCCATGGCGGTCTCTGGATTGTTCAGCGGTGCATGCCCTGTTCAGCGGTGCTTTGCCATGGCGGTCTCTGGACTGTTCAGCGGTGCTTTGCCATGGCGGTCTCTGGACTGTTCAGAGGTGCATGCCCTGTTCAGCGGTGCTTTGCCATGGTGGTCTCTGGACTGGGCATTGGTGTGTGGCATGGTGGTCTCTGGACTGGGCATTGGTGTGTGGCATGACGTTCTCTGGACTGGGCATTGGTGTGTGGCATGACGGTCCCTCATTGCCCAGCGGGCACTGACTCCGGCGGTGGTCTCCTGACCAGTGACGATACTTGGGCCCTCCTGGGCACTGACTCTGGCGGTGGTTTCCTGACCAGTGACGATACTTGGGCCCTCCTGGGCAATGACTCCGGCTGTGGTCTCCTGACCAGTGACGATACTTGGGCCCTCCTGGGCAATGACTCAGGCGGTGGCGGTGGTCTCCTGACCAGTGAGGATACTTAGGGCTTCCTGGGCACTGACTCCGGTGGTGGTCTCGTGACCTGTGACGATACTTGGGCCCTCCTGGGCAATGACTCCGGCTGTGGTCTCCTGACCAGTGACGATACTTGGGCCCTCCTGGGCACTGACTCCGGCGGTGGCGGTGGTCTCCTGACCAGTGACGATACTTGGGCCTTCCTGGGCACTGACTCCGGCGGTGGCGGTGGTCTCCTGACCAGTGACGATACTTGGGCCTTCCTGGGCACTGACTCCGGCGGTGGCGGTGGTCTCCTGACCAGTGACGACGGTGCTGGCGGTGGCGTCCCAGCCGACGGGAAGGATGCCGCCCTTCTCCGCCGTGATGCTCACACCAGGCTGTGCAGACTTCTTCTGGCCCTTCCCCACCTTTGGAGGAGTCACAGCTGACTCTGCAATCCCCCTGGGACCCCTGTGAGTTGTTTTGCCTCCAGGAGTCTTCACCCGGTCCCGTTGGCCACTTTCCAACTTCAGAGCCTTTACAGGGGTTGGACTGCCAGTGCCTTGGCTCCGTGTCACACTGCCTGCCCTGGTGGCTGGTGCACTCCACACACCTTGAACACGCACCACTAGTACTGGAGGCTTTTTGGCTGAGGCGCTACGACGGGACTGATGAATTGGAGTGGGGGTGGGGGCAAAAAGGTCAACTTTGCAGAGAGACAATTTCTGACGTACACTGGGATGGGTAGCTGGAGGGGGTCTGGGAGTGGAGGAAGAGGAGGTGGTTGTAGGAGGTGTCACTTTAGGTGTTTTGAGTGCAGGTGCAGGTACTGGAGGCTGTCATGAGGTGGATGGATGTTGGGTGTGTGGGTGCCCGCGTTTGTGTACTTTGGAAGGGGGTGTCACAGACACACTGGGAGAGGACACAGGGGACGTGTAAATGGGAGTGGAGGTGGGGATTGCAGGTGAGCGGGGTGTGGTGCTGGGTGTTGTGGTGCGAGTCCTAGTGGCTGTAGATGTAGTGCATGCAGGTGAGAGTGTAGACGACACTGGGAGGGAGGAGGGAGACGACGAGGAGGGGGACACAGTGTGTAGTGTGGTCAGTTTTACGTATCCTTTGCGCATTAGCTTCAGGCTTTAGGCCTTTGTGCATTTTGCCCGAGATGTATTTTATTCATTTGCTCGCAGCTTAGAGCCTCTGTACACTTTGCTCTAAATTCTTTTATTCGGCTTCGTACTGTTATTTTTCAAATAGCCAGTTCTACGGTCTTGTTTTATATTTCATATCACACTGTTTAGCCTACTTCAGCACTGGAGGTCTCCATAACACATTCTTGTTCACTCTGTGCTTCAGTCAAGGATACAGGGGGTCATTCCTACCCTGGCGGTCATTGACCGCCAGGGTAGGTGACGGAGGAAGCACCACCAACAGGCTGGTGGTGCTTCCGGGGGCATTCTGACCGCGGCGGTAAAGCCGCGGTCAGAAACGGGAAACCGGCGGTGTCCCGCCGGTTTCCCGCTGCCCCAGGGAATCCTCCATGGCGGCGCTGCTTGCAGCGCCGCCATGGGGATTCCGACCCCCTTACCGCCATCCTGTTCCTGGCGGTTTTCACCGCCAGGAACAGGATGGCGGTAACGGGTGTTGTGGGGACCCTGGGGGCCCCTGCAGTGCCCATGCCACTGGCCACTGGCATGGGCACTGCAGGGGCCCCCTAACAGGGCCCCACATTGATTTTCAGTGTCTGCTTTGCAGACACTGAAAATTGCGACGGGTGCAACTGCACCTGTCGAACCCCTTCCACTCCGCCGGCTCCATTCGGAGCCGGCATCCTTGTGGAAGGGGGTTTCCCGCTGGGCGGGCAGGCGGCCTTCTGGCGGTCGCCCGCCAGCCCAGCAGGAAACTCAGAATGACCGCCGCGGTCTTTTGACCGCGGTACGGTCTTCTGGCGGTTCCCGCTTGGCGGGCGGCGACCGCCGCCCGCCAATCTAGGAATCAGGCCCACAGTCTGGTACATTGCCGATAGACGTGGTAGGAGTTTAGTTTTTGGCATTCCTGCGTAGGGACATTTTGTGATCACGCTGACATGTTAGTTATAAAAACACTTCCTTGTCCCAATGCACGCAAGAGGGAGATTCCGACCAGGGAACCACAACTAGACGCTGACTGCCTCGATGCAGATGCTGAACCAGATCACAGGCTTTTGCTCAGGTATGAGGGATGATGTCTCCCGAGGGATTCAGAAAGGCAAGTTAGAAGCTTAACATGCTGTGCTCGAAATAGAACTAGCTGAGGGAGAGTAGAAATAGTTAAACACTGTGATAGCGTTATTCTTATGTTTTACTCTCCTCGTGACTATTTCAATCCTACTGTGTTGTATGGTTCTGGTGATTGCGGCTCACGCCTTATTATCTAAAATGCAGTCATTTTATTAAAACATTATATAAAACTTATACTGCCTTTGTCATTTGTATATGAGATCGTACTGTAAATGAGAGAGTTGGTTTGGATCTGAGTGACCACGACTTCCCTGAGAAGTTCCAAAGATGTCATGCGCTCGGCTGCCCAATCATCTCTTCCTTGTTGGAGAAATGAGGCACTGCTAGTTAGCAAAACCGGGTTTAGGGTGACAGAGGTCTTTCCAAGTGGGTACGACTCAGTCCCCCACACCGTGAACAATCCTGCTGCCTAGAAATCCAGTAGTCTCATTTAGGATAATGAGAGCCCACGCGACATGGCGCCACCAACGATTGGTCTGGCTCAAATTTTTGGGTCCGGCTGACTCTCTCGGTCTCATATATATATTGACTCCTCGGTTCCGTTAGCGGAGACGTCCGTGGGGCTGAAGATTTCCGCCGCCACGGGATAGGAACATCCTATTACTTAGTGGTCGGTTGTTCAAGCTTGAACTTTGAAAGGAAAAACCCCGTTATTGGTGTGCCTTCTCTGCCCAGGTGCTATTTTTCTCTCCTCTAGTAGTGAACATAGCGCTTAATATGCGCCAACTGCTCACGGGACATCTGTTAGCACATGGTTTGACGAACCAGTGGGGTCCGGTCACTTTTGTGGTGGACGACCATGCAGCCTATAGAACAGAACTTTTTTATTCTTGGGTCGTATTTCCAGCAGTTGATGGGGGTACAAACACTTTTCACGAATACACTATTGCGAATGTCCCTGGACAGTATAGGGCTTATGCATACTTAGAGATACCTTTATCTTATCAAGAACACCATAATTGGCTTGATGGCGCCCTCCCACACACAGTAGCACAAGTTAGGTTAGGTCCACTGAGTAATGATGGTCCGACCTGGCCTTTATTGGCTACTTATACACCATATCCTGCGGTTGCTAATTTGGCAGTGGCTGACGTATGTCGTTTTTATATAGACTTAGCAACTACATACAGAAGACTGGTTCAGTTTGTAATGCAGCCTTTAAATACTAATGCAGCACGTGCTGCTCCGGCTCACCCACAGGCAGTGGTTCCGGGTATTAATCCGACCACTGTACACTCAGTTATGGGTAAAGTACCGGCTAAACGTGAGGAAACTCCATTTTGGCTGGCGCAAAAAATTAATACGCTGGAAGCAGTATTTCCCCATATGGGACCTCAGGATAAACATAGAATATTGACGATGTGTTTGCCGTATGGAATGGTTCCTCTGGTGGACCATTGTAATACCTGGGGCACGGTGTTTGCCGCGCTCTACACTACGGCACATGGTACACCGACATTGGCTAATTTACCGGAAGTGCTTAAACAAATTCAAGATGAATATGGGGCTGCCCCCGCCTTAGATTTAGGCATGCAGCTGATGGGCAATTTTGCAGCGGTTTCTTCTATTATTTTGAGTAATCTTAAGGGAGAGGCAGTGGCACTAGCCGTGCGTAGGCGTCTTCGAGATGTTCCACAGATTAATCAGGAGCTGGAACTCCCGAGAATAATAGCAGAAACATATTCCAGTATTTGTCGCGATAGCCTAGGGGCTAGACCGCAAAAACCCCAATTGCAGGGTAAAAATAGTAAAGATAATGCTAAACAACAGCAGCCTGAAGGTACTAAGAAGCGCTGGGAAAAGAAACAGCAAACACCTAAGAAAGATGGGGGACAGTCTCCGCAACCGGAGACCCCTGCAGAATAGGTACAATCTCAGGAATAGGGATAATTTGAAGACGCCTGATAGATATCAATATACTGATACACGCCAATCTTGTTCCTTTCAGGTCTTCTTGGAGAAGAGAACTGAGAGAGGTGGGCGGTCAGAGTAGAGAACTGAGTACGTGAAACCGAGACAGGACTCACAAAGCTCAACGGAGGTTTCTGTAAAACAGGAAGAGAAACCGCTCCAACAAAAGCAACAATTTAAAAAGAAGAAAGTGGCAGCAGTCTCAGTTATACATGCCGCTCAAGAAGAGAGTTCTCTTGACGAACAAGACATGGGCGTTGGCACTGTTAGACAGCGCGGCAGAGGTCACAATAGTTCGCCGGAGTCTTCTAGAGCATCTGGAGGGGAAAGCAACTGATGACTTCATACAAGTCGAAACGGCAGATTTGCGTGTCTCTGATCCCGATAGAGTATATAAAATAACTTTACAATTAGAAGGGGACATTGACCGCATTATACACGCCATCTTTTGGGACCATGTGGTAAAATCGTATGACGTTCTGCTGGCCGAACAAGATTGGCCACCTGACTTTGTTCGCGACTGTCCAGTTGTGGAGGAGGTTATTGCACCTTCATTCTCACCGCTTGTTCCGAGAGAACTGACGGAGTCCTATAGTAAATCATGGGCTCTGGCACAGGCCCCCGCCCTATATAGAAATAATGTGGGGTGGGATAGACAATCACCTTATCATGTAATTCCAATAAAGGGCGAACCTCAGCCGCAGTATCCTATCAAATTTGAGGCAAGGGCATCGGTTAGGAAAATTCTTACACAATGGAGTACCAGGGTGTAATTGAACCCTGTGTCTCGCCGATGAATAATCCCTTATTTCCAGTTGCTAAACCGGACCATTTATATAGGATAGTGGTGGATTACAGACACTTAAATGCACATACCCCCACATATGCAATACAGAATTCACATAGCGAAGCGCTTATGAATAATATTGTGCGTAAAAAATACAAAACAACATTGGATATCTCTAATGGATTTTTCTGCCAGAATATAGCGCCCGAAAGTCGGGACTATACCAGTTTCAGTGGGTTTGGCTCTCAGAAAAAGTTTTGTCGTTTGCCTCAGGGGTATAAGAATAGCCCAGGACTATTTTCGGCTCGTGTGACCCTGAAGCGTTATCATATGTTGATGACATATATTTGACGGACAATGAGATTCTGCAACATCTAAGGCGTGTAGCACGCATTGTTGTGGTGTTTGCTGAAATTGGCTATAAGTTTAATTTTAAGAAATCGAAGATTGCCTTCCTCAGCGTCATTTTCCTGGGATATGAGTTGTCGAATGAGGGCAAGAGCTTAGCGCCACATTTTTTGGAGAAATGTGCTCAATTGCAGCCTCCTAATATGGTTCGGAAGCTCCAGTCACTGTTGGGGTTTCTGAATTTTGGCAGAACTTACATTCCTGATTATGCTATGCGTATAAAACCCTTATACGAGTTGATTCGCCCAAATGTTTCAAGTAGATTTTGGACGATTGAGCATACACATATTCTTCGAGATCTACAAGCTGATCTCCTAGCAGTTAAACATTTCCACACTAGGGACACTAAAACGCATCTGGTCATCAGGGTAATACCTGGTGCCGTTGGGTTTACATTTGTCACCTTTAATGAGGGTGAGACAGTCCCAATAGCATACAAATCCAACTTGTATTCTGCTGCAGAACAACGATTTGCACAAACTGAGAAAATACTCACTGCTGTACAAATGGCTGTGATTAAAGAATGACCTCTTGCCTAGGGCCAACGTATCATTGTCGTTTCCCCGATTCCGGCCTTAGAGGCTGTTACTAAAGCGAATGTTCCTAATTCGAAAGCTTTACACCCGCGATAGATGGGCTACGTCTTTGACAGCCACTGATGTAGATTACATATTTGACTCTAAACTGCAGACTCAAGAATTTCTTCAATATGAAATGGAATACCCAGTCCCCGCTGGCACGTTACCTATTGACCAATATCAGGTGGTCATGTATACAGATGGCTCTGCGCAGCCGGCGGTAGGGACTAAACAAAAGTATTCTGCTGCATGTGCGGTGGTGAGCGGCACTATGGAGGGGGAAGTGTTCTGCCCCCGACATACTTATACACAAACCTTGGGGGATTGTACGGCACAGTTGGCTGAGCTCAAGGCTCTATTGTTAGCCTTGGAGCACGCAGATCCGGCGATACTAACCTTGCTGGTCTGTGACTCCTACTACTGTGTTCAGTCTTTCAATGAATATTTGCACTACTGGAGGTTGAATGGGTACAGAGAATCCAAAGGCAACACCATTAAACACAAATTGCTGTGGGGGAAGGTTGCGAATCTGAAGGGAACGCTTCCTAAAGTCCATGTTGTACATACACTTGGACACCAGCGCATTGGAATACATGTTGCTGGAAATACTTTGGCTGATGAAGCCGCAAAATCGGCAGTGGTGGTTGCCACTGTAGCCGCAGTGACTCGTTCGAGTTCCAAACCAGACGCAGAGATTTCGGCTGCCATAAAGGCTACGGCTGATGGCACGCCATTTCCTAAAGGATTCCCTTCTAAATATAGTTACTGCCTGGGTAGTATGCTAAATGCTGTTGTTAAGATTCCAGGCGTTGGTGTACGTGACATGCCCAATAAGGTTGAGAGACCTCGATTAATATCTGCAGCACATGAGGGGGCGGCATCTGCACATGCTGGTGTGGCTGCCACGATTATCCTTTTACAGGCTCGTTACTGGTGGCCTGGTCTCTATAAAGAGCCCGCAGCAGACACCCCTTCTGATTTCAAATAAACCTTTACAGTGTGTGTACTTGGATCCTTGTGGTCCACTGACGCCAGATAGTGCATACAAATATATATGGGTTGCTGTAGATTCGTGCTTCAGATTTGTGTGGGTCTGACCACAGCGCTCGGCTGACGCTCGGACTGTTATTAAAGATTTGCTCATCTTTGTCAATATATTTGCAGTTGCAGCTTTTCATTCGGACCAGGGCCCTGCTTTTGCCTCTAAGGCATTCAGGGACACCATGGCTTCGTTGGGGGTCCAACTCCAGTTCTCGTCTCCATTTCATCCAGAGGGAAATTCTGTCGTGGAGCGTTTAAATCGAGATTTAAAGCAATCCTTAATGGCCAGAGTTATAGGTACGGGTCGTAGTTGGCTAGCCCACCTGTATGGAGTACAGAGAGCACTTAATAACTTGCCTAGAAGGTCCCTGGGGGGTCGTACTTCATATGAGTGCCTGTTTGGAACACAAATGTATGTTCCTGATATAGATGGTCCTGGTGTGGAGGCGGCAGATACGCCCTTTGACATAAATGATCGTGTCACTGTTTTACAGGATTTACAACAATTCCGTGAAGATAACTCTTCAGCGAATGCTGCCTCCACAGGAATTAAGGATGAGCCAGTAACGCCTACTGGTTGGATACCCAGGATTGGGGATCTAGTGCGTGAAAAGGTCGCAGTAAAGAAAGAATTTGGTCCTTCTTATCGAGCACCAGTCCCTGTGTTGGGGGTTAGCGGCACGAGAACTGTAATATTACCGCCGCTGCGCGGGGCCAAAGGAAATCGCTTTGTTTCCATTGATAATGTCAAGTTACAACATGTGGCCGATTCTGCACAGCAGACCAAGAGGGACACCCAGTAGTTCCGGAATCCCTCTCACTACTGGGGAAGAAGTCCAGCTGCAGGTGATTTGCACCGATACTGTTTCACTCCCAGAGCTTGGGGAGGGTGGAAGCTGATCTTGCGATTGTTCCACAGATGACGATTAATTTGGAATCTTTTGATCAAGTTGCTGTACGTTCTACTGATATTTCTGAACATGTGGTTTACAGTGTGCCAAGGAGAGAGCCTCCATCCGCTTCTTTGTTCACGGTTGCACCTTTTGCAAGAACTGCCTCTGACTGCTTCAACAACACTAATGATGCTGTGTCAGACGCCTCGTCCTCACTATCTTCAATCCGAGGTCCACGTAAGCTGCTGTGTTGGCTTAAACGCACATATTTTGTTTTTCCTTGGACCTACTTGTGGCTTTTTATGGCTGTAATGTCTCTTTTTTTGTGGTTGGGATTTGTGGTTACTTTTCTTTTAGTAATACATGGTCATTTTCTTTCTGAACGATCTGACATTGAGCACGTGGAGACGGTGTTGAAACCACATTTTTCGTCTCATATGGTTCGAAGAGACTTGTCCAATGTGAACATTTCTGCAATACCGATTCCGGATGGGATTGTGTGGGATAAAGTGATGTTTGATATATATGGTCCCACTGAATTGATTCAAATACCGCATGTTCTCAAATTGTCAATGAATGATATCGTTATACCAGGCATTGTTTCTGATGATTGGGATGTGAAGACAGTAGATTCTATGCTGACAGATTTACAATATTATACTGTCTACGATGATGAAGATGCTTACCTGTTTAGAGATAATCATGGTGACATGTTTTGCTACAATTATTATGGACACCACTTTATTCATAAAGCAAGTAGCCCTAAGTCTATATTTGATTATGTGCAATGGAAACATTGCCCGACTCCTCCACAGGGGAGTTCTAAAACGTATTATGATAAATTTGCATATTTTTCTGGGCATAATCAACAGAATGCTAAGTCTTACTATTTTAAAGTTACTCCGCATGCTAATAAGCAAATGTTATTGACCGATACTAAATTACTGTATTCAAATTTGTTTGTATCTAAACTTTCGGTTGAGGGGTATGAATATTGGTTTAAGACTGTTGATTTAAAAAGTGTCTGGGGAACGAAAAATTGGCAAATGCAAGGCAGGGACACATTATTTAGGGCATGTATTATCCCTGTGCAGATGGTTTTCCTCAATGACACTGTACAACAGACTAGCTGTTTGGGCTTAGCAACGATTGGAGATTTGAATTTGCCTGGTATACCTGTCCCTTCCAAATTGAACAATTGGCAGCGATATGTTAATGCCACGTTTAGTGAGTTTACACACTGGGTCCAGAATGGTATGCTTAACACTTCATTGATACATCCGGGCGGGTGGTTAATATGGCCCGTAGACACTAATAGGTGTCATCAACGTTTTGTCACTTCTTCAGGGGGGTTCAGGACTAGTAGGGCAGACCCTCGCTACATATCACCGGAACATGCTGATATCATAACTACATACAGCGTGGGAAAGCTTTGTCAGCAATGGTTAAAGTCATCCACGCTGGATGCAGTTAAATCACATCTCACGTTGCTGTCTAATGATACTGACTTACAAGATTTTTTGTCAGGACCAAAGATGCCACGTAAGAAAAGTTTTTTATATGAAGTATATAATGAGATTTGGAAGCTTTCACAACAAGAGGCAGCGGCCCGGTTGAGACCAATTGATCAGGAAAATCTGATACAGGCTTTGTCTGTTGTGGATAATGGGATACATACCCTTTCAGACCGTGTTTACACAATTGACAACATCGTTTCCTCTGCTATAGACATTATTAAATCAGATATGTCTTCTTTATATCATGGGCAGAGTCAGACGCGGTCCATCATGCAGCTGGGTTGGACTCTACAGACCTTGAAGGCAGGTTGCGTTCCGTGGCAGCACATTCGTGCCAGGGAGATATTTGTTTCCTTTAATTTGACTCGTCAACAACAGCTGATAGCTAAAAAGGAAGCGACGTATGTTATGTTAAATATTGAAAAATTGGAGAAACTGCCTTTTACGTTTGCTGAGATTCCGTCAGCTGAGTGGTTGATTCATGGGGTTATTAATCTGCCTATCTCCACTCTGCAATTTACTTCTTGTTTGAAGCACATTCCGGTGAGTAGATACGAACGGTTGGGAGACAGTTACATACACGAGGTGTGGGAGCTTCCCTTTCTATACAGATGTATTAATGGTTTGAGGGAGGTTTTTATTAGCGGTAGCGAATGTAAAACTTCTGTCAGCCATTCCATGGTTTGTAAACAGCTGTCCTTGCACGGGGCGTGTAATGCCTCGATTGCTAACTTAGCTTGTTATCTGAAGGGAGTTCCAGTCCCAGTTATTAAAAACACTTTCCAGGTGCTTTCTAACAGCAGTTACATTCTTCTTAACAGCGAACCCTGTTGTGGCATGCGTGCCGGAATAGTTTGCGTAGTCGTTGTCACCAAGGCCGTTACGTGCTGCGGGAATGTGTTGTTTCCCCCCACTCAAATTAGGGAGGTAGCGGACATCTGGCCTCATATTGCTACTTCCAAGGAAAATTTCGACAAGTTGAGTCGACTAAAGGCTCTATTGTTTCAAAAGCATGTGGCCCTTACATCTGCTAGCGAGACCTACGCACTTCAGGTGGCAAGGTCATCGGCGGAAATACAGTCCCTTTTGAATACTAACTTTCCGACTCACTTTGGTGAACTCGTGGGACGTATATTTAACGCGTCCAGCACTGCTGGAATTGCACATTTTTTCAAAGCCGTTGGTGTTGGTTTTGCTCACACCTTCTCTTCTATATTCGGTTTAATACCTTCAGCTATTCACTCTATTTTCACAAGCATTTTTGTGGGTTTCCCGATTACTTTGGCTTTATTGGCTGGGGTTTTGCTGTTGCTGCTGTTCTTCGCAATGGCTGTCCCGCCGCGACGAGATCCCATGTTGGCGCTCCCGTCAGCGCAGCTGTGTCGTGAACGCATGATGCAGCATTTTGGAGCGACACTCCTGGTACAATTGGAGTGTGACTGGTCTCTGACATTCCGCCCTGTTTTGGAGTGTGTGCAACCCGTGTTTCGGTGCCTCTGGTGCTCGTTTGAACATGCACTGGCTCTCTGTCTCTCACTGCAGCGCCCTCCAGTGGTCGATGCTGATCTGTTGATGTTCCCAATTAGGGCTCATTCCCAGACTTGTGTACTACGGTTGCGTTTGCTTCGTGAGGCAGTTTATGAGATTCCCTTCCTGGAGGATGATGGTATTGTCTCATTCATAGGCCCTTCACGGGGTGCCGCCCTGGATGGTTTTGGGGCTTTGGAACACACCTGCTCCATAGTACTTTTTGGCGTGGATCTTCCGATATTGACATATATTGAAGTGGAGGAACTCCTGCTTTCTATTGCTTCTGTCTGACAATTGGATTTTTTTTCAGTAAAACAAAAATTGACATTATATTGAATTTGGCTTTATCGTCACATGCTTCCCAAATTTATGACTTTGTTGTCCTCTGACCTTGCGAAATATATATTTTTATGTATTGTTTATATCTGGGGCATACTTTTATATTATTGGAACCACTTGCTACCGACAAGGGGAGGGTGTTGTGTGGTCAGTTTTATGTATCCTTTGTGCATTAGCTTCAGGCTTTAGGCCTTTGTGCATTTTGCCCTGGATGTATTTTATTCATTTGCTCGCAGCTTAGACCCTCTGTGCACTTTGCTCTAAATGCTTTTATTCGGCTTCGTACTGTTATTTTTCAAATAGCCAGTTGTACGGTCTTGTTTTATATTTCATATCACACTGTTTAGCCTACTTCAGCACTGGAGTTCTCCATAACACATTCTTGTTCACTCTGTGCTTCAGTCAAGGATACAGTCTGGTACATTGCCGATAGACGTGGTAGGAGTTTAGTCTTTGGCATTCCTGCGTAGGGACATATTGTGATCACGCTGACATGTTAGTTATAAAAACACTTCCTTGTCTCAATGCACGCAAGAGGGAGATTCCGACCAGGGAACCACAACTAGACGCTGACTGCCTCGATGCAGATGCTGAACCAGATCACAGGCTTTTGTTCAGGTATGAGGGCTGATGTCTCCGAGGGATTCAGAAAGGCAAGTTAGAAGCTTAACATGCTGTGCTCGAAATAGAACTAGCTGAGGGAGAGTAGAAATAGTTAAACACCATGATAGCGTTATTCTGATGTTTTACTCTCCTCGTGACTATTTCAATCCTACTGTGTTGTATGGTTCTGGTTATTGCCGCTCACGCCTTATTATCTAAAATGCAGTCATTTTATTAAAACATTATATAAAACTTATACTGACTTTGTCATTTGTATATGAGATCGCACTGTAAATGAGAGAGTTGGTTTGGATCTGAGTGACCACGACTTCCCTGAGAATTTCCAAAGATGTAATGCGCTCGGCTGCCCAATCATCTCTTCCTTGTTGGAGAAATGAGGCACTGCTAGTTAGCCGGAGCAAAACCGGGTTTAGGGTGACAGAGGTCCTTCCAAGTGGGTCCGACTCAGTCCCCCACACCGTGAACGATCCTGCTGCCTAGAAATCCAGTAGTCTCATTTAGGATAATGAGAGCCCACGCGACAAGTGGAGGCAGTGGATGTTGCTGTGTCTGTATGTGGGTGATGCTTGCGTGAGTGCCTGTGGGTTGTGTGGTGCCTATGTTTGCCTGAGCTACTTTTGTGTGTTGAGGTGTGTGCATGCTGGTCTGAGGGTGTGCTTGGGATAGGCTGGAGTACAGGGGATTGGGTCTGGGTGGAGGAAGTTGGAGGGGGGAGGCTGGACACAGGGACAATGGCTGCCATCAGTGCTGAGGCCAGAGATTGCAGGGTTAGCTGAAGGACAGCCTGACCAGAATGAATGCCCTCCAGGAATGCATTACCGTGTTGAAACTCCCTTTCTACACCCTGGATGACATTCACAATGGTAGACTGCCCAACAGTGAGTGACCTGAGAAGGTCAATGCCCTCCTCACTGAGGGCAGCAGGGGTGACTGGGGCAGGGCCTGAGGTGCCTGGGGCGAAGGTGATGCCCACCCTCCTGGGTGAGCGGGCACGGGGCGAACGCTGAGGGGCTGTTGGGAGGGCGGTGCTGGTAGGGGAGGTGGCGACTGTACCTGTAGATGTGGGGCGCACAGATGGTGACGCCACCACAAGGGAGCTCCCATCGGCGGACGAGTCCGTGTCGCTGGTTGGTGATCCGGTGGCCGACGTGAAGCTCCCCTCGCCCTCCGTCCCACTGGTGCATTCTGAGACCGTGGTGTGGCCCTCCATGGCCATGTGGGATGCAGCTCTCTCGTGCTCCGGTGCCACTGTACCTCCGCCTGATGATGCTGATGCACAAAAGAACAGGGAGAGCACAAAAAGGGGGGGGGGAGACAGAAGAAAGACAGGTTGAATGCATGGCATACCGCTACCGTTGGCGGACAATACAGCCCCCTGCACTACGCCATGCTCCTGGCCTCTACAGATGCAATTTCTGGGATCTGGCCTATATGGCTATGGTGGACATCTGCACACATGGATGCCACAGGGGCATGTATACCTGTACTCGGCATTCTACTGCGGTGCTATAGAGTGCCACATGGCCTGCATTACGGAGGGGCCTAGCCTACGTATTTCTGTCTGGCCTAGGTACACCCACAGCCCTCCTCCCTCAGCCAGCCCCTCCACTGTGCGCCAAGTAACCAGAATGAGGTTGTACTCACCCCCTTGTGTCTGCTGTGATGCCCTCAAGCGCCCATCCAACTCAGGGTAAGCCACTGCCAGGATCCTGAACATCAGGGGGGTCATGGTGCAACGGGCACCCCTCCCACGTTGGGAGGCCATCCCCAGCTGAGCCTCCGCTGTCTTCTTGCTCCAGCGGCGAATGTCCTCCCATCTTTTCCGGCAGTGGGTGCCCCGTCTCTAGTGGACCCCCAGGGACCGGACGTCCTTGGCGATGGCACGCCAAATGTCCTTCTTCTGGTGGGCGCTGACCTAAATGACATGCACAAGTGAAGATGAGAAGTCATTACCAACTGCACCGTTAAAGTGAGTGTCCCCCCTCCCTACCCTAGCCATGTGGCACATTCATTCACATGCATTAATGTTCCCTGAACTCTGCCCCCTTCCCTCTTACAACCAGCCCTCTCCACCCAGGCCTAGCCCATACAACGTACTACCTGTGTACTTACCTGTTGGTCTGGAGGACCGTAGAGTAGTGTGTACTGGGGGAGGACCCCGTCTACTAGTTTCTCCAACTCCTGAGAAGTGAAGGCAGGGGCCCTTTCCCCAGACGCAGCAGCCATCGTCGCTTCCAGACCGAGGTCACAGCAGCACTTGCAGTGTAGGTCCTCTCCTGTCGAAGATCAGGTATCTAGTGATTGAACAGATAGAAAATGGCGGTGACGTCCGCGGCAGTGAAGTCCGCGGCGGTGCGTATCATCACCGGCGGTGCACTTGTTCATTGGCTCCTGGGACCCATAGGGTCCAATGTTAACCAATGCAGCATTGTGCCGCGGTCTACAACCGCCTACCGCGACGGTGTGCAACGGCAACGCAGTTACCCACAATCCCATTGTCCCAGTTTAGAGGTCAGGCAGCCACCATTTCAGGGGCCCACATGGCTTCATTTACTTCTGCGTCACACATACCTAGGCCTACACTCAACACACATACAGGAAGGGTTTTGTGTTTGGTGTCGGGTTCTGTGTAACTGTGGGTACAGCCCTGGTAAAATGTTGACTCTGTGGTCGCTGTTGTCCTTCCTAGGCACCGTCATTTGGGACAATTGAGAAGATGGCGGAATCCTACGGTGTACCGACCGCTGGTGGACCTGTTGACAATGGAGGAGCGACATTTAATCGTCACCTACAGGTTTGACCGTGCCACAATCCAGGAACTATGTACCCAGTTGGAGCCAGACCTGATGTCACCAATCCGACATCCCACTGGAATCCCCCCTGACGTGCAGGTGCTGTCAGTGCTCCATTTCCTTGCAAGTGGCTCTTTTCAGACAAGAGTGGCCATGGCATCAGGGATGTCCCAGCCTATGTTTTCCAACGTGCTGTCCAGAGTGTTGTCTGCCCTGCTGAAACACGTAAGGAGATACATCATTTTCCCTGAGGTGGAAGATTAGGCTACAGTTAAAGGTGACTTCTATGCCCTTGGACATATCCCCAACATCATAGGTGCTATTGATGGCACCCATGTAGCTCTGGTCCCCCCCCACAGGAGTGAAAAGGTGTACAGGAACCGGAAGAGTTATCATTCCATGAATGTACAGATGGCATGTTTGGCAGACCAGTACATCTCTCAGGTAAATGCTGTTTCCTGGCTCAGTGCATGACGCCTACATCCTGCAGAATAGCAGCATCCCTGATATGATGGGTCAACTCCAGAGGCACCGTGTGTGGCTACTGGGGGACTCTGGTTACCCCAACCTGTCCTGGCTATTGACCCCAGTGAGGAATCCCAGGACCAGGGCAGAGGAACGCTACAATGAGGCCCATGGGCGGACTAGGAGGGTGATCGAAAGCACCTTCGGCCTCCTGAAGGCCAGGTTCAGGTGCCTCCATATGAAAGGTGGTTCCCTATTCTACTCACCGGAGAAGGTGTGCCAGATCATCATCGCCTGCTCGATGCTTCACAATCTTGCTTTGCGACGCCAGGTGCCTTTTCTGCAGGAGGATGGTCCAGATGGCGGTGTTGTGGCAGCTGTGGAGCCTGTGGACAGTGATGAGCAGGAAGCTGGCGAAGAAGACAACGACAACAGGGAGTCAGTCAGACATCAATATTTCCAGTGACACACAGGTGAGAAAAACTTTTTTTCACATTACATTCACTTTCACACTTCTACCTCTATCCTGTCTGTTACTTAATAGCAGTATTTGGTCACTGAGTTGTACCTTTCCATTACGGTTTCACAGGTGTGGTTACCAACGTGTGTCATCTGCTTGCATCCTTCAAGGACTTGTGATGTGTGGCATAGGTATGTTGGCTTTACAATAGTGTATGCATTTTGACACTGTCATTGATTATACAAATTAACCAACTCACAGACTGACTCCAGATTGTTTTGTGGTTCAAGGGTGTTTATTTAAGTGCTCAAAGATGGAGGGGGGTTGTAAAATGGTGATGGGGGACGGTGGAGGAATGTCCATGGCAGAGTCCAGTCTATTGATCACACAGGTGCACTGCCCATATGGGCATAGGAAGTGGAGCTGGGGCAGTTTCAGTATGGACAGGGTAACAAAGTGGGACAGTGGGAGGACAATCAGGGTGGTCTCATTTCCTGGCGGGGGTCTTGCCATCTTGCTCTGTCCTGTTCCTGGATGTCAGGGACCGCTTGCGTGGTGGTTGTCCGTCTGCAGGGGGTGGGGTGCTGGTGTGGTGGTCCTGTGGCGGGGCGTCCTGTCCACTAGTGCCAGCAGAGGTGGTGGGCAGTTCATCGTCCATGCTAGTGTCAGGGCCCCCTTGGAGTGCCACAGTGTCCTTCAAGGTCAGCTGTATGTCCTTCAGCACCCCTACGATGGTGCCCAAGGCGGAGCTGATGGTCCTGAGCTCCTCCCTGAACCCCAAATACTGGTCCTCCTGCAGGCGCTAGGTCTCCTGAAGCTTGACCAGGACCGTCGCCATCGTCTCCTGGGAGTGGTGGTATGCTCCCATGATGGATGAGAGGGCCTCGTGGAGAGTGGGTTCCCTTGGCATGTCCGCCCCCTGTCGCACAGCAGCCCTCCCAGTTCCCATGTGTTCCTGTGCCTCCGTCCCCTGGACCGTGTGCCCACTACCACTGCCCCCAGGTCCCTGTTGTTATTGGGGTGGTGGGTTATCCTGGGTTCCCTGTAGTGGTGGACACACAGCTGATTGACCTGTCTTGGGTACAGAGGTTTGGGCCCGCTGGGTGGGTGCTGTGCTGCTGTTACCAGAGGGTGGAAGCTCAGTGTTGGGCTGTGCCTGTGCAAGGGGAACCGACTGTCCCAAGGCCCACGATGGTCCGGGCTGGTCATCAGGATCCAGTAGGGCAGAGCTGCTATCGTCACTGTGGGCCTATTCTGTGGGTGGAGTGGAGTTGTCTGGACCCTCCGGTGTGGTGACGGTCCTTCGTGATCCTGCAGGGGCATAAGAGCATGATTATTGCATGTGTGTGTGTCATGGTGTGCAATGGGTGGGTGTGCATGTACCCCAGTGTAAGCATTCCTTGTGTGATGATGGTTAGGGGTTGTTATGGGTATGTGCAGTGAGCATGCTTTAGTGATGGGTGTCCATGCTTAGTTGTGTCATGCAGGGCTTGGTGTTGGAATGTGTAGTTTGTGTTCTTAGTACATTAGTGAGGAGTTTGGGTGATATGGGAGGGGGTGAGGGTGGGGGTGTGCGATAGCATGCAGGTAGGGTGGGGGATCTGATAGTTAAGATTTGACTTACCAGTGTCCATTCCTCCACCGACTCCTCCAAGGCCCTCTGGATGCATGATGGTCAAGACTTGCTCCTCCCATGTTGTTAGTTGTGGGGGAGGAGGTGGGGGTCCGCCGCCAGTCTGCTGAACCGCAATGTTATGCCTGGAGACCGCTGAACGCACCTTCCCCCGTAGGTCGTTCCACCTCTTCCTGATGTCTTCCTGATTTCTTGGATGCTGTCCCACAGCGTTGACCCTGTCAACTATTCTGCGCCATAGCTCCATCTTCCTGGCTATGGATGTGTGCTGCACCTGTGAGCCAAATAGCTGTGGCTCTACACGTAGGATTTCCTCCACCATGACCCGGAGCTCCTCCTCGGAAAAGCGGGGGTGTCTTTGGCGTGACATGGGGTGGTGTGTGTGATGTGTGGGGCGGTGTCAGTGATGATGTGTGTGGTGATGTGTAGTGGTGTGTGGTGTTGTGTGGTGTTTTGTGCGTGGATGTTGTGTGGGTGATGGTGTTGTGTGCCTCTGTGTGGTGGGATTGTCTATTCTGTGCTGTCTCTCTGGCCTTCGTGACTAATTTCTGGTCATAGGGGTTTGTGGGTGATGTGGGTGTGTGTTTTATATTGAATTGGGTGTGTGGGAGTGGTGTGTGTATGTGTATCAGGTGTGTGTATTTTAAATTGTGCAATGTGGTGGTGTTTTGGAGATGTGTGTGTATTTTGAGCTTGGGGGTGTGTACCGCCAATGGAATACCGCGGTTGAAAGACCGCTGTGTGGATTCGTGGGTCGTAATAGCATGGGTGTGTTTCTGTTGGTGTGGAGGTGGAGGTTTTGTTTTCGGCAGTTTAACACTGACCTTTGGTGTGGCGAACTTGTGTGGGTGTCTGAATTTCGTCGGATTCCGAGATGTGGGTCATAATAGCTGTGGCGGAATTCCGTGGCCGCGGCGGTGTATTGGCGGCATCTGCACGGCGGTAAGCGGCTTTTACCGCTGAGGTCGTAATGACCCCCTAAATGTTTTGGAAATGGACTCTCGCCTCTCAGCGAGACTGCTGGTTTAGGGGTGGAAGCACTTCTGCTTGTAGGTGACTGTCACTCCTACACCAGTTTGCAACTGTCGGCCCAACCCTCATGATTCACTAGCAGCTCCTGAATAAAACCCAAATCATAAAGATGATTTCTGGCACCATTGTGCATGGACACTGAATGTGACTTCTCAGGGGTGATGCAGTAGAACAAATCTTACCTTTTTCTGCCGTTAGCAATAAGTCTCAAACACACACAGGCAATAAAGGAGATGCAGGAGAGTTCAATACACTTACTTGAAAAGACTGCAGTCTACGGTAAAATGCATGAGCTGCAATAATTAGGATAATGAGCGATAACAAAAGCAAAATTGTGAAGATGAGTTGTTAATATGAAAACCCCCAACATACTGCAATAAACATGAAATCCGCAATTCCTAACAAAGACCTTATCTCCACCCTAATGGGAGTTTGGCATGATAAACTCTAATCTGCCAATACAGTGTCCATGCAAAGCGACCCCCAAACCCGGTTACCTTGCAACAAGGACTGTCTATAGAACAGACTCCCTGAAGACACAAAGGCTGAGTGCTGCAGCAAAGTGACATGTAGTGTGGATGGCATCCCGGGGGGAACCCCCTCTAATGGCCACATGAGGTGTATTTATATGGCACATTCTTCTTTATGTAGGATTCTAACATAGGTGAGGCAAGAGAAAATGTTGCTTTACTTCAACACGATCTACGCAGTGTCGCAGCCAGGATCACCGAGGCCGAATCCTGGCTCTGGACGGTGAAGGACAATGTTGCAACTCTGAAAACTAAAGCAACAACCCTTTTCATGTGTACAATGGAACTACATCGCCATGCTGAAGATGCAGAGAACCGATCGCAGCGCAATAATATGCATGTGAATGGTATGGCCAAAGGGACAGAGCTACCGCATGTGGCTGACTTTTTGGAAGCCTGGATAAAAAAAACTGCATGACATCTAACGATCTATTGCCCTGATTTGTAATTGAAGGAGCCCACCGATCCCTGACACTTAGGCCACCACCTGGTGCGCCTCCCAGGCCAATGATAGCTCGCATCCTTAACTTCTGCGACAAAGACATTCTTCAAGAGGCCTGTACTCGTCCGTACCTTTGCTATGGAGATGCGAATGTCCTACTCTTCCCAGACTACACTTGTGTTGTCCGATTGCGAGGCTGCTTGTGCACGGAGGTCAAGCAATAGCTGAAGGCAATGGGACTCCAATATAGACTCCTCTTCCCTGCAAGGTTTCGAGTGGTCCACACAAATAAAACTCACTTTTTTGATTCCCCAGAGACAGCCTGGCAAAGGCTCACAGAAAAGCATCCCCTCTGAGCATACCCACACAAAGCTCAGACGATCCAGTGGCGATTGCCAATGGACCAAAACCTCAGCCTCAACGCAGTATGATCCTCTACTAGCATTAGTGACATCATGGCCCAGACTCTAACTCCTAGTCATGGTCTCTTCAAGCCCCTGGTAGAACTCCATTCTCACCACTAAACCATTGAATTTCTAGAGTGAAAAAGCACAACTCACCACATGAGGATGTCCTAAATGAGACACCGCGGGCTCCAATAGACAGCGGTGATGATTCCGATGTTTCTTGCGGCCCGACATTATGACCATCCCACAGCACCCCATTGATGATGGCACAGAGGACAATCTTTAATAGAATTGTTTTTTTCAAGCATAATCCAATGGCTGTCATTTATCCATCTTAGAGGAGGAGTTTACCACTCTCCCTCTTTTGATTTTTTTTGTCTTGTTTCCAATGTTCCATTTTCCAGGGGGAAGGGGGGTGACTTGAAACATTTCATTTGTTTTTAGTTCAGCCTTGTTTATCAGCTGTTCTCCTAGGCCTTATTCACATGCAGGTACACTACTCTTCCTACATAGTTTAAAAGATGCATTCTGGGTGGCACCAGGTGACACCCGCTACTGCCTTAACAGCCACTTGCTGGATGACTGGAGATACTCTATAGCTCCTCGTTTTGCATTGACACAATCTGCAGCACTCCCACCATGGCAACCTTCCTAGCACTTTCTTGGAATGTTAATGGTCAGTTAGACTGAGTAAAACGGACAGCCGTTCTCCCTTCTGTACACTGACACTCTCCAGATATCCTAGTGCTCCAGGAGACTCACCCCTTGGGCAACCACAGCCCTTTCCTAGCCTGTAAAGTATACTAAAAGGTCTACCACACAGGAAATAACAGGTTCCAGAGGAGTGGCCATATTGCTGCGACGGTCCTTTCCCATGATGGTCTCCCACGAGGTGAGAGAGCACAAGGGTCACTTTATAGCCCTCACTGGAACACTTGAGTGACACACCATTACTCTTCTGAGTACATATGCTCCTCAAGTGAACCTTCATTCTACACAAGCACTAGATCTCCCACAAGGTTGACCTTGATATGGGGCACTTTAATGCGGTCCTGGCTCCTGAAATTGATGCCTCAGGACCCGCACGTCACCTTTTGGACTGGGCTACTTTGCTTTGTTTGTGTTTTGTGTGGCAACATAGCATCCAAGACATTTGCAATTCACACGAACCTCTACAGCACATTGCACTCACTCACTCGCGTATAGATTTTGTCGCTAAGCCTGCATTGGATTGCCGTGCTATCACCCAGGTCCAAATTCTACGGAGACACATTTCAGATCATGCCCCAATCCCTCATCTCGGCCCCTCCAGAGACAGCTTGCACCCAATAGAGTGGCTTAGTGCTTTGTATTTACAAGACAAAACATACGTCCAAGCCCTCAGTGCTGAACCTCCGAAGTTTTTTAGTACCAGGTATGGCTCGGTCATTTCTGTGGGCAACTTGTGGGCTGCCGGTAAGGTGACCCTACAAGGATTTAATAACAGTTATCTTTATGTGTGCGAACAAGCCCGCTTACTTGAAATTTCCCTATTATAGTCAAGTGCTGTCCATCAGGAAACTAGTATCGCAGTGGACCTGGGAAAGGACACAACCTGAAAACTTTGCCTCCTTTAGGGACGGAGTATGCCACCAGTCTCTCAGGGCGGACAGGCATATATGGTGTTCCACTATGGCTAATACATTTGGCTGTGGAGCTGTGTACTGGCTCACTTCCCACCAAACTACTTGGATTGTGCTTGAAATTATTAACAAGGTGTAAGGAAATGACTCCTTGACATGGTTACCCCCTGACTTTTTGCCTTTGCTGATGCCAAGTTATGATTGAAAGTGTGCTGGGATCCTGCTAACCAGGCCCCGGCACCAGTGTTCTTTCCCTAAACTGTACCTTTGGTTCCACAATTGGCACAACCCTGGCACTCAGATAAGTCCCTTGTAAATGGTACCCCGGGTACCAAGGGCCCTGATGCCAGGGAAGGTCTCTAAGGGCTGCAGCATGTCTAATGCTACCCTGGGGACCCCTCACTCAGCACATGCATACTGCCTCACAGCTTGTGTGTGCTGGTGGGGAGAAAAAGACTAAGTCGACATGGCACTCCCCTAAGAGTGCCATGCCAACCTCACACTGCCTGTGGCACAAGTAAGTCACCCCTCTAGCAGGCCTCAGAGCCCTAAGGCAGGGTGCACTATACCACAGGTGAGGGCATATGTGCATGAGCACTATGCCCATACAGTGTCTAAGCAAAACCTTAGACATTGTACGTGCAGGGTAGCCATAAGAGTATATGGTCTGAGAGTTTGTCAACCACGAACTCCACAGTTTCATAATGGCTACACTGAAATCTGGGAAGTTTGGTATCAAACTTCTCAGCACAATAAATGCACACTGATGCCAGTGTGGAATTTATTGTAAAATGCACCCAGAGGGCATCTTAGAGATGCCCCTGAATACCAATCCGACTACTAGTGTTAGGCTGACCAGTTCCTGCCAGCCTGCCACAAACCAGACAAGTTTCTGGCCACATGGGGAGAGTGCCTGTGTCAGTCTGTGGCCAGGAACAAAGCCTATACCGGGAGGAGCTGCTTCTCGCCTCCCCTGCAGGAACTATAATACCTGGCGGTGAGCCTCAAAGGCTCACCCCTTTTGTTACAGCACCCAGGGCATCCCAGCTAGTAGAGATGCCCGCCCCTTTGGCCACTGCCCCCACTTTTGGCAGTAAGGCTGGAGGAGATAATGAGAAAAACAAGGAGGAGTCACCCACCAGTCAGGACAGCCCCTAAGGTATCCTGAGTTGAGGTGACCCCTGCCTTTAGAAATCCTCCATCTTAAGTCTGGAGAATTCCCCCAATAGGATTAGGGATGTGCCCCCCTCCCCTCAGGGAGGAGGCTCAAAGAGGGTGTGGCCACCCTCCAGGACATTAGCCATTGGCTACTGCCCTCCCAGACCTAAACACACCCCTAAATTTAGTATTTAGGGGCACCCGAGAACCCAGGAAAGCAGATTCCTGCATCCTTAACAAAGAAGAAAGACTGCTGATCTACAAGCCCTGCAGAGAAGACGGAAGGCAACAACTGCTTTGGCCCCAGCCCTACCGGCCTGTCTCCTGACTCGAAAACCTGCAACCAGCAACGCATCTGACAGGGACCAGTGACCTCTGAGGACTCAGAGGACTGCCCTGAAACCGAAGGACCAAGAAACTCCTGAGAACAGCAGCACTGTTCATCAACAGCAACATTTTTGCAACAAAGAAACAACTTTCAAATAACTCTCTCCCCGCCGGAAGCATGAGACTTCACACTCTGCACCAGACACCCCCGGCTATAGCTTCAGAGAACCAACACTGCAAAGAGTACTCCCTGGCGACTACGACCTCATAAGTAACCTGAGACGACCCCCCCTGCACCCCAGAGCAATGCCTGCAGAGAGGATCCAGAGGCTCCCCCTGACCGCGACTGCCTGGTAACAAAGAACCAGACGCCTGGACCAAGCACTGTACCCGCAGCCCCCAGTACCGGAAGGAACCAACCTCCAGTGCAGGAGTGACCAGCAGACACCCCTCTTCTAGCCCAGTCGGTGGCTGGCCCGAGAAGCCCCCCTGTGCCCTGCCTGCATCGCCTAAGTGACCCCCGGGTCCCTCCATTGCTTTCTATAGCAAACCTGATGCCAACTTTGCACACTGCCCCCGGCTGCCCCAGTGCCGCTGAGGGTGTGTTTTGTGTGCCTGTTTGTGTCCCCCCCAGTGCACTACAAAACCCCCCTGGACTGCTCCCCGAGGACGCAGGTACTTACCTGTAAGCAGAGTAGGACCGGAGCACCCCTGTTCTTTATAGGTGCCTATGTGTTTTGGGACCTCCTTTGACCTCTGGACCTGACCGGCCCTGTGTTGCTGCTGCAGTGACCTTGGGGTTTCCTTGCACCCCCAACGGTAGGCTGCCTATGCCCAGGAGACTGAATTTGTAAGTGCTTTACTTACCTCAGAAACGTAACCATACTTATCTCCCCCAGGAACTGTTGATTTTTGCACTGTGTCCACTTTTAAAATAGCTTATTGCCATGGTAACCTAAACTGTGTATATTACTGTTTTAAATCAAAGTTCCCTACTTTCCTGTGTGAAGTACCTTGCATTTTATGTACTTACCTCAAATCTTGAATGTTGTGGTTCTAAAATAAATGAAGAAAATATATTTATCTCTATAAAAACTATAGGCCTGGAGTTAAGTCTTTCAGTGCGTGTTCCACATTTATTGCCTGTGTGTGTACAACAAATGCTTAACACTACACTCCGATAAGCCTACTGCTCGACCACACTACCACAAAATAGAGGATTTGTATTATCTAATTTTGCAACTATCAACCTCTAAAGGGAACTCTTGGACTCTGTGCACACTATCTCTCACTTTGAGATAGTACATACAGAGCAAACTTCCTACACATACCCCTGTACTCCTCAACACAGGCACTAACCTATTCATTCAGCTACTTGAAAACATAGGAAACCCACGGAGTTGCTAAAATATAGATCACTATACTGGCATAATTGAACATGATTACGCTTTTATAGAGTGACTCCTACACTCAATCAGATATGTAGCAACTAGTCACCCATACAGGCAAGTAGTTCTTTAAACATGGGTCAGGCTTATTACTGCCTAGTGTGAGCATATACTTTTATTGAAAATTACCCTCAGCATAACACAGCTTTCATGACAAGCCTTAAACTCCACGATGTGATAGACTTCTAGCTGCAGATTCCTTATATTTGAATTTCCAAAGGCATCAGTATAGATCCGGAAACTTTTGCTTGAGCAATAATACCCCTGCTGTTTTTTCACTAGATTTTTTTAATACATTTAGTCAAGTAATTTTTAAAAGTATGTCGAGGATAACATCCAGAAAGGTAGGATTTAAGCCATATGGCACCTGTCACTGAGCCATGACAGTTATGGATCCTCACCGTGTCTGCCTATGGTTTCTCAAGCATGGTCACGACTTGACATCATGCTTGAACTGCCGGGCCGTGGCACCAAAGGCTTTCAATCAATCAATCAGAAATTTGTTAAGCGTGCTACTCACTCGGAAGGGGCTCAAGGCGCCAGGGGTGGGAGGGGGTGCTACTGCTCGAAGAGCCAGGTTTTGAGGCGCTTCCAGAAGGTCAGGAGGTCCTGGGTCAGACGTAGGTTGGTGGCGAGGGAGTTCCAGGTTTTGGCGTCAAGGTGGGAGAAGGATCTGCCACCAGTTGTGGTCCGGTGTATGCGGGGGATGGTTGCAAGGGCGAGGTTGGCGGAGCGGAGCTGGCGTGTCGGGATGTGGAAGTTAAGACCCTCGTTGAGGAAGGCCGGTCCGGTGTCGTGGAGAGCTTTGTGAGCGTGGAATAGGAGTTTTAAGACGATCCTTTTGTTGATGGGTAGCCAGAGGAGGTCTTGGAGGTGGGCAGATATTTGTTTGTGGCAAGGGAGGTTAAGGATGAGTCGTGCTGAAGCGTTCTGGATGTGCTGAAGTTTCTTCTGGAGCTTGGCTTTTGTTCCAGCGTAGAGGGCGTTGCCATAGTCCAGTCTGCTGCTGACGAGGGCGATCCACCTGAAGGTCTTGCGGAGCATTCGAAGGGAGTTGAAGCATGAGGACAAGATGGCGTTGACGTGCTGGGTCATAGAAAGCGAGGAGTCCAGTATGAAGCTGATGTTGCGTGCATGGGTGGTAGGCGTTGGGGCCAACCCCAGAATGGCAGGCCACCAGGAGTTGTCCCATGCTGATCTGTTGGGGCCAAATATGATGATCTCGGTCTTCTCCAAGTTCAGCTTGAGGCGGCTGGCTTTCATCCAGTTGGCGATGGTGTGGAGGTTGTTCTTAGCGATTGCGGAGTCCTTCGTGAGAGAAAGGATGAGCTGAGTGTCGTCCGCGTAGGCGACGATGTTGAGGCCGTGGGATCGGACGATGTTGGCAAGCGGAACCATGTAGACATTGAAGAGTTTGGGGCTTGTATGAAAGTACCATCTTGCCTGGCATGTTACCCCCATTTTTACTGTATGTATAATTGTTTTTGCCTGTGTCACTGGGATCCTGCTAACCAGGACCCCAGTGCTCATAAAGTATGCCCTGTATGTGTTCCCTGTGTGGTGCCTAACTGTATCACTGAGGTTCTACTAACCAGAACCTTGGTGTTTATGCTCTCTCTGCTTTTAAAATAGTCACTGCAGGCTAGTGACTAATTTTACCAATTCTGATTGGCACACTGGAACGCCCTTATAATTCCCTTGTATTTGGTACCTAGGTACCCAGGGTATTGGGGTTCCAGGAGATCCCTATGGGCTGCAGCATTTCTTTTGCCACCCATAGGGAGCTCAGATAATTCTTACACAGGACTGCCAGTGCAATCTGAGTGAAATAACGTCCATGTTATTTCACAGCCATTTTACACTGCACTTAAGTAAATTATAAGTCACCTATATGTCTAACCCTCACTTAGTGAAGGTTAGGTGCAAAGTTACTTAGTGTGTGGGCACCCTGGCACTAGCCAAGGTGCCCCCACATTGTTCAGGGGAAATTCCGCGGACTTTGTGAGTGCGGGGACACCATTACACGTGTGCACTACATATAGGTCAATACCTATATGTAGCGTCACAATGGTAACTCCGAACATGGCCATGTAACATGTCTAGGATCATGGAATTGTCCCCCCAATACCATTTTGGTATTGGGGGGACAATTCCATGCATCCTCGGGTCTCCAGCATACAGCCCGGGTACTGCCAAACAAACTTTCTGGGGTTTTCCCTGCAGCTACCGCTGCTCCCAACCGTCAGACAGGTTTCTGCCCCCTTGGGGCCTGGGCAGCCTGGTCCCAGGAAGGCAGAACAAAGGATTTCCTCTAAGAGAGGGTGTTACACCCTCTCCCTTTGGAAATAGGTGTTATGGGCCTGAGAGGAGTAGCCTCTCCTGGCCTCTGGAAATGCTTTGAGGGGCACAGATGGTGCCCTCCTTGCATAAGCCAGTCTACACCGGTTCAGGGATCCCCCCAGCCCTGCTCTGGTATGAAACTGGACAAGAAAAGGGGAGTGACCACTCCCCTGACCAGCACCTCCCAAGGGGAGGTGCCCAGAGCTCCTCCAGTGTGTCCCAGACCTCTGCCATCTTGGATGCAGAGGTGTGACGGCACAATGGACAGCTCTGAGTGGCCAGTGCCAGAAGGAGACGTCAGAGACCCCTCCTGATAGGTGCTTACCTTTCTCTTTAGCCAATCCTCCTCTGAGGGCTATTTAGGGTCTCTCCTGTGGGTATCTCCCCAGATAATGAATGCAAGAGCTCACCAGAGTTCCTCTGCACTTCCCTCTTTGACTTCTGCCAAGGATCGACCGCTGACTGCTCCAGGACGCCTGCAAAACAGCAACAAAGTAGCAAGAAGACTACCAGCAACATTGTAGCGCCTCATCCTGCTGGCTTTCTCAACTGTTTTCAGGTGGTGCATGCTCTGAGGGCTGTCTGCCTTCACCCTGCACTGGAAGCCAAGAAGAAATCTCCAGTGGGTCGACGGAATCTTCCCCATGCCAACGCAGGCACCAAACTTCTGCATCACCGGTCTTCTGGGTCCCCTCTCATCCTGACGAGGGTGGTCCCTGGAACACAGGAGCTGTGTCCAAGTGTTCCCGACAGTCCAGTGGCCCTTCTGTCCAAATTTGGTGGAGGTAAGTCCTTGCCTCCCCGCGCCAGACAGTAATCCTGTGTACTGCGTGAACTGCAGCTGCTAGGGCTTCTGTGCACTTTTGCAAGACTTCCTTCATGCACAGCCTAGCCCAGGTCCCCAGCACTCTGTCCTGCATTGCCCAACTGGCTGAGTTGGACTCCGACTTCGTGGGACTCCCTTTTGTTGTGGTGAGTCGACCGCCGTGCTCAGATCTTCTGAACGCCTGTTCAGGTGCTTCTGCGGGTGCTGCCTGCTTCTGCATGGGCTCCCCGTGTTGCTGAGCGCCCCCTCTGTCACCTCCTCCAAGGGGCGACCTCCTGGTCCTTCCTGCGCCCAGGCAGCACCCAAAACCTTCAATCGCGACTCTTGCAGCTAGCAAGGCTTGTTTGTGGTCTTTCTGCATGGAAACAACTCTGCATCCTCCAGCACACTGTGGGACATCTTCTGACCAAAGGAGAAGTTCCCGGCACCTTCCGTTGTTGCAGAATCATCGACTTCTTCCACCCAGAGGCAGCCCTTTTGCACCTTCATCCGGGGTTTAGTGGGTTCCTGCCCCCCGGACACTTTTGTGACTCTTGGACTTGGTCCCCTTCCTTTACAGGTCCTCAGGTCCAGGAATCCGTCTTCAGTGCTTTGCAGTCAGTTGTTGTCTTTGCAGAATCCCCTATCACGAATTTACTGTCTTTCTGGGGTAGTAGGGTAACTTTACTCCTACTTTTCAGGGTCTTGGGGTGGGGTATCTTGAACACCCTTAGTGTTTTCTTACACTCCCAGTGACCCTCTACACACTACACTAAGCCTGGGTTCCATTCGTGGTTCACATTCCACTTTTGTTGTATATGGTTTGTGTTGCTCCTAGGCCTATTGTATTCTAATGCATTCTATTGTGTTCTACAGTGTTTGCACTACTTTTCTAACTGTTTACTTACCTGATTTTGGTTTGTGGGTATATTTTGGGTATATTACTTACCTCCTAAGGGAGTATATCCTCTGAGATACTTTTGGCATATTGTCACTAAAATAAAGTCCCTTTATTTTTAGTAACTCTGAGTATTGTGCTTTCTTATGATATAGTGCTAAGTAATATAAGTGGTATAGTAGGAGCTTTGCATGTCTCCTAGTTCAGCCTAAGCTGCTCTGCTATAGCTACCTCTATCATCCTAAACTGCTAGAACACTACTAATCTACTAATCTACTAATCTACTAATCTACTAATAAGGGATAACTGGACCTGGCACAAGGTGTAAGTGCCATCAGGTGCCCACTATAAGCCAGGCCAGCCTCCTACAGTATCTGCATAGAAAGAGGTTTAAGCATTGGTAAGAACCCTACCAAAGATCTTCTCCTTAGCCTTTTCCTAGAAAGTGACCACAACCACTCTGCCCCATCCCAGGATCTGGAGGTAGAGGAGGAGGGTACCCAGCAAGATTCAGGGGAGGGCCCTGAGGACTCTGGTGAGGTTTCCCCCAAAGACTTGTCAGCTAACAGGCCATCTAGTGAAGCTGGTAGTGGGAGGGGGTCACACACCAGTAGGGCACCTTTCACTCCAAAAGGCCAGGTAACTAGAGTCCAGCCAGTGAGACACAGGTCCACTTCTGCCAATTTCCACATTACCTCTGTGTCACAGAATTCCCAAGCTTCCCACCCTGAGGATAAGACCCTGGACAGGGAACTCAGAAAGCTGCGGTAGGAAGAGGCCAGACTGAAGCTGAGACAGCAGCAGTTGGCCTTAGACAGGGAGTCTCTAGATATAGAAAGAGAAAGACAGAAGTTGGGGTTAGTTCCCTTGGTGACAGCAGCAGTGTTATTGATAGTAATCCTGTAAGAGACCAATATTCAAGGAACCTGCACAAGATAGACCCCCCCTACAAGGAAAGGGATGACATCAACAAGTGGTTTGCTGCACTTGAAAGGGCCTGTATGGTACAGTTTGCTTCTCAAAGGCAGTGGGCTGCTATCTTGTGGCTACCTTTCACTAGTAAGGGTAGGGATAGGCTCCTTACTGTCAGAGAAAGTGATGCCAACAACTACAAACCTTTGAAAGATGCACTCTTAGATGGATTTGGCTTAACCACTGAACAATACAGGATAAAATTCAGAGATACCAGAAACGAGTCCTCTCAAGACTGGACAGACTTTGTAGACTGTTCAGTGAAGGCCTTGGAGGGATGGTTACATGGCAGTAAGGTGACTGTCTATGAAAGCCTATATAATTGTATCCTGAGAGAGCATATTTTGAATAATTGTGTGTCTGACTTGTTATATCAGTACTTGGTAGACTCAGATCTGACCTCTCCCCAAGAATTGGGAAAGAAGGCAGACAAATATGTCAGAACGAGAGTGAAAAGAAAAGTTCATACAGGTGGTGACAAGGATGGCAAGAAGGATGGTAAGTCTTCTGACAAGGGTGGGGACAAAGATAAAAAGCAGTCTGAGTCTTCATCAGGCCCACAGAAATCCTCTGGGGGAGGTGGGTCCAAATCCTCTTCTAACAATCAAAAGAAGACATGGTGTTATTTATGTAAGAGTAAAGGTCATTGGGCAAGTGATTCCACCTGCCAAAAGAAAAACACCAAGGCTCCCACTACCACAATCCCAACTGTGTCCTCTAGTGCCCCTAGTAATAGCAGTGGTGGTGGGAAGTCTACTAAAAATAGCCAATCAAAGAGTGTAGCTGGGCTCACCATTGGTAATGTAGTTGGGGTTGGTCTTGTTAGGGAGACCACAGAGGCTGTTTTAGTCTCTGATGGTGGCATTGACTTTGCCACCTTGGTTTCTTGTCCCCTTAATATAGGTAAGTACAAGCAACTTCCACTAATGAATAGTGTTGAGGTTGAGGCTTACAGGGATACAGGAGCCAGTGTCACTATGGTGATTGAGAAACTGGTTCACCCTGATCAACACCTACTTGGTCAGCAGTACCAAGTGACTGATCCTCATAACAACACTCTTAGCCACCCCATGGCTGTTGTGAATCTCAACTGGGAAGGGGGGCGGCGTTACTGGTCCAAAGAAAGTTGTGGTAGCCACTGATTTACCTGTAGACTGCTTACTAGCAATGATTTGGATACTTCAGCTTGGGCTGAAGTGGAGTTGGAGGCTCATGCAGCAGTGCTGGGCATTCCAGGATATATATTTGCTCTCAAAAGTGCTCAGGCCCAGAAGCACAGAGGACAGAGAAGCTTGGATCCTGAAATAATGGACCAAGTGCTCCCAAAAGCTATGGGTAGGAAGGGTAAATCCTTGCCCACTAGCCCTCCCTCTCCAGACGATTCCCCTTTTGAGAAAGAGGAATCCTCTCCCTGTGCAAAACCTACACCTGATGAGCTGGCAGCAGACACTGCTGAGCTTTTGGGTGCCCACACATTGTTCAGGGCCAATTCCCCGAACTTTGTGAGTGCGGGGACACCATTACATGCGTGCACTACATATAAGTCACTACCTATATGTAGCGTCACAATGGTAATTCCGAACATAGCCATGTAACATGTCAAGGATCATGGAATTGTCACCCCAAGACCATTCTGGTATTGGGGGAACAATTCCATGCATCCCCGGGTCTCTAGCGCAGAACCCGGGTACTGCCAAACTGCCTTTCACAACTGCAGCTGATGCTGATGCCAACCCCTCAGACAGGATTCTGCCCCTCTGGGGTCTGGGCAGCCCAGTCCCAGGAAGGCAGAACAAAGGATTTCCTCTGAGAGAGGGTGCTACACACTCTCCCTTTGGAAATAGGTGTGAAGGGCTGGGGAGGAGTAGCCTCCCACAGCCTCTGGAAATGCTTTGATGGACACAGATGGTGCCCATCTCTGCATAAGCCAGTCTACACCGGATTAGGGATCCCCCAGACCTGCTCTGGTGCGAAACTGAACAAAGGAAAGGGGAGTGACCACTCCCCTGACCGGCACCTCCCAGGGGAGGTGCCCAGAGCTCCTCCAGTGTGTCCCAGACCTCTGCCATCTTGGATTCAGAGGTGTTGGAGCACAATGGACTGCTCTGAGTGGACATTGCCAGCAGGTGACGTCAGAGACCCCTCTTTACCTCTTTCAGTAGCCAAGCCTTCTTTCTTAGTAGCCAAACCTCCTTTTCTGGCTATTTAGGGTCTCTCCTCTGGGCTATTCCTTAGATAACGAATGCAAGAGCTCACCAGAGTCCCTCTGCACTTCCCTCTTCGACTTCTGCCAAGGATCGACCGCTGACTGCTCCAGGACGCCTGCAAAACTGCAACAAAGTAGCAAGAAGACTACCAGCAACATAGTAGCGCCTCATCCTGCCGGCTTTCTCGACTGATTCCTGGTGGTGCATGCTCTGAGGGCAGTCTGCCTTCACCCTGCACTGGAAGCCAAGAAGAAATCTCCAGTGGATCGACGGAATCTTCCCCCTGCTAACGCAGGCACCAAACTTCTGCATCACCGGTCCTCTGGGTTCTCTCTCATCCTGACGAGCGTGGTCCCTGGAACACAGGAGCTGGGTCCAGTTGTCTCCCACAGTCCAGTGGCCCTTCTGTCCAAATTTGGTGGAGGTAAGTCCTTGCCTCCCCACGCCAGACAGTAATCCTGTGTACTGCGTGATCTGCAGCTGCTCCGGCTTCTGTGCACTTTTCCAAGGATTTCTTTGTGCACAGCCTAGCCTGGGTCCCCAGCAATCCGTCCTGCATTGCCCAACTTGCTGAGTTGAAATCCGACGTCGTGGGACCCTCCTTTGTGACTCTGAGTCGACTGCTGTCCTCAGATCTTCTAAGTGCCTGCTCTGGTACTTCTGCAGGTGCTGCCTGCTTCTGCGGGGGCTCTCTGAATTGCTGAGCGCCTCCTATGTCTCCTCCTCCAAGTGGCAACATCCTGGTCCTTCCTGGGCCCCAGCAGCACGCAAAATCCTCAACTGCGACTCTTGCAGCTAGCAAGGCCTGTTTGTGGTATTTTTGCCTGGAAACACTTCAGCAACCTCCAGCATGCCTTTAGACATCTTCCATCCAAAGGAGAAGTTCCTAGCCCTTGTCGTTGTTGCAGAATCTTTGGCTTATTCCACCCAGAGGCAGCCTTTTGCACCTTCATCCGGGGTTTAGTGGGCTCCTGCCCCCCGGACACTTTTGTGACTCTTGGACTTGGTCCCCTTCCTTTACAGGTCCTCAGGTCCAGGAATCTGTCTTCAGTGTTTTGCTGGTGCTTGTGGTTCTTGCAGAATCCCTTATCACGACTATTCTGTCTTTCTGGGGCAGTAGGGTAACTTTACTCCTACTTTTCAGGGTCTTGGGGTGGGGTATTTTGGACACCCTTACTGTTTTCTCACAGTCCCAGCGATCCTCTACAACCTCCCATAGGTCTGGGGTCCATTCGTGGTCCGCATTCCACTTTTGGAGTATATGGTTTGTGTTGCCCCTATACCTATGTCTACATATTGCATCCTATTGTGATTCTACATTGTTTGCACTACTTTTCTTACTGTTACTTATCTGTTTTGGGTTTGTGTACATATAATTTGTGTATATTACTTACCTCCTAAGTGAGGGTATCCTCTGAGATATTTCTGACAGTGTGCCACTAAAATACAGCACCTTTATTTTTAGTAACTCTGAGTATTGTGTTTTCTTGTGATATAAGTGGTATAGTAGGAGCTTTGCATGTCTCCTAGTTCAGCCTAAGCTGCTTTGCCATAGCTACCTCTAAAATCCTAAGCAGCTAGAAACACCTCTATTCTACTAATAAGGGATAACTGGACCTGGCACAAGGTGTAAGTACCACAAGGTACCCACTATAAGCCAGGCCAGCCTCCTGCATTGGTGGTGCAGGGGTGGGATAAGTACTTGTAACTGCTTTACCACTTTGTCATTTGGTGTTTTTCATAAGAAGATCATATACCAAATAGTTCAGTATATGTGCATTTAACCAAAACAGTTTACTTTTCTGCTTTAAAACTTTCTACTAAGTTTCTGAAAAGTTCTGAAAACTTCTAAAAGTTTTCCAAAAGTTTGAAAAAGTTTTTTTTCTCTGTGCTTTCTAAAGTTCTAAAACTTTTTCTCTCTCTGTCTTAAACCTTTTCTATCATGTCTTCAGTAGAGGCTACTTCCAAAGTTGTTCAGGCAACTTATGAAAGTTTAAACTACAAAAGTTTGAGGGGTCTCTGCCTGGATAGAGGTTTAAGCATAGGTAAGAATCCAACAAAAGAGTTTCTTTTTAACCTATTCTTATAGGATGACCAGAACCAGTCTGGCCCATCTCAGGAAAGGGTAGAAAAAGGGGAGGCTTCCTAGTCAGACTGAAGATGCTGGGGAGGGTTCTTACAAAGTCCTGCCCCCTAGCAGGCCACCTAGTGACACTGGTAGTGTTAGAGGGTCACACATTAGTAGGGCATCTTTCACTCCTAGAGGCCAGGTTACTAGGGTCCAGCCAGTTAGGGACAGGTCTCTCTCTGCCAATTCCCAGATCTATTCTGTGTCCAAACATTCTGAAGCCACCCACCCTGAGGATAACTTAATGGAAAGGGAACTCAGAAAGCTGAGGTTGGAAGAGACCAAACTGAAGCTTAAACAGCAGCAGCTGGCCTTAGGGAATCCCTAGACATAGAGAGGGAAAGACAGAGATTGGGGTTAGTTCCCCATGGTGGCAGCAGCAGTGTTTCAGATGAGAGCAAGATTCCAGAAACCTGCATAAGATAGTCCCCCCTTACAAGGAGGGGGATTACATTAATAAGTGGTTTGCAGCACTTGAGAAGGCCTGTTTGGTACAGTTGGTCCCTCAAAGGCAGTGGGCTGCTATCTTGTGGCTATCCTTCACAAGAAAGGGTAGAGATAGGCTCCTTACTGTCAGAGAAAGTGATGCCAATAACTACAACGTTTCAAAGGATGCACTCTTGGATGGATTTGGCTTAACCAGTGAACAATACAGGATTAAGTTAAGAGACACCAGAAAAGAGTCCTCTCAAGACTGGACAGATTTTTTGACTGTTCAGTGAAGGCCTTGGAAGGTTGGTTGCATGGCAGTAAAGTATCTGACTATGAAAGCCTGTATAATCTGATCCTGAGAGAGCATATTCTTAACAATTGTGTGTCTGAATTTATGCACCAGTACTTGGTAGACTCAAATCTGACCTCTCTCCAATAATTGGGAAAGAAGGCAGACAAATGGGTCAGAACAAGAGTGAACAGAAAAGTTCATACAGGGGGTGACAAGGATGGCAAGAAGAAGGATGGTAAGTCTTTTGACAAGGGTGGGGACAAAAGTAAACATTCTGAGTCTTCATCAGGCCCACAAACATCCTCTGGGGGTGGTGAATCCAAATCCTCTTTAAACAATCAGAAAAAGCTGTGGTGTTATTTATGTAAAGCAAAAGGCCATTGGGCAAGTGATTTCACTTGTCGAAAGAAAAACACCAAACCTCCCACCACCACAATCCCAACTGCAGCCTCTAGTGCCCCTAGTAATAGCAGTGGTGGTGGGAAATCTATTACTAATAACCAATCCAAGGGTGTAGTTGGGCTTACTATTGGCAGTGTAGTTGGGGTTGGTCTTGTTAGGGAGACCACAGAGGCTGTTTTAGTCTCTGATGGTGGCATTGACTTTGCCACCTTGGTTGCTTGTCCTCTTAATATGGGTAAGTACAAGCAACTACCCCTAATAAATGGTGTTGAGGTTGAGGCCTACAGGGACAAAGGAGCCAGTATAACTATGGTGATAGACAAACTGGTCCACCCTGATCAACACCTACTTGGTCAGCACTACCAAGTGACTGATGCTCATAACAACACTCTTAGCCACCCCATGGCTGTTGTGAATCTCAACTGGGGGGGGGGGGTTATTGGCCCAAAGAGAGTTGTGGTAGCCACTGAATTACCTGTAGATTGCTTACTGGGCAATGATTTGGAAACATCAGCTTGGGCAGAAGTGACGTTGGAGGCTCATGCAGCAACGCTGGGCATATTTTTGCTTTAACAAGGGCTCCGGCCAAAAAGCAAAAAGGACAGGGAAACTTGGATCCTGGAACAAGGAACCAAGTGCTCCCAAAAACTAGGGGTAGAAAGGGTAAATCCCTACCCACTATCCCTCTCTCTACAGAAGATTCCCCTTTTGAGGAAGAGGAATCCTCTCCCTGTGCAGAACCTACACCAGAGGAGCTGGCAGCAGACACTGCTGAGCTTTTGGGTGCAGGGGGGCCTGCCAGGGAAGAGCTGAGTGAGGCACAGCAAACCTGTCCCACATTACACGGTTTAAGACAGCAAGCTGTCAAACAGCAGAATGGGGATGTCAGTGATAGCCATAGGGTGTATTGGGAAGATAACTTCTTGTACACAGAGTCAAGGGACCCTAAACCTGGAGCTGCCAGGAGATTGGTTATTCTCTTGCAGTACAGAGAGTTTCTTCTTACCCTGGCACATGACATTCCTTTGGCTGGGCATTTGGGCCAGACGAAAACTTGGGAAAGACTTGTCCCCTTGTTTCACTGGCCTCATATGTCAGAGGACACTAAAGAGTTTTGTCGTTCTTGTGTGACCTGCCAAGCCAGTGGCAAGACTGGTGGCACTTAATTCCACTTCCAGTGGTTGGGGTTCCCTTTGCAAGGGCAGGGTTGGCCCCCTTGAGCCTCCAACAGCTTCAGGCAATAGATTCATCCTCGTGGTAGTGGACCATGCCACTAGGTATCCTGAAGCCACCCCCTTAAGAACCACTACAGCTCCTGCAGTGGCAAAGGCCCTCCTGGGAATCTTTTCCAGGGTGGGTTTCCCTATGGAAGTGGTGTCAGACAGAGGTAGTAACTACATGTCTACATACCTAAAAGCAATGTGGAAGGAATGTGGTGTAACCTACAAGTTCACCATCCCTTACCATCCACAAACAAATGGTCTGGTTGAGAGGTTTAATAAAACTCTCAAAGGTATGATAATGGGACTCCCTGAAAAACTCAGAAGGAGATGGGATGTCCTGTTACCTGGCCTCCTTTTTGCTTACCGGGAGGTACCCTAAAAAGGAGTGGGCTTCAGCCCCTTTGAACTCCTCTTTGGGCACCCTGTGTGAGGTCCTCTGGAGGGTTGGGAACAACCTTTAAAAGCTCCTAAACAAGACATAGTGGACTATGTACTTGGCCTAAGATCCAGAATGGCTGAGTATATGAAAAAGGGCAGTAACCTTCAGGCCAGCCAGGAGCTGCAAAATAAATGGCATGACCAGAAGGCTGTCCTGACTCAGTACCACCCAGGACGCAGGTGTGGGTATTGAAGCCTATTACTGCCTGCTTCTGTGGGGGCTCTCTGAGTTGCTGAGCGCCGCCTCCTGTCGCCCCAGCAGGACCCAAAATTCTCAACCGCGACTCTTGCAGCTAGCAAGGCTTGTTTGAGGTATTTCTGCCTGGAAACACTTCTGCAACCTCCAGCACGCCGTGGGACATCTTCCATCGAAGGGAGAAGTTCCTAGCCCTTTTCGTTGTTGTAGAATCTTCAGCTTCTTCCACCCGGAGGCAGCCCTTTTACACCTTCATCTGGGGTTTAGTGGGCTCCTGCCCCCCCCCCCTGATACTTTTGTGACTCTTGGACTTGGTCCCCTTCCTTTACAGGTCCTCAGGTCCAGGAATCCATCTTCAGTGTTTTGCTGGTGCTTGTGGTTCTTGCAGAATCCCCTATCATGACTATTCTGTCTTTCTGGGGTAGTAGGGTAACTTTCCTACTTTTCAGGGTCTTGGGGTGGGGTATTTTGGACACCCTTAGGCCCATATTTATACTTTTTGACGCACAACTGTGTGTCAAAAATTTTACCGCCGGCTAGCGCCATTCCAATGCGCCATGCGGGCGCCTTATTAATGGAATGACGTTAACTGGCGCTGCGGACTGGTGTGCGTAAAAAAAAATGACTCACACCAGGCAGCGCCGGCGTATGGGAAAATGGGGGTTGTGCATCAAAAAATGGTGCACGTCAGGTCTGAGGCAAAATTCAGGCCTCAAACCGGATTTGCGCCATTTTTTTTTACGCCCAACCTCCATTGACATGACTCCTGTCTTAGCAAAGACAGGAGTCATGCCCCCTTGCCCAATGGCCATGCCCAAGGGACTTATGTCCCCTGGGCATGGTCATTGGGCATAGTGGCATGAAAGGGGGCCAAAATCAGGCCTCCCTATGCCACCAAAAAAAATCGGAAAAAAATACTTACCCGAACTTACCTTTACTTCCCTGGGATGGGTCCCTCCATCCTTGGGTGTCCTCCTGGGGTGGGCAAGGGTGGCAGGGGGTGTCCCTGGGGACAGGGGAGGGCACCTCTGGGCTCCTTCCAAGCCCACAGGTCCCTTAACGCCTTCCCTGACCCAGGTGTTAAAAAACGGCGCACATCAGGCTGTGCGCCGTTTTTTAAGGCCCACCCCCTACTGTGCATCAAAATGACGTCAGAGTATAAAGAAGGGGCACAGGCCTTAAAGTCATTTTTTGGAAGGGAACGCCTACCTTGCATATAATTAACGCAAGGCTGGTTCCCCCTTCCAAAAAATGATGCACGTGGTGGAATTTTGACGCCCGCGGGGTCGGATGTCAAAGTATAAATATGGGGCAGGGTTTGCGGCGATTGTGCGTCAAAAATTTTGACGCACATTTGGCGCAAACAGAGTATAAATATGCCCCTTACTGTTTTCTCACAGTCCCAGCCACCCTCTACAACCTCCCATAGGTCTGGGGTCCATTTGTGGTTCGCATTCCACTTTTGGAGTATATGGTTTGTGTTGCCCCTAGACCTATGTCTACCTATTGCATCCTATTGTGATTCTACATTGTTTGCACCTTTATAAATAAATAAATAAAGTACCTTTATTTTTAGTAATTCTGAGTATTGTGTTTTCTTGTCATATTGTGCTATATGATATAAGTAGTATATAGTAGGAGCTTTGCATGTCTCCTAGTTCAGCCTAAGCTGCTTTGCCACAGCTACCTCTATCAGCCTACGCTGCTAGAAACACCGCTATTCTACTAATAAGGGATAACTGGACCTAGCACAAGGTGTAAGTACCACAAGGTACCCACTATAAGTCAGGCCAGCCTCCTACAATTATGGCTTAAACAAATGAAAGGTGAAAACTCTAAATTGCTGAGGTGGTCCATCTCCCTACAGGGAATGGACAATACAGTGGAACATGGACCTGGGACTACACACTCCAATACAGATGGACTCTCCAGATATTTCCACTTAGACAATGAAGACTCATCTGGGCAAGGTTAGCCTTATTGTCCCTCATTTGGGGGGGTTGTGTAGGAAAGTACCATCTTGCCTGGCATGTTACACCCATTTTTACATGTCTGTAAGTTTGTTTTTACCTGTCTCACTGGGACCCTGCTAGTCATAACCCCAGTGCTCATAGTTTGTGGCCTGAATGTGTATACCTGTGTAGTGACGAACTGTGTCACTGAGGCTCTGCTAACCAGGACCTCAGTGCTTATGTTCTCTCTGCCTTTATGTTTGTCACTATAGGCTAGTTACCACTTTTACCAATTTCAGTTGGCGCACTGGAACACCCTTATAATTCCCTAGTATATGGTACCTGGGTACCCAGGGTATTGGGGTTCCAGGAGTTCCCTATGGGCTGCAACATTTCTTTTGCCACCGATAGTGAGCTCTGTCAAACCTTTACACAGGACTGCCACTGCAGCCAGAGTGAAATAACGCACTCAGTTTCACTGCACTTAAGTAACTGATAAGTCACCTATATGTCTAACCTTCACTTGCTGAAGGTTAGGTGCAAAGTTACCAAGTGTGAGGGCACCCTTGCACTAACAAAGGTGCCCCCACATAGTTCAGGGCCAATTCCCTGGACTTTGTGAGTGCAGAGTCACCATTACACATGTGTACTACATATAGGTCAATACCTATATGTAGCTTCACAATGGTAACTCCGAATATGGCCATGTAACATGTCTAAGATCATGGAATTGTCCCCCCCATTCCAAATCTGGTATTGGGGAGCCAATTCCATGCTTCCCCCGGGCTCCACTATGGACCCCGGGTACTGCCAAACCAGCTTTCTGGGGTTTTCTATGCAGCTACCTCTGTTGCCACCCCACAGACAGGCTTCTGCCCTCCTGGGGTCTGGGCAGCCCAGTCCCAGCAAGGCAGAACAAAGAATTTCCTCTGAGAGAGGGTGTTACACCCTCTCCCCTTGGAAATAGGTGTTAAAGGCTGGGGAGGGGTAGCCTCTCCCAGGCTCTGGAAATGATTTGAAGGGCACAGATGGTGCCCCCTTGCATAAGCCAGTCTACACTGGTTTAGGGAACCCCCAGTCCCTGCTCTGGCATGAAACTGGACAAAGGAAAGGGGAGTGACCACTCCCCTGTCCATCACCACCCCAGGGGTGGTTTCCAGAGCTCCTCAAGAGTGTCTCAGACCTCTGCCATCTTAAATCCAGAGGTGTGAGGGCACTCTGGAGGCCTCTGAGCGGCCAGTACCAGCAGGTTATGTCAGAGACCCTTCCTGATAGATGCTTACCTGACTAGGTGGCCAATCCTCCTCTGAGGGCTATTTAGCATCTCTCTAGTGGGATTTTCCTCAGATAACGACTTGCAAGAATTAACCAGAGTTCCTCTGCACCTCTCTCTTCGACTTCTGCCAAGGATCGACCGCTGACTGCTCCAGGACGCCTGCAAAACTGCAACAAAGTAGCAAGAAGGCCACCAGCGACATTGTAGCGCCGAATCCTGCTGGCTTTCTCAAATGTTTCCTGGTGGTGCATGCTTTGGGGGCTGCCTTCCTTCATCCTGCACTGGAAGCCATGAAGAAATCTCCTATGGGTCGACGGAATCTTCCCCCTGCTTCAGCAGGCACCAAACTTCAGCGTCACCAGTACTCTGGGACCTCTCTCATCCTGACAAGCATGGCCCCTGGAACACAGGTGGTGGACCCAAGAGACCCAGATTGTCAAGAGGTCCAACTGTCCAAATATGGAGGAGGTAAGTCCTTGCCTCCCCTCTCCAGACAGTAATCCTGTGCACCATGTGAACTGCAGCTACAAGGGCTTCTGTGCACATTTCCACAAACTGCTGCATGCACATCCAAGCCTAGGTGCCCAGCACTCTGTCCTGCGATGCTCACCTCCCTGAGTTGATCTCCAGTGTCGTGGGACCTTCCTTTGCAGTGCTGAGACAACCGCTGTGTTCAGGCTTCTTGAACCTGTGTTCAAGTACTTCTGCGGGTGCTACCTTATTGTGCGTGGGCTCTATATGTTGCTGAGGGCCCCCTCTGTCTCCTCTCCCAAGTGGCGACATCCTAGTCTTTACAGGGCCCGGATAGCACCTTTTTTCTTCAACCGCGACTCTTGCAGCTAGTAAGGCTTGTTTGCGTTATTTTGCCAAGGAAACAACTGTGCATCCTCCAGCACTCCATGGTGTAGGAGGCTGGCCTGGCTTATAGTGGGTACCTTGTGGTACTTACACCTTGTGTCAGGTCCAGTTATCCCTTATTAGTAGATTAGAGGTGTTCTAGCAGCTTAGGCTGATAAAGGTAGCTATAGCAGAGCAGCTTAGGCTGAACTAGGAGACATGCAAAGTTCCTACTATACCACTTATATCACTTAGTACTATATCATAAGAAAACACAATACTCAGAGTTACTAAAAAATAAAGGCACTTTATTTTAGTGACTGTAAGGAAATGCCTCCTTGGCATGGTTACCCTCTGACTTTTTGCCTTTGCTGATGCCAAGTTATGATTTGAAAGTGTGTTGGGACCCTGCTAACCAGGTTCCAGCACCAGTGTTCTTTCCCTAAATTGTAGCTTTTTCTCCACAATTGGCACAACCCTGGCACCCAGGTAAGTCCCTTGTAACTGGTACCCCTGGTACCAAGGGCCCTGATGCCAGGGAAGGTCTCTAAGGGCTGCAGCATGTCTTATGCCACCCTGGGGACCCCTCACTCAGCACATACACACTGCTTGCCAGCTTGTGTGTGCTGGTGGGGAGAAAATGACTAAGTCGACATGGCACTCCCCTCAGAGTGCCATGCCAACCTCACACTGCCTATGGCATAGATAAGTCACCCCACTAGCAGGCCTTACAGCTCTAAGGCAGGGTGCACTATACCATAGGTGAGGGCATAGGTGCATGAGCACTATGCCCCTACAGTGTCTAAGCAAAACCTTAGACATTGTAAGTGCAGGGTAGCCATAAGAGTATATGGTCTGGGAGTCTGTCAAACACGAACTCCACAGCACCATAATGGCTAAACTGAAAACTGTGAAGTTTGGTATCAAACTTCTCAGAACAATAAATGCACACTGATGCCAGTGTGCACTTTATTGTAAAAATACACCCAGAGGGTATCTTAGAAATGCCCCCTGAAAACATACCCGACTCCCAGTGTGAGCTGACTAGTTTTTGCCAGCCTGCCACACACCAGACATGTTGCTGGCCAAATGGGGAGAGTACCTTTGTCATTCTGTGGCCAGGAACAAAGCCTGTACTGGGTGGAGGTGCTTCTCACCTCCCCCTGCAGGAACTGTAACCCCTGGCAGTGAGCCTCAAAGGCTCACCCCCTTTGTTACAGCACCACAGGGCATCCCAGCTAGTGGAGACGCCCACCCCTCAGGCCACTGCCCCCACTTTTGGCGGCAAGGCTGGAGGAGATAATGAGGAAAACAAGGAGGAGTCACTCCCCAGTCAGGACAGCCCCTAAGGTGTCCTGAGCTGAGGTGACTCTTACTTTTAGAAATCCTCCATTTTGCAGATGGAGGATTCCCCCAATAGGATTAGGGATGTGCCCTCCTCCCCACAGGGAGGAGGCACAAAGAGGGTGTAGCCACTCTCAGGGCCAGTAGCCATTGGCTACTGCCCTCCCAGACCTAAACACAGCCCTAAATTGAGTATTTAGGGGCTCCCAGAACTGAGGAAGATAGATTCCTGCAACCTAAAGAAGAAGAAGGACTGCTGACCTGAAGCCCTACAGTGAAGACGGAGACGACAACTGATTTGGCCCCAGCCCCACCGGCCTGTCTCCTTACTTCAAAGAAAACTGCAACAGTGACGCATTCAACAGGGTCCAGCGACCTCTGAAGCCTCAGAGGACTACGCTGCATCTAAAGGACCAAGAAGCTGCCGAGAACAGCGGCCCTGTTCAAGAAACTGCAACTTTTTTAAACAAAGAAGCAACTTTTAAAGACCACACATTTCCCGCCGGAAGCGTGAGACTTTCCACTCTGCACCCGACGCCCCCGGCTCGAACTGCGGAAAACTAACACTACAGGGATGACTCCCCGGCGACTGCGAGCCTGTGAGTAGCCAGAGTTGACCCCCCTGAGCCCCCACAGCGATGCCTGCAGAGGAAATCCAGAGGCTCTCCCTGACCGCGACTGCCTGCTTCAAGGAACCCGACTCCTGGAAACCACACTGCACCCGCAGCCCCCAGGACCTGAAGGAACCGAACTCCAGTGCAGGAGCGGCCCCCAGGTAACCCTCTGCCTAGCCCAGGTGGTGGCTACCTCGAGGAGCTCCCCCCTGTGCCTGCCTGCATCGTTGAAGAGACCTCCGCATCTCCCCGTTGATTCCTATAGAAAACCCGACGCCTGTTTGCACGCTGCACCCGGCCGCCCCTGTGCCGCTGAGGGTGTACTTTCTGTGCCTGCTTGTGTCCCCCCCGGTGCCCTACAAAAACCCCCTGGTCTGCCCTCCGAGGACGCGGGTACTTACCTGCTGGCAGACTGGAACCGGGGCACCCCTATTTCCATTGAAGTCTATGTGTTTTGGGCACCACTTTGACCTCTGCAGCTGACTGGCCCTGAGCTGCTGGTGTGGTAACTTTGGGGTTGCCGTGAACCCCCAACGGTGGGCTACCTTGGACCCAACTTTGAACCCTGTAAGTGTTTTACTTACCTTGGAACTTAACATTTGCTTACCTCCCCCAGGAACTGTTGATTTGTGCACTGTGTCCGCTTTTAAAATAGCTTATTGCCATTTTTGTCAAAACTGTACATGCTATTGTGATTATTTAAAGTTCCTAGAAAACCTGAGTGAAATACCTTTCATTTAAAGTATTGTTTGTAAATCTTGAACCTGTGGTTTTTAAAATAAATTAAGAAAATATATTTTTCTATATTAAAACCTTTTGGCCTGGTATTTGTCTTTGAGTGTGTGTTCCTCATTTATTGCCTGTGTGTGTACAACAAATGCTTAGCACTACCCTCTGATAAGCCTACTGCTCGACCACACTACCACAAAATACAGCATTAGAATTATCTCTTTTTGCCACTATCTTACCTCTAAGGGGAACCCTTGGACTCTGTGCACACTATTTCTTACTTTGAAATAGTATATACAGAACCAACTTCCTACAGTGACAATATGCCAAAAGTATCTCAGAGGACATACTCCTTTAGGAGGTAGTAATATACACAAAATATATACACACAAACCAAAATCAGGTAAGTAAAAGTTAGAAAAGTGGTGTACAAAACAATAGAATGCAATAGGGAGAAATAGGCCTAGGGCCAACACAAACCATATACTCCAAAAGTGGAATGCGAACCACAAATGGACTCTAGGCCTACTGTAGTGTGTAGAGAATCGCTGTGAGTGTAAGAAAACACTAAGGGTGTCCACAATACCCCACCCCAAGACCCTGAAAAGTAGGAGTAAAGTTACCCTACTACCCCAGAAAGACAGTAAAGTCGAGATAGGGGATTCTGCAAGGACAACAACTGAGTGCAAATCACTGAAGACGGATTCCTGGACCTGAGGACCTGTAAAGGAAGGGGACCAAGTCGAAGAGTCACGAAAGTATCCAGGGGGGGCAGGAGCCCACTAAACCCTGGATGAAGGTGGAAAAGGACTGCCTCCGGGTGGAAGAAGCTGAAGATTCTGCAACAACGGAAGGTGCCACTAACTTCTCCTTTGATCAGAAGATGTCCCATGGCGTGCTGGAGGATGCAGAGTTGTTTCTACGCAGAAAGACTGCAAACAACCCTTGCTAGCTGCAAGAGTTGCGGTTGAAGGTTTTGGGTGTTGCTAGGGCCCAGGAAGGACCAGGAGGTCGCCCCTTGGGGGAGGAGACAGAGGGGGCACTGAGCAACACGGAGAGCCCATGCAGAAGCAGGCAGCACCTGCAGAAGCACCTGAAGAGGCACTTAGAAGATCTGAGGACGGCAGTCAACTCAGAGCAACAAGAGGGTCCCACGACGTCGGAGTCTAACTCAGCGAGTTGGGCAATGCAGGACGGAGCGCTGGGGACCTGGGCTAGGCTGTGCACAAAGGAAGTCTTTCAAAAGTGCACAGAAGCCTGAGCAGCTGCAGTTCACGCAGTACACAGGATTACTGTCTGGCGTGGGGAGGCAAGGACTTACCTCCACCAAATTTGGACAGAAGGGCCACTGGACTGTCGAAGACACTTGGACCCAGCTCCTGTGTTCCAGGTACCATGCTCGTCAGGATGAGAGGGGACCCAGAGGACCAGGGATGCAGAAGTTTGGTGCCTGCGTTAGCAGGGGGAAGATTCCGTCGACCCACGGGAGATTTCTACTTGGCTTCCAGTGCAGGGTGAAGTCAGACAGCCCTCAGAGCATGCACCACCAGGGAACAGTTGAGAAAGCCGGCAGGGTGAGGCACTACAATGTTGCTGGTAGTCTTCTTGCTACTTTGTTGCGGTTATGCAGGCGTCCTGGAGCAGTCAGCGGTCGATCCTTGGCAGAAGTCGAAGAGGGAAGTGCAGAGGAACTCTGGTGAGCTCTTGCATTCGTTATCTGGTGAGATGCCCACAGGAGAGACCCTAAATAGCCCACAGAGGAGGATTGGCTACAGAGAAAGGCAAGCACCTATCAGGAGGGGTCTCTGACGTCACCTGCTGGCACTGGCCACTCAAAGCTGTCCATTGTGCCCTCACACCTCTGCATCCAAGATGGTAGAGGTCTGAGACACACTTGAGGAGCTCTAGGCACCTCCCCTAGGAGGTGCTGGTCAGGGGAGTGGTCACTCCCCTTTCCTTTGTCCAGTTTTGTGCCAGAGCAGGGCTGGGGGGATCCCTGAACCGGTGTAGACTGGCTTATGCAAGGAGGGCATCATATGTGCCCTTCAAAGCATTTCCAGAGGCCAGGAGAGACTACTCCTCCCGTGCCCTTCACACCTATTTCCAAAGGGAGAGGGTGTAACACCCTCTCTGAGAGGAAATCCTTTGTTCTGCCTTCCTGGGACTGGGCTGCCTAGGCCCCAGGGGGCAGAAACCTGTCTGAGGGGTTGACAGCAGTGGTAGCTGCAGTGGAGACCCTGGGAAGTTAGTTTGGCAGTACCCGGGCTCTATGCTGGAGACCCAGGGATGCATGGAATTGTCCAGATCCTCAACATGTTACATGGCCATGTTCAGAGTTACCATTGTGATGCTACATATAGGTGTTGACCTATATGTAGTGCATGCGTGCAATTGTGTCCCCGCACTCACAAAGTCCGGGGAAATTGTCCTGAACAATGTGGGGGCACCTTGGCTAGTGCCAGGGTGCCCTCACACTAAGTAACTTTGCACCTAACCTTCAATAAGTGAGGGTTAGACATATAGGTGACTTATAAGTTACTTAAGTGCCGTGTAAAATGGCTTTGAAATAACGTGGACGTTATTTCACTCAGGATGCAGTGGCAGTCCTGTGTAAGAATTGACTGAGCTCCCTATGGGTGGCAAAAGAAATGCTGCAGCCCATAGGGATCTCCTGAAACCCCAATACCCTGGGTACCAAGGTACCATATACAAGGGAATTATAAGGGTGTTCCAGTGTGCCAATCAGAATTGGTAAAATGAGTCACTATCCTGCAGTGACAATTTTAAAAGCAGAGAGAGCATAAACACTGAGGTTCTGGTTAGCAAAGCCTCAGTGATACAGTTAGGCACAACAAAGGGAACACATACAGGGTATACTTTATGAGCACTGGGGTCCTGGCTAGCAGGATCCCAGTGATACATCGGCATAAACAAGCATACGTACAGTAAAAATGGGGGTTACAAGCCAGGCAAGATGGTACTTTCCTACACATGGGACATGTTCTGCACAAAGGGAAGTTCCTAGCACCTTTCGTTGTTGCAGAATCTTTAGCTTCCTCCATGCGGAGGCAGCCATTTTGCACCTTCATCCGGGGTTTAGTGGGCTCCTGCCACCCCTGGACACTTTTGCAAGTCTTGGACTTGGTCCCTTTCCTTTGCAGGTCCTCAGGTCCAGGAGTCCGTCTTCAGTGCTTTGCAGTCTGTTGTGGTCTTTGCAAAATCATCTATCACAACTTTAGTGTGTTCCCGGGGAAATAGTAGTACTTTACTCCTACTTTCCAGGGTCTTGGGGTGGGGTATCTTGTATACCCTTAGTGTTTTCTTACACTCCCAGCAACTCTCTACACACTACACTAGCCTAGGGGTCCATTTGTGGTTCGCATTCCACTTTCTTAGTATATGGTTTATGTTGCCCCTAGGCCTATTGCATTCTATTTTATTCTATAGTGTTTGCACTATTTTCTGACTGTGTTACTTACCTGATTTTGGTTTATGTGTACATTTTGCGTATTTTACTTACCACGTAAGGGAGTATATCCTCTGAGGTAATTTTGGCACATTGTCACTGAAATAAAGTACCTTTATTTTCAGTAACTCTGAGTATTGTCTTTCTTATGATATAGTACCTATATGATATAAGTGGTATAGTAGGAGCTTTGCATGTCTCCTAGTTCAGCCTAAGCTGCTCTTCTATAGCTACCTCTATCAGCTTAAGCTGCTAGAACACTACTAATCTACTAATAAGGGATAACTGGACCTGGCACAAGGTGTAAGTACCATTGGTACCCACGATAAGCCAGGCCAGCATCCTACAGTGTGGCGCTTTGAATAGGCATGCTTATATGAAACTGTTTTACTTTTCATTTTCAATTTATGTGGCAAGAAAAGTCCGGTTAGGAGTTTAAAACGCTAATAGATCTAACTTGAGCAAATGCGAGACCAATTGCATTGCAAATGCTTTTCCTTTTATTTATGTTCTGTTCATTCCTTTTTGCCATAACATCAGCCACATTTTTTACTATAACTTAGCATATGTTGTGCACTATTTTGGCTTCTAATAAAATGATCTACTAATACTAGTCCATGTGTCTTGTGTATGCATTCCTTTATGCAAAAAGTTAGGGGTAGCCAAGAAATTACACCGATTGTCTCTGGCAAGAATTGTCTGTTCTACAAGTGGGACCATCCCAGTTAAGTCTGGGAGGGGTTCACAATAGATCTGCCTGCTTTCCTCACAACAAATGGTAAATTGGATTATAAGCACTGCCTGGGGCCTAGGAGAAATGTACAGTGTGGAAGCAAGCACAGATTTATGGCACTACACGTGTTCAACACTCTTTATACTACAAGTGGTTGCATTAATCTGACAAATTTGCTGGCGTCTGGAAGAGGTTTGGCCAAAGGCCAAATTAAGGAAACTACTGACCCCAAACTTGGGCTCGTTTTCAGCGGCAGCAGTCAGCAGAGAACTAACACATTCTCTGACCTAGGAGAGGTTGAACTAAAAGATCTCCAGACAGCCATTAATATTAAATATGTGATGACTAGATAAGTTACTATCAATTAATTAATAGCATATCTTTCCTAAATGTTAGTCTTTTTTTTCAGCAATGTGCTAAATCAGGCCTTTTTAGAGGTAAACAGTCAAGAATTTAATGCATCCCCAAAGTACCCAACGATGATTCTGCTCTAAAACAATACTAGTATCTGCTTTCCAATTACACATATCCCATGGGCGTTAAGGGTAGTTGGACGGTAGGAAGGAAATCATGACTCCTGCAGGAGTCTAATACACTCTTCCAATGACATGGGTGGTTGGGGCGACTAAGTAAGAGGAGAATTGGCCTCATCTCAGGGTCCTGCTCTTCAAGGGTCCACAAAGACCGTATGTTCACCTCCTCGAGATGGAATGTTGAATCATAACGATTTGTTTTGATGGGAAGCATTTTTCGTCATAGGCATAACCTCATAACACATTGCAATGACATTTCGATAAATTAATTAAACAAAATCAGTACTAAAGCCAATCATCAAACGTCACTATGATGAGGGAAAGAACAAAAAAACTGCTTTATTAGAAGTAGTTTTGTCGATGATCTTTGCGAGCTTTAGGACAAAAGTGTGGCTATCCAAAGGCAAGAGGAAGCTCATGTAAGGTAAGGCAGGGTGGGTCAAAGCAGGCTAGTGTAGGAGCTTCAGCAGGAGCAGTGTGAGGGCCATGAGGACGAGATCCTGCTCTGGACGGGGTACGCGAGACTTGCATATGACCTGGGTTTCTGTGAAGATGCCATTGGCAGATGTCCTGGTGATACCCGAGTTGCAAAAGTCTGGACTCGCACAACCACGGAAGGCAACGCGGGACAACTCAGCACCTGCGACACAACAAATGCATTTTATTCTTTGTCATTTTTATGTTTTCATGATTTATTTTTCCAAAAGAATAATATTACTGTAGTAAAGGTATTCACAATAAAGGGTGTCAGTCGAGTACAATGATTCACAATATATTACACTTCACTGTCGACGTTAAATTACTGCATACATGAGAACAATGGTGGGAAATTACAAGGTTGTTGTAGGAGGCTGGTCTGGTTTGTAGTGGGTAACTATGGTACTTACACCTTATACCAGGTCCAGTTATCCCTTATTAGTGAAATGTAGGCAGTGTCTAGAAGCCAGGCTGTCTAGAGGTAGCTGTAGCAGAGCAGCCAAGGCTAAACTAGGAGACATGCAAAGCTCATGCAATACCACTGTATGTCAGGGGGTAACAGGCGCCTACCTGGCCGATCGGGATTTTGTAGTCCTTAGGGACTACATATCCCATGACGCTTCGCGCGGGAAGACCGCATAACTCCGGCACTTCCCGGAAGCGGTTGCGCGTTATTCTTTCCTAATTCCCCGTCGGAGGCACACGAGGGCAGGGTGGACGGCGTTCCCATGGGGGAAGTCACCACGTCCACAACGACGAACTGAAGGCATCCGGAACCCTCACGGAGATCAGCATTTTAAGGCAGCAGGAGATACGAGCTGCCTCCCTTCGAGATTTGGAACCGGTGGTAAGAGGCGAGCCGGTTTCTTGGCGGAGGCTTTCGCCTTCCAGTATGGTTTTGGATCTAGTGATCAGACATTTAGTGTACTTCAGAGATGGTGCACAAAAATTAGAGATCCTCGTGAAACATGAATGGTGGTAGTTCAGGACAGAACCTTTTGTTTTCTTCGTGACAACTCAGGATCAAGACGTACTGTTCGCAGAAGTCAAACAGCCGGGAACATTTGTCCGTTTATCTTATTCTATGAATTAGGAAGGGGTGTCTTCTTCAAGTTCGTGACATTACTTAGAGGTTCTAGGTTTTAATTGAATCAAAAGAAGAAGTGCGGGACAAGTTCTTTTCCTTATTATATTTTTTTTTCTCTTTTTTTGTTGCAACCTAGATACAGGGTTATTTGCATCACACAGAGTCTGAGGAGTACCTACACGTGACAGAATAACGCGCCCACGAATAATACTCCTCCCGCTAGGTGTAATGCAAAATGGCATCTATGGATGACGTATTACAGGCGTTGGTGGTGGTGCAACAAGAGTTAGCTAATTCTAGGGCCGAGACGGCGACCCTAAGGGAAAAAGTAGAAAGGCTTACTAGGAATCCCTTTGATGCCTCAACATCTACCCCGCAGGTAACCGTGAACGTCTCCCCTCCAATCCCTTTGGCCAGTCCGGAACGGTTTTCAGGGGACCCCAGGAGAGTTCAGGCCTTTTTAACCCAGTTGTCTCTTCAATTCTCTTGTAGGCCTGCGTCTTTTCCCTCTAACCTTTCCCGGGTAATGTTCGCTATTTCTTATCTCTCGGGAGACGCAGCTAACTGGGCAGTGCCGTTAGTCAGAAACGATGACCCCTTATTAACGGATTGGAATGCCTTTCGGGCGGCCTTCGAGAGGGTGTTTGATCATAGAACAACCACCTTTAGCGCTGATAGGGAATTATTGGAGCTGAGACAGGGGAGATCTGACCTGGTCACTTATCTTACGACCTTCAATAGACTGGTGGCGGAATCAGGGTGGCCAGAGGAGAAGCGAATGTCTCTCTATTATCAAGGCTTACGAGATGACATGAAAGACATATTAGCTCAAATAGATCCGCAGCCTTCCACTTGTACTGATCTTGTGAATCTTACTCTAAGATTGAATCACAGAATAGCAGAACGAAGAGTTGAGCGTAGAGCAGGTGATCGGCGACCTGTCTTTCCAGAAAAGGAGGGGCAACCAGTTTCTAATCCCAGTGATTTGAGTGGGGAACCTATGGAAGTGGGAGCCGTTAGGGCACCCCTGTCAAAGACCGAGAAGGAGACCAGGAGGGTACAGGGGTTGTGCATGTACTGTGGCAGGAAGGGTCATTATGTGAGAGAGTGCCCCCAAAAACCAAAAAAAAAGGTTATCCTACTTCCCCACTCAAAAGGCAGCGGTTACTTCAGGGAAGACTTCAGAGAAAGAGGATTTGTCTCTTATAGATTTCCAACCGGGGTTACGGTTAACTTCTTTAACCCTTGCTCCACAAGAGGAAAAGGCGTCTCATCTCTTGTTAGCAGTAGAGCTGGGGTCCCGAGATCGAAACTACCCAGTAAGGGCAATGATAGACTCCGGAGCCACGGGAAATTTCATAGATGCAGGTTTGGTTAAGAGACTGGGACTTCCTAGCATTCCCAGGAAGGAACCTGAAATAGTACTGGCAGTTGATGGTACACCACTGAAATCTGGACCCCTTACAGAACAAACTGAGGACGTTGAATTGGTTTTTAAAGGGGTATCTCCTGCCCATAAAGAAAGGATCAGGCTAGATATAATAGAGGCTCCTCAGTATGAAATAATTTTGGGGATGCCTTGGTTAAGAATACACAATCCTGTTATCAATTGGCAAACCAAGACGGTTAGTTTTCAGTCCTTGAGGTGTGAGAGCGTCTGTTTCTTGGGCGACAATCCCCCCACGTTAGCATTGGCTCAAGGGCTACAGTTGGCCACAGTGGTGGAGAAAGCAGTGATATTACCCTCTGTGTATGCCGAGTTCAAGGATTTGTTTGACGAAGGTCAGGCTGAGACGTTGCCACCCCATCGTATATATGACTGCAAGATAGATCTGATTCCTGGAGCGCTCCTTCCTTCTTGTAGGGTATATGCTCTATCCAACCCAGAAACCAAGCATTTGAGAAATTATTTGGACCACTTCCTGGAAATTGGGTTCATTAGACCCTCTTGTTCTCCGGCAGCCTCCCCACTCTTTTTCATAGCTAAGGCTAATAAAGAGTTGAGAACCTGCATCGATTATCGAATGTTGAACAAGAACACGATAAGGAATAGATACCCTCTTCCCCTCATTCCTGTGCTATTGGAACAAGTGAAAGAGGCAGTAATATATACAAGGTTGGACCTGAAGGGAGCTTACCATCTGGTCAGAATCCGCGAAGGGGATGAGTGGAAGACAGCATTCAAAACTCGCTATGGCCTGTTTGAGTACTTGGTAATGCCGTTCGGGTTGTGTAACGCCCCGGCGGCTTTCCAGTATTTTCTGAACGATGTTCTCAAAGAATACATAGACCATTTCGTGATCGTTTATATAGATGACATTCTGGTGTATTCTACATCCTTGGAGCGCCACCTTGAACATGTTTCCTTAGTACTTCAAGCATTGCGACATCACAGTCTTTATTGCAAATTGAGCAAATGCGAGTTCCATGTCCAGAAGGTTGAGTTCTTGGGAGTGGATTTAAGCCCTGAAGTGTTCGGCATGTCGACAAGAAAAATTCAGGCAGTTCAAGGGTGGCCAGTACCCACTAGTGTGAGAGACGTGCAATGCTTCCTTGGGTTCTCCAATTATTACAGGAGATTCATTTGTCGTTTTTCCCACATTGTGTCACCTATAACAAGGTTGCTAAGAAAGGGTGTGTCTTTTGTTTGGTCAGAGGAGGCAGAGAAGGCTTTTTGCTTTTTAAAACAGGCCTTTTGCTCAGCACCTATACTTCAACATCCACAGCCAGACGTACCTTTTATAGTCGAAGCAGATGCCTCGGACATAGCGATTGGGGCTGTGTTATCCCAAAGAAACAAAACCACCGGACAGCTTCATCCTGTTGCATTTCTATCTAGGAAGCTATCCGCTGCAGAACTCAACTATACGGTAGCAGAAAAGGAACTGCTAGCCATAAAAAAGGCTTTTCAGGAATGGCGGCACTATCTGTGGGGGGCCCAACACCCGGTCACGGTATATACTGATCACCGAAACCTTCAGTATATGAAGGAGGCTAGGCAGCTTACCCAGCGACAAATGAGGTGGATGCTGTTTTTTTCAGAATATGATTTTGTAGTCACCTTCCGTCCTGGGGTTGATAATCGCAAGGCAGATTCACTGTCTCGACAAGAGGATGTGAAAGAAATAGCTTCAAGACCTGAGGAAGCAATCATCCAACCTGAAAGAGTGATTTGTGCCCTTCATATCTCCCATTTCCTAGAAAAGGTTTCGAAGCATAAGTCTGCTGCTCAATGGAAGAAGTGGGCCGAAGTAAGTCAGGACCGTACCCTTAAGCATGGAATACCGCTGCAAGGTAATCGTTTATATTTACCAACACATGAACTCCGAGTACAAGCCCTCAAGTGGTGTCATGATGCAGTAACGGCTGGTCATCCAGGATACACCAAAACCGCGCAAATAGTTCAACGACATTTCCGGTGGGAAGGTTGGGCTAAAGACGTTGCGACATGGGTGGCTCGGTGTGAGATATGTGCTCGAGCCAAGGGAGAAAACGCAAAGAGCCAGGGCAAGTTGATGCCTTTGCCCACTCCGGAGAAACCATGGCAAACCATCAGCGTGGATTTTGTGGTGGGATTACCACTGGATCAGGGGTACAACGCTATCATGGTGGTAATCGATAGTCTTACCAAGATGGGTCACTTTCTCCCTTGCAGAAACCTACCTACAGCAAGCCAAACCGCCCATCTAATTCTGTCGCAAGTGGTGCGGTTACATGGCCTACCAAGAACCATTATTTCGGACAGAGGCCCCCAGTTCGTCGCTAGGTTTTGGTGCATGTGGTGTAAGGTTCTGCGCATTGAATCCGCCCTATCCACCAGTTTCCACCCACAAACCGATGGCCAGACGGAGCGCCTCAACCAAACCCTGAAGAAATATCTGAGATGTTATGCAAAGGACGCCCAGGAATCTTGGGTAGCGTTGCTGTGGCTGGCCGAACTATCATACAACAATGCTTGGCATAGCTCGATAAAGGAGTCTCCTTTCCGTGCTAACACGGGATTCCACGCAGAGATGTTACCTTTAATCATACCTCGGAATGTCATGGATCAACCTACGGTCCATGCTATGATTAAGAACCTCCAATCCATGCACAAAAAGATACGATTCAATCTGGAGAAGGCCAAGGAACAGTATAAGAAATGGGGTGATGAGCACCGGCGTGAGGCGCCGGTGTATCAACCAGGGGATCGAGTGTGGCTTTCCACCAAGTATATACGCTTCAAGATACGTAGCGTCTTTCATCCTCGTTACATTGGTCCCTATGTGGTATCACGCCAGGTAAACCCTGTGGCTTACCGTCTTAACTTACCTGCTTCCTTAAGGATCCATCCGGTGTTTCACTGCAGCCTTTTGAAACCAGCTCTTTCAACGGCCCAACGGGCGGCACCTCCGGTGGTTAGAGATGGGCAGCTGGAGTATGAGGTGCGCAGTGTGTTAGATTCCAAGCGGAGAGGGGGTAAGTTATGGTACTTGGTTTCATGGCAAGGGTACACTGCCGAGGAGGATTCATGGGAGCCGGAGGGCAATATCCATGCCCCTAGGGCGGTGCAACGGTTTCATGCTCGCCATCCCACTAAACCTGGCCCTAGGAGGCGCGTTGGAGGGGGGCGTACTGTCAGGGGGTAACAGGCGCCTACCTGGCCGATCGGGATTTTGTAGTCCTTAGGGACTACATATCCCATGACGCTTCGCGCGGGAAGACGCATAACTCCGGCACTTCCCGGAAGCGGTTGCGCGTTATTCTTTCCTAATTCCCCGTCGGAGGCACACGAGGGCAGGGTGGACGGCGTTCCCATGGGGGAAGTCACCACGTCCACAACGACGAACTGAAGGCATCCGGAACCCTCACGGAGATCAGCATTTTAAGGCAGCAGGAGATACGAGCTGCCTCCCTTCGAGATTTGGAACCGGTGGTAAGAGGCGAGCCGGTTTCTTGGCGGAGGCTTTCGCCTTCCAGTATGGTTTTGGATCTAGTGATCAGACATTTAGTGTACTCCAGAGATGGTGCACAAAAATTAGAGATCCTCGTGAAACATGAATGGTGGTAGTTCAGGACAGAACCTTTTGTTTTCTTCGTGACAACTCAGGATCAAGACGTACTGTTCGCAGAAGTCAAACAGCCGGGAACATTTGTCCGTTTATCTTATTCTATGAATTAGGAAGGGGTGTCTTCTTCAAGTTCGTGACATTACTTAGAGGTTCTAGGTTTTAATTGAATCAAAAGAAGAAGTGCGGGACAAGTTCTTTTCCTTATTATATTTTTTTTTCTCTTTTTTTGTTGCAACCTAGATACAGGGTTATTTGCATCACACCGAGTCTGAGGAGTACCTACACGTGACACTGTAGTCACACGGTACTCACACACATTAAAGAAAATATTCAGTGTTACAAAAATAATGGCACTTTATTTTGGTGACAAAAATGTCAAAAATACCTTAAAGACAATACTCCCTTAGGGGATAAGTAATATACACAATATATACACTAGTATCCAAAAACAGGTAAGTACACAGAGAACAGTGCAAATAGTGAAAATCTCAATAGGCTGCAATGGGCCTAGGGGTATGTTAGCAATGGGGTCTTTGGTTGGCAGTCAGGTTACCCCCCTGTCTAAGCAAGGACCCTCTCTCTAGTCAGGGTAATCCACACACAATCCAAATTATCCTGTGCCCACTCTCTGGTAGTTTTGCACTGAGTAGTCAGGCTTAACTTAGAAGGCAATATGTAAAGTATTTGTGCAATGAATCATGCAATACCACAGTATAAGCACCACAAAAATACACCACAGAGGTTTCGAAATATATAGAATATTTTTCTGATTAAATGCAGGTCAAAACGATCAAGATTTGCTACGTACATGTTGCAATATTAATTTAGTAAATGATAAAAAGAGTCTTTAGTTCTTAAAGAGCAACAAGTGTCTCTTGCAAACACAAAGTACCTGGTTTGCGTCTAAATTATCCACAAGGGGCTGCAGAGGAGGAGATGCATAGAAAATGGGGAGAAGTGTGTTGGTTTCTCTGGGTGCACACAGACAATGTGTTGATGTTTTTCCACATGGCAAGAGTTTTGCGTCGATTTCCGACATGCAGGCTTTCGGGTTGCGGGGTATTTCGATGCCCCGAGGACTATGCAGAGAAATCCTGGGCGTGCAGGACGAAGTCACAGGAGTTGCGTTGAACCAGTGGGTGATGCGGGGAAAATTTCTGTTGCACAGCAAGCACTGCGTTGATTCTTCCTTGCAGGAAGTTGGGCTGTGTCGCCCGGCCGGGCAATGCGTTGATCCAGTGGCCCGTGCGTTGAAGTTCCAGTCGCAACACGGACACTGTGTTGATCTCCACTCGGGGAGCTGGGTTGCGTCCTTTCAGTTCGGTGTGCGGTGATTTTCTCACCACGGTGCAGGCTGTGCGTCGATTTTGGCCGCACAAGGATATCTTTGCAGAGATTAACGCCCTCATTATGAACACAGCGGTCCAAACTGCGCAGCTGGCGGTGGCGGTAAAAACCGCCAACAGAGGAGCGGTCCGACAGCCAAATAAAGAACCAACTGAAACACAGGCATCCTGAAAACCACCCACCGCCAGTAGAGGAGTGCCGACGACGACGGCAGAGTCCGCCCACAGGCTGACGGAAAGGCCCAACCCGCCCTTCAAATAATGAACCACTAGACCTCCATCAGTTCCGTAGCGGGAACCACCGCCACATAAAGCCAGGCGGAAACAAACCTAATATAAGGAAACACTCACCCGAGCCCCACACAACGCGTCGAAGCAGACATGGATAGAGAGCTGCAGCTCATGCCAGCCCTGCTCCTTGCCATATACCTCCATGATAGAGACTGCTGACTAAGACGACAACGATAAGTACTGCAACCTACGACACAAGGGAGGAGAGGGCACAGTTACATACCCACCCACTCCACCCACTCTGCAACGCTCCCACAACCCTTCACACCAGCACAACCCATACAACCCACAGCAAGAGGTACTTTCCCGAAACAAGGCAAATCCAACCTGGCCATAGTACATACAAATGCCCCACACCCACAAACAATAGAACAAGAGACCAGGATACAGGAGTGTGCCGCCAAAACACAGGAAACACATAAATATTTATTTAAGCTCACAGAGCTAACTATACACAACAAAGCCAATGGCCACTCTATAGTGCCAGACGTGTATGGGCCACAATGGCCCCAACCTGACTCCCAAAAGTGCACGGTACTCCACCTAATGTAACAACAACGGGTCATCCAGGCACCTCAGGGAACAGGGGCACGGGATGATGGGGGTGGGGGTTGGGATTTGTGATGGGGTGGGTCTTGGACTTGCGCTCAGAAGGTGGAGGGGGGTTGGGTTTGGAAGCTGGGGGTGTGTGCTTCGACCGGGTCGAGCCTGATGGAATTGGCTCAGCACAGGGATTCTTCCTCTCTGAGTGGAAAGGGCAAGGAGGTGAGCACGCTTAGGGACAAGACGGGGTGGACCAGTGGGTTGGAAGAGGTCAGCATGGGGGAGGAAAAGTGTCTTGGGTGCAATTGGGTTGGGCCTGGAGGAGGGCATGGGAGTGGAGGTAGAGGGTGTGGTCGTAAGTGGTGTAGGTGTTCGTGTCGTGGATGCAGGTGACTGGACAGTATGCTGAGGTGTGGTGGATATGTGATGGGTGGGTGTCTTGGTGCGTTTGTGTGTTTTTGGAGGGGGGGGACACAGTGGAAGACGACAGGGTGCCAGTGTGGATGTATGTTGTGTTGGTGTCTGCAAGTCTGGTGAGTGTGCTGCATGTGTCAACTACAGTAGCTGTGGTGAGTGCAGGTTTGGTTTCTGAGGTGCATGTCTGGATGTCTGATATTGTGGTGAGTGCAGGAATAGGTTCAGCAACAGTGACTGAATGTGCAGTGCTTGTGGGTGTGCATGTAGAGGGGACAGACAGGGAGGTACAAGAGGTGGGCACACGAGGGGAAGTGGATGTTTCTGTGTGTGCATGTGTATGTTGCCTGTGTAGATGCTTGTGGTGGGAGGTGTGTTGCTTGTGTTTAGAAGTGTGCTTCTTGTGTGTTGAGGTGCCTGACTGGGTGTCAGATTGAGTGCTTTGGACGGGTGAAGGGAGTGGGGTGCTGGAAGGGGTAGAGGAGGTGGGACGGAATGACCAGGGAAACTGGCTGCCGTCAAAGAGAAGGCCAGAGCCTTAAAAGATCTCTGTAGGCCAGACACGGCACTGTGAATGCCATCCAGATAGGCTTTGTCTGCTGCATCTCTGATGCTAGCCCGTGGATGGCATTGACGATGGTTGTCTGCCCTACAGAGATGGCTCTCAGGAGGTCAATAGCCTCCTCTGTGAGGGCAGCAGGGCTGACTGGGGCAGGGGAGGAGGTGCCTGGGACAAAGGAGACGTCCACCCTTCTGGGTGAGCGGGCACGGACAACTTGGTGGGGAGCAAAATGGAGAGCAGTGATGGCATGGGGGTGGCGGAAGATGTTACTGTAGAGGTGTGCCCACTAGTGTCCGCCACCACCAGGGAGCCCCCATCGGAGGAGGTATCTGAGTCACTACCTCCGGTGGTAGTTGCCTCCCCCGTGGTACTCCCCTCACCCTCCAACCCACTGGTCCCCTTGTTGTTGGATGACTCTGCCTCCAAGGATCCGTGGGCCGCTGCATCCCCACTTGCCGGTGCCTCAGCTCCCTCACCAGATGATGCTGATGTACACAGACAACACAAGAGGACAGGGATGGGGAGACAAACAGGAGAGACACTTGTAAATATCTGAAAGGAGTGCACATAGTGGCCAAACACCCGCCCTGAAGACCCCCCAACAGGCAGCCCCTTCCACTACACCCATGGCCATGCCTTGACTCATGACCAGAACACTGCTCTACACCCATCCCCTGAACTACCTAAGGACCCGACGTGTAGGAGACCTGACCAAAACACCCCTACACCCTATGGGGGCCATCATGTAGATGGACTTCAGTGAGAGGCCCTGCAACTGAGCAGCATAAACCCTAATGCACACACAGACATCCATCAAGGGTTAAGATCGTGACATGAGTACTCACCCTCTTGTGACTGTTGTGCAGACTTCAAGCGCCCATCCAGGTCTGGGTACGCCACCGCCAGGATGCGTAGCATGATGGGGGTCAGTGCCCGACAGGCACCCCTTCCACGTTGGGAGGACTTCCCCAGCTGGGCCTTACAGATTTTTTGCGCCCAGCGCCGCATGTCTTCCCACCCCTTCCTGCAGTGGGTGCTCCGCCGGTTGTAGACCCCCAAGGTCTGCACCTCCTTGGCGATGGCATGCCAAAGTGCCCTCTTCTGGTGTGCGCTGACCTAAAAGGGAGACACAGAAATGTAACACAGAGGTCAGGCACATGGAAAATATGTACAGCTGGCTATACGTCCACTATTGGATGGAAAGTACTGACAGACTTACAGGACATACGCACGCAGCATGGCATGAACCATGGGCCATGCAGGGTCAGAGGTGCACACATATGTATGTACAACATTCCATTACACCCAAACAGTGCCCCCAAAACCCCAACTCACCTGTACCTCTGGCCGTCCGTAGAGCTTGGCGTACAGGGACAGGACCCCATCTACTAGCCTCTCCAATTCCTCCTGGGTGAAAGCCGGGGCCCTTTCCCCTGCAACACGAGCCACATCCATGACCAGAGGCAGGACACAGCAGTACACTCAGTGGAGTAACTGCTTGCACAAGATCAGGGAGTCAAGTGAAGTTGGGGTGATGAATTAGTGTACGTACCGCAGTGGTGTGCACCGTCACCGCTGGTGGCGATCATGATACGCCAGGATTCCCCATTGGCATTCATGTTAACCAATGACGGTGCGAACAGCGGTAAACATTGCCTTACGTTGTTACGTTAACGCTAGCGGTATGAGGTCACTTCCACAACAACAGTTCTGGATTACAGGGAGCAGACATTTTGGCCAAAACTGCACATTAATGAAAATGATATATGCACAATGCAGGCCCTGTTGTTCACCTAACACACCTATGCATGTGACCATCAACAATATCACACATATCAAACCCTGTTCACTCATTGAGATCTATATGAAAATCTGTCAAGAACATTTAACTTGTGAGTCCCTACAATTAAGTAAGCAGTGCACAATGAGTGACATTGTGTGCCTATGTCTGTTTCAAATCCATCCTAGGTAACGACCCCTGTGGCGAGGAAGGGCCCCATCGGTGTACAGACCACTTGTTGATTTGTGGACCATGGTGAAGCGTCACATCATAATCAATTACAGACTCACCCGTGCAACTATTCTCGAACTTTGTGCATTACTGGATCCAGTACTGAGACCAGCAAATCATAATCAGCATGCCATCCTGACTGAAGTGCAGTTGCTCTCTACACTCCATTTCATGGCCACGAGCTCATTTCAAGTGACAGTGGGCATGGGTGCAGGATTTTCACAGCCATTGTTCAGCATGATACTGACAAGATTTCTAAATGCATTTGTACGACACCTGCAGTCCTATGTGAAGTTTCCCCAAAGTACTGACCTCCCTGCCCTCAAATCTGACTTCTGTGCGTTTGCAAACATACCCCATGTGATAGGTGCCATGGATGGCACCCACATACCTATAATACCCCCAAGATTCAGTGAAGAGGTGTACAGAAACAGAAATAAGTTTCACTCCATGAACATCCAGTTGGTATGTACTGCAGGCCAGTACATCTCACATATAAATGCCATGCTCCCCGGTTCAGTCCATGATTCCTTTGTGCTGAGGAACAGTAGTGTGCCACAGAAGTTGGAACAACTACAAGAGGACAGAGTGTGGATCATAGGTAGGTGTTTCTGTCAGTAATTGCCACCTAGCAGACAGCCAGATTGTCTGACTCAGAGGCTTGACTCTGACTGCTCTGTTTTGCACATTCGTCTAGGTGATTCTGGCTATCCCAACTTGCGTTGGCTCCTGACACCAGTGAGGAAGCCTGGGACAGATGCAGAGAGGAATTACAGTGAGGTCCATGGACGTATTAGGAGGGTGATAGAGTGCACAATAGGTCCCCTGAAGGCTAGATTTCGTTGTCTACATATCTCTGGGGGTTCCCTGGCCTATGGGCCTGAAAAGGTGTGTAGAATAGTGGTGGCCTGCTGCATGCTGCACAAAGTGGCAGTGAGAGATTCTATCCCCCTCTTGGATGTGGATGGTGCTGTAAATCCTGACCAGCTTCCTCACAGAGGGGAGGAGAGTGATGGTGATGATGAGGAAGGGGAAGATGTCAATTCTAGGACCCAACTGATACAACTCTACTTCCAGTAGCTATGTGGGACTAAGGGCTGACATTGGTGTTTGTGACACAGGCTGTCAGTGTGCTTTGTCATCTAGTGGAGGTTTGAATCTACTATTTTAAACTGTGTCCAGGTCTGCATGGTACCAAATACAATTTAGGTTATTCCTTTTTTTCACAACATTTAGGCACACAAGTGTACTTTCATGCTAAGCATTACCAATAAAGTAGTTATAAGCCACTTGCATTCATACTTCACTTTGTTCTCACATTATGACAGGAGACAGTGTTACAGGTGTGATATGTGTTTTATTTGTGATAGGGATTGAATAGCACAATTTACAGTGATGGCAGTTGGTCATGTGTGGTTGTTTTCAATGCCAACATGGTGGCAGCCTTGTCGTTGGTATTGATGGGTCCATCAAAGCTTACACGAGTTCTTATTGATTTGTTTGGTGGTTGATTGTGTGGGATGGTTGGTGGGCAGATTGTAGCAGAGTCACTTTTTGAAGGGGGGCTTGTTTTTGGCAGGGGCTCCAGTCCCATATCTTGGCGTGAGGGTCCGTTTGGGCACCTGCTGTTGACCTAGAGGGGATGACATGGTTGTACCTTGTGTTTCCTCTGAGAGTAGTTTGTGGAATATTGCTGCTGTTGCTGTCATTGTGCAGTCTGTCTCCTGTGCTGTAGTGGGGGCCTCCTGTCCTGTAAGGGTTTCAGACTGGATTTGTACCAGCTGCAGCATTGCTCCGGCTATGCTGGCCATTGTGGTGTTGTGCTGTTTCCACTGCTCCATGGCCTATTGGTGGTGTTCCTGCTGCATTCTCTGTTCCAGGGTAGATACTATCTGGCCAATCTGTCATCGGTATGCTGGTAGGCCCCCAGGACCTCAGAGATCACGTCCTGGGTTGCAGCATCCATCCTGTGGCCTCCCCCGGGCCACAGAGGCCCTACCACTGGGCCTAGCCCCCGTGTCTGTCCCCTGCACAGTTCTGGCAGTACCACTTGTACTGGGGCCATCATCTTCCTGCCTGTTGGTAGGGGGTGATGTGGCTTCTGGACCTCTGCTCCACCAGTCTGTGGCCTGGATATACAGGTGTAGGGACGGTTGTCCTGGGCTGATGTTGTTGGCTGGGTGGAAGGGGTGTCAGTGGTATCCTGGGTGGGGCTGCTGGATGGTGACAGTCCAGGACTGCGTGAGGGGCCAGCCTGCTCATCAGTGTCCAGGCATCCATCCCCAGTGTTCTGTGAGGTGCCTCTGTCTCCCTGGAGGGCGCTGCCACTCCTTGTCCTGTCCGTCAGGGTGGCATGGGTAGTGGTGCCAGTTGGGGGAAATGGACATGTCTGTTACAAATGCATGATCGGTTGGGGTGCACGGGGCTGGGCTATTTTGTGCAGGTGTAAGTGTTTGGGGCCATACAGGGTGCCTTTGTGAGGTTTGCACTGCATTTTGTTTCGGATGTGGAGTAGCATTGTGGGTGGTGTAGTGCCATTGTGAATCCTTGCAGGTGTAGGTGGCTGTGCACAGGGGGAGGGATGTGGGCCTGTTAGTGGGTTTGTGGGCTTGCAGGGGGAGTGGATTTAGTGGCTGTGGGCTGGGTGGGATAGTGGTCCTGCTGGGTGTTGGTGGAGTGGGGTGGTGCATGCATTCCAGGCGTGATGTATATGGGGTAATTGTAGATGACTTACCTGAGTCCATTCTTCCAGTGAGTCCCTCAGGGTACATGATGGCCAGTACCTTTTCCTCCCAGTCGGTGTATTCGGGTGGTGTTGGTCCTCCCCATTCTTCTGGACTGCAATGTGGTGCCTTGATGCCATGCCCCTGACCTTCCCCCGCAGGTCATTCCATCTTTTGCGGATGTCGTCCCTGGTGCGTGGATGGTATCCCACTGCATTGACCCTGTTGACAATGGTCTGCCATAGCTCCATCTTCCTGGCGATGGGTGTGTGCTGCACCTTTGCCCCGAATATTTGTGGCTCCACTTTCAGGATCTCGTCCACCATGGTCCTTAGCTCCCTTTCTGTGAAGCGTGGCTGTTTGGGGGGTGACATGGTGTAGGAAGTTGGCTCTGTATATACTATTTCAAAGTAAGAAATAATGTGCACAGAGTCCAAGGGTTCCCCTTAGAGGTAAGACAGTGGCAAAAGTAGATAATTCTACTGCTCTATTTTGTGGTAGTGTGGTCGAGCAGTAGGCTTATCAGAGGGTAGTGTTAAGCATTTGTTGTACACACACAGGCAATAAACGAGGAACACACATTTAAAGACTTACTCCAGGCTGTATTGCTACATACACTACGTGCATGCGGCAGCACTACGTGCAAGGTAAACAGTGGTGCAGAGTGTGGACCATTGGCCTCTGCTTTCATTGGCCTTCGCTTCCATTTTGGTTCACGACTCCATTTTGTCGAGTCTGGTCCGGTGCGTAAGGCACTGTTCTGTGTTTTTCCACAAGCTTCGGCAAGCTGAAGGGTGGGGTGTTTTTCTGCTCAACTTCGCTCCATCTGCCTGGTACGAAGGGCGCTATTTACATTCCACGAGCTATCAGTTAGAACAACAGGGGGATGCGCCTGTACACAAGGAGGAATGCAAGCTTCACCTTGGAGTCCTCTCCTGGGAACTTGGCCCGTTCTGAGGAGACGTCTCGAAGGGTGAACAAGGTACCGCCGATTGCACAATTTGTAAAGGAGGGGGTCTTTTTCTAGAAAAGACTCCTGGGCGTTAGTAAATACTATAAAAGTTGGGGGCCTGGATGGGCTGGTTTAGGAACTCTCTCCTGGGTTGGACGCAACGCCAGGAGGACTGATTGTCCCGAACAGAGGCTCCCTGTGTCAGCTGATTTGGGTTCCCCAGCTTTGTGTACGGCGGAGGGATGCAGACGCTCTTTTCGGTGAAGCTTTTCAATTTATTAAGTGTATTGTGTGTGCGCGCGTAATGTGTACTTATTCTTGCAGTCATTTTCATGCTATTGAGCATTGAAGTATATTGTGTGTGCGCGCGTACTATGCACTTACTCTTGCAGTCATTTTCATGCTATTGAGCATTGAGGTATATTGTGTGTGCTCGTATTATATGCACTTACTCTTGCAATTATTCACAGAGTGCTTATATCTTTATCATTATTCTCATGTTATTCTCCTGATGTATATATATATATATTAGTGTGGTTTAGTTTTGCTAGCTGAGAACTTGCCCCTTAAATAAACTTGATTATTCTACTTACGAAGGTGTTTGAGAGTGATTGCTTTACATTGTGCCTTAAAATATCCTGAAGTGCATAGTTTTGATATTCTGAAGAGTAAAGCAGCACAAATTGGCGTAGTCGGCAGGATTCGAAAAAAAAAAAAAGGGGAAAATGCTTAATAAGATCAAAGCGAGCTCAAAAGCAGGTTCTCAGGTAGCAAATCCAGACATAGAAATACCGGGATGGGAAACTGCCCCGTATAAACTTTTAGCTCAGGAATGGTCACGTTGTGCTGGTTTGTGTGAAAATTGGAATGCGTGTATGTTAAATGTGGAACCTGAAGATCTTCTCATTTGTTTACGGAAAGTTTCGATTGACAAGGGAAGGGAGGTTTGTGCGTTGGGGAGGCGAGGCTGGATCTTGCTTTCTGCGTACCGAAAGTTGTATGAAAAATGTTTACAGTTACAAAAAGACCACGAGCAGCTGGAGAAGGAGTTAGTGGAAGCCCGAAATTCCTCTACCATGCTAGCTTGTCAAAATAAATTATTAAGTGATAAGTTGGAAATGTACCAACTGGTTGCAGAGAGAACGGCTGTTAGCGTAGCTAAATATAAACACAAGAAACGAAGAGGGAAAGTTAATAAAAAGAAGGTGCATTTAGCTATCTCTCAGGCAGGATTAGCCTTTGACCCTGAATTTTGGGATGGAAACATCTGGGATACATCTGATTTTTCAGATGGGTCCGGGGGCGATGACTGCCAAGATGTTAGACAGGAGAAGACAGAGCGCAGGAATGTTGTCCGTGCGCAGCCCATATATCGGCGAAAGTTACAGCATAGCCCAGCTAATCCTGGAGGGGTGATGTTGGATGCCCTGGAGGATTATACACAGCAAGAACTAAGTGATGTGATAGACAGATTTCGACAGAGGTCTGGGGAAACATTGCTTACGTGGTTGGTGCGGGTGCACGATATGGGGGGCCAGGGGGTCCAATTGGATCACGGCGACGCCCCGAGGCTTTGTATGTTAAGTACAGACCCGGTTATTCAAAATGAGTTTAGAACCTATCCAGGGAATGGTCCCATGACCAATTTGTTAGAGCTAGCGGCGCAAGGGTGTGCTCAGAAGTATCCGACAGAGTCAGACTGGCCGCCTAATGATAAACCTTGGTACACTTTGAGAGATGCAGTACAGAGATTGAAGGAAGAAGGGATGAAAACAGCTATCTTTATGGGTAATGCCCATGATTTGATGAATGGAATTTTAAGTGTGTCTGTGCGAAACCGGCTGATTAGGGCCGCTCCTCCTGCATATAAGCATGTCATCATGACTTTGTTAATTAATCAGACAGGTAACCCATTGTCTCAGGTGGTAGAAGCGGTGCGTGAGTTAAGTGATTTAGGAGAATGGGCTAAGCCAGAGAGGAATTCACGGTCTGAGAATCGTACTGATAACAACAGGGTGACAAGGCGAGACATGTTTCAGGCCTTGATGCGAGATGGGGTGACCAGGAATGAAATTGATGGGATAAGCACCAAGGACATGTGGGAAATGTATCACAAACGCGGTTTGGATAAAAAGGAGGGGAGTAGGAAAGGGAACAAGTGGTGAACCAGAGAAAGGCAGGAGGGGAGGAGCGTGAGGGTGAAAAGGGAGAGAGAGGGAGAAAACCCCACAGTAGAGAGAGATCCCCAGAGGACGGAAATTGGGAGGAAGAGCACCGAAGCGCAGAGGGAACCCGGAGCAGGGAGAGAGACCGAGAACTGACAGGTTCTGGGAAAACTCGAGGAAGAGAGTGGGAGAGGGAGCTGGTAAGCTCAGAGAGGTTGCGAAGCAGAGACAGGGAGGAGGAGTTCCCTGAGAATTACCGCAAACTGTATCCAGATTTGACTTGGGCAGACTCTGATGTGCGCAGAGTGAAAATAGATTAGGAAACAGGCCAAACTCCGGTGCAGGGATGGGCTCGCAAAGATAACAGACCTCATGTCAAAGTAGAAATTTATTGGAAACGTGGAAATGTTCAAAAAGTTCGAGCCCTCGTTGACACCGGAGCGGAGGCCACCTTGATTCATGGCAATCCAAGAAAATTCAGGGGACAGTACTTTACCATTACGGGATTGGGCGGAAAAGAAACCCCGGCAGTGCAGATAATGGTTCCCATGAAAATAGGGGCACTTCCAAAGAGAGAATACACTGTCCTGATTGTGCCCATTCCCGAATACATTATTGGAATTGACATTTTGAAAGGGATGACCCTACATTTGGAAGATGGATGTTATCAATTTGGTTCCAAAAGATTTATATCAATAGCCGCCGCAAGGGTGGGGCTGTTGAAGATTCCTCCAGTAACACTTCCCCAAGCTACTAAAGTGATTCAAATGAAACAGTACAGAATACCGGGAGGACATGAGGAGATTAGCCAGACTATACATGATTTACTAGAGGCCGGGGTAATAGTTCCCATCACCACTGCGTGGAATAATGCCCTCTGGCCTGTTCGTAAAAGTGATAACAGTTGGAGGATTTGCATTGATTATCGCCAATTGAATAAACATACACCTCCTCTGACTGCAGCGGTCCCAGACACCATTACCTTGATTGAGAACATACAGAAACACAGTGGGACTTGGTATGCAACCATTGACATTGCCAATGCCTTCTTTACAATACCAATAGCTACTGAGAGCCAGCCTCAGCTGGCATTCCAATGGGCGGGGCGTCAGTACACCTTCTGTAGATTACCCATGGGGTATTTACATAGCCCCACTATCTGCCACCGGCTGGTGGCAGAGCATTTGGATGAAGTACCAGTGGTTCCTGGAGTGCAAATTTCCCACTATATAGATGACGTGATGATGCAGGGAGAGACGCAAGAACAGGTGCAAATTCAGCTAGACAGGGTGGTGGAACATTTGCAGAATCAAGGGTGGGAGATTAACCCCGAGAAAGTGCAGGGACCGTCTCAGAGCGTGAAATTTTTGGGCATTCAGTGGAATCAGGGACACAGAGAAGTGTTGCCAAAAGTGAAACAAAAGATTAAGGAATTCGCAGTACCGCGAAATCGGAAGGAAGCCCAGAGTTTTATAGGACTATTCGGGTATTGGAGACAACATATACCCCATTTGTCTCAGATTTTGGCCCCATTGTACAAAGTTACACGAAAGAAAAATGCGTTTGAATGGGGAGAGCAGGAGCAGCGCGCGTTTGAATTGGCGAAAGACGCCATTCAGCATGCTTTGGATTTGTGGCCGATTCGAGAGGGAGACATTGAGTTGAATGTGACAGTCCAGGGGCAGTATGCCAATTGGAGTTTATGGCAAAAACAAGGAAGAAAGAGGGTGCCCCTGGGATTTTGGACAAAGAAGTTACCTGAGGCAGGAGAGCGGTATACTCCCTTTGAGAAGCAGCTGCTGGCCTGCTATTGGGCCCTGGTTGATACTGAGCAAATTACACTGGGACACAATGTGATTTTAAGGCCTGAAATTCCCATCATGCAGTGGGTGATGAGTTCCCCAAAAACTCATAGAATTGGACATGCGCAAGAAGCCAGCATTATAAAATGGAAATGGTATGTCCAGGACAGGGCACGAGCGGGTCCAAAAGGGACCGCCGTTTTGCATGAGCAGGTAGCGCAGGCTCCAGTGGAGAATTCCGAAATGTTGCATGATGTACCTTCAGTGTGTGAATCCCCAGTAGGGTGGGGCCAGCCGTTCGCAGACTTGTCTGCAGATGACAAAAAACATGTGTGGTTCACAGATGGTTCAGCAAAATATGTTGGAGCGAAAAGGCACTGGAAGGCAGTGTCCTATAATCCTGTTACCAAGAAGCTTTTGACAACTACAGGACAGGGAAAAAGTAGCCAGTATGCAGAGCTTTATGCCGTGTATCAGGCTTTAAAACAGGAGCTACCCGGAAAATGTCACATTTATACAGATTCCTGGTCTACCGCCAATGGGTTAGCCACTTGGCTTCCCACGTGGCATGCACATCAGTACAAAATCCATAACAAAGAGGTATGGGGGAAGGAGTTATGGCAGGAGATCTGGGAAATGTTACCTCAAAGCACCGTGACTGTCTATCATGTGGACGCTCACTGTCCAACTGATTCATTAGACCGATGGTTCAATTGTCTTGCAGACGATCGAGCCAAGATTCAAGAGGCTGAAGTGGAGGCGCAGAGTTCTGATTTGGTGGGAATGGCTAAATGGGCACACCAGAAATGCGGACATCTTGGAGAAAAGGCTACTCACAGGTGGGCTGAGATTAGAGGGATGCATCTTCCCCTAGATTTGATTAAAACAGCGATCATTGAATGTCCCATTTGTCAGCATGCACAGCACAGACCGGTCCCACAGGTGGTGAGAGGCCAGCTAGGTAGAGGTAAATTGCCAGGACAGATTTGGCAGATTGATTACATTGGACCAATGCCAGTGAGCAGAGGGTGTCAGTATGCCTGCACCGTGGTAGACACTTACTCTGGTTATCTCATAGCCTTTCCCTGCAAGCGCGCAACTCAACAGAGCACCCTGAAAACACTAGATCTGTTGATTCTGTACTATGGAGTGCCACTCCAGATTCAAAGTGATAACGCCAGCCACTTCAAGGGCAGACTAGTGCAGGACTATTGTGCACAACGCAATATTGAGTGGATTTTTCACATACCTTACTACCCACAAGCAGCGGGACTGATTGAGAGAATGAATGGGTTGCTGAAAGAACAATTGCGTAAACTGAATGATGGGACACTGAAGGGGTGGAGAGATAATTTGTATGATGCTTTGCAAATTTTGAACAACCGACCCCTAACAAATGCCGAGACACCTCTCATGAGAATGCTGACACCTGCTTTACAGATTAATCCGTTTACAACGAGCAATACCATTGTGTATTGGGAAACAGCTCCAGGAGCTTTGGCCCCATATCGAGCTACACCAGAATCTGCAGGACTTGACTTACATGCTTTACACATGCATCGATTGAAACCTAGAGACATCACTCTGATTGAAACTGGGGTGGGAATTCAGATTCCCCCTGAACATTACGGTCTGATCGCCCCTCGATCTGGGCTTGCCTTGAGGGGCATCCAAGTTTTAGGAGGCGTGATAGATGCAGACTACCAAGGCGAGTTGAAAGTCATTCTCTTGAACAGTGGTGACACAGACCTAGTGGTGCAACCTGGTGATCGCGTTGCCCAAATTGTCATCATGCCGGTTTATGGAGGTGTTGTTAAGAAGGGGAGCGCCCCAGCTCTTCTCACTGTGAGAGGCAAAGGAGGGTTCGGATCTACTGACAAGAACCCAGGGGCCAAAGTGTGGATTGAATCCCCAAATAACCCTCCTCAACCCGCTGATGTCATCGCCACTGGACCAGACAATGTCCTGGTAGTTATGCGACCTGGTCAAGACAAATGGGAACATGTTCCCGCTGACAAATGCTATCTGCGAGAATGATAATACGTGTTTTGTCCTTTGTTCTTTTCAGATCATCCTGTGGAGTGCCTGTGCCATGAGTGTGGTGTATGGAGCCCGTTCGGGAGACTCCACCGGGGAGCGGGAGGGGCTCATAGCCCAAAAATTCAACCGTCAGCCGCAGATGCCAACGCTGCTGCATCAACCGAACAATGTTTGGATTCATCTAGCGCAGGAAGTGCTGAATATATCTCACTTCTGTATGAGTAACATGCAAAGCGTTCAAGATTTGATTACCACTTGTCTAGTGGCAGTGCCCACTCCTGCTGCTGTATTATTACACATCTTTAACAATACAAACCAGGATGGAATGGTGGATGTGAGTGACGTTCGCTCCCATCTGTCACTCTATGAGTACTGCCGTCATTGCCCGGAGGTGGGCAGGCGGTTGTGGAGGAACATGACATCTATACTCACGTTTAACATCTCAAGTGGGGATGTGTGCTATTCATTGACCTGTGATCCTATGAAAATAGGTAAATGTGCTCAGCTCAAATTGGAGAAAAGAGACAAAAACTTAACTGCTGCACAACGGACGTTGTGCCACTCACGGACTGACCTAACCTGTTTGAATGTAAATAATTCAATGTTTTGCCAACATGTGGTGCCTGCTGCCAGCCACATTCAAAATGTTAAGTTGCCTAAAGGTTGGCTCTTTTCTTGTGGTAATCTTTCTTTTACTTATATTCCAGCCAATCTAACCGGAGGGCCTTGTGCCTGGTCACGCTTAGGCTTTCTCATGTTTCCCATGGATACTGCTCTACACCCTCGCTATACCAGAGACACTATTCAATTACCTACGGACTGTGATTCTGAAATTTCATTGCTGTCCAAAACAGAATATGTTAGTTTAGCTAGTTCTATCGTAGGGGTGCCAGGACTTGCAGTATATAATACCAGAGTTATTAATAAACTTGCATGTTTAGTAGTCAAGAATATTAACTATACATCAGCTGCCTTAGCTGAGCTGTTATTAGATGTACAGGGAATTAGAAGAGCTGCTTTGCAGAATCGCGCTGCTATTGATTATTTACTGCTTAAACACAACCATGGCTGCAGTGATTTTGAAGGATTATGTTGCTTCAATTTATCCGACCACTCCATATCAATCAACTCCCACATAGAGGCCCTGCATAAGTTGGTGAAGGGGGTGCAGCAAGATGTTGACAAGGGGTGGTGGGATTGGGCTTTTGGATGGCTGCCTAATTTAGGCCAACTGCGTTATATCTTTGGTGTAATCATTATCATAACAGTTATTTTAATTTCATTATGTTGTTGTATTCAGTGTGTGCCTAATCTTCTATCTCAGTTTCGCCCAAGAGCATTGCCATTTCAGCTTATAGGATATACTTAGTTGTAAGTTGGCCAAATGGTCCAAGGGTGGAGATGTATTGCTACATACACTACGTGCATGCGGCAGCACTACGTGCAAGGTAAACAGTGGTGCAGAGTGTGGACCATTGGCCTCTGCTTTCATTGGCCTTCGCTTCCATTTTGGTTCACGACTCCATTTTGTCGAGTCTGGTCCGGTGCGTAAGGCACTGTTCTGTGTTTTTCCACAAGCTTCGGCAAGCTGAAGGGTGGGGTGTTTTTCTGCTCAACTTCGCTCCATCTGCCTGGTACGAAGGGCGCTATTTACATTCCACGAGCTATCAGTTAGAACAACAGGGGGATGCGCCTGTACACAAGGAGGAATGCAAGCTTCACCTTGGAGTCCTCTCCTGGGAACTTGGCCCGTTCTGAGGAGACGTCTCGAAGGGTGAACAAGGTACCGCCGATTGCACAATTTGTAAAGGAGGGGGTCTTTTTCTAGAAAAGACTCCTGGGCGTTAGTAAATACTATAAAAGTTGGGGGCCTGGATGGGCTGGTTTAGGAACTCTCTCCTGGGTTGGACGCAACGCCAGGAGGACTGATTGTCCCGAACAGAGGCTCCCTGTGTCAGCTGATTTGGGTTCCCCAGCTTTGTGTACGGCGGAGGGATGCAGACGCTCTTTTCGGTGAAGCTTTTCAATTTATTAAGTGTATTGTGTGTGCGCGCGTAATGTGTACTTATTCTTGCAGTCATTTTCATGCTATTGAGCATTGAAGTATATTGTGTGTGCGCGCGTACTATGCACTTACTCTTGCAGTCATTTTCATGCTATTGAGCATTGAGGTATATTGTGTGTGCTCGTATTATATGCACTTACTCTTGCAATTATTCACAGAGTGCTTATATCTTTATCATTATTCTCATGTTATTCTCCTGATGTATATATATATATATTAGTGTGGTTTAGTTTTGCTAGCTGAGAACTTGCCCCTTAAATAAACTTGATTATTCTACTTACGAAGGTGTTTGAGAGTGATTGCTTTACATTGTGCCTTAAAATATCCTGAAGTGCATAGTTTTGATATTCTGAAGAGTAAAGCAGCACACAGGCCAATAGGTTTTTATACAGAAAAATATATTTTCTTAGTTTATTTTAAGAACCACAGGTTCAAGATTTACAGTTAATACTTTAAATGTAAGGTACTTCACTTTAGGAACTTTGAAAGAAAACAATATCATGTACAGTCTTTATAAAAATGGCAATAAGCTATTTTCAAAGTGGACACTGCAAAAATCAACAGTTCCTGGGGGAGCCTGGGGGAGGTAAGTAAAGGTTAGTTTTGAAGGTAAGTAAAACACTTACGAGTCTCAAGTTTGGGGAAAAGGCAGCCCAGCGTTGGGGGTTCAAGGCAACCCCAAAGTTACCACACCAGCAGCTCAGGGCCTGTCAGGTGCAGAGGTCAAAGAGGTGCCCAAAACACATGGCCGCCTATGGGGAACAGGGGTGCTCCAGTTCCAGTCTGCCAGCAGGTAAGTACTTGCGTCCTCAGGGGGTAAACCAGGGGGGTTTTGTAGAGCACCAAAGGGGACACAAGAAGGCAGAGAAAGTACATCCTCAGCGGCACAGGGGCAGCCGGGTGCAGAGTGCAAAGAGGTGTCGGGATTTAGATTGAAAACAATTGAGAGACCCGGGGGTCACTTCAACGATGCAGGCAGGCACAGGGGGGGGGGCTCCTTGGGGCAGCCACCACCTGGGCTAGGCAGAGGGTTGCCTGGGGGTCGCTCTTGCACTGGAGTTCGGTTCCTTCAGGTCCTGGGGGCTGCGGGTGCAGTGTTGGTTCCAGGTTCCATGGCTACTGTCCTTGACGGTAGCTACACCCACTTTGGGCCTCTTCCCTGTGGGAGGGGGACACATCCCTAATCCTATTGGGGGAATCCTCCAAAACCAAGATGGAGGATTTCTAAAGGCAGGGGTCACCTCAGCTCAGGGCACCTTAGGGTCTGTCCTGACTGGTGGGTGACTCCTCCTTGTTTTTCTCATTATCTCTCCTGGACTTCCCGCCAAAAGTGGGGGCTGTGTCCAGGGGGTGGGCATCTCCACTAGCTGGATTGCCCTAGGGCATTGTAAAACTAATCTTGAGCCTTTGAGGCTCACTGCTAGGTGTTACAGTTCCTGCAGGCGGGAGGTGTTAAGCATCTCCATCCAGTGCAGGCTTTGTTTCTGGCCTCAGAGAGCACAAAGGGAGTCAGAAACTCGTCTCTCAGCAGCAGTCTGGCCCAGACCAGTCATTCCTACACTGAAGGATTGGGTAAAATACAGGGGGCATCTCTAAGATGCCCTCTGTGTGCATTTTGTAAAATAAATCCATCACTGGCATCAGTGTGGGTTTATTATTCTGAGAAGTTTGACACCAAACTTCCCAGTATTAAGTGTAGCCATTATGGAGCTATGGAGTTCATTTTTGACAAACTTCCAGAGCCTATACTTAATATGGCCACACTGTACTTAAAACGTCTAAGAATGGACTTAGACACTGTTGGGCATATTGCTCATGCAGCTACGCCCTCACCTGTGGTATAGTGCACCCTGCCTTGGGCTGCAAGGCCTGCTAGAGCGGTGACTTACCTATGCCACAGGCAGTATTTTGTGGGCATGGCATCCTGAGGGGGATGCCATGTCGACTTTGCCTTTTTCTCCCCACCAACACAGACAATCTACAATAGCAGTGTACATGTGTTAGGTGAGGGGTCCCTTAGGGTGGCACAACATATGCTGCTGCCCTTAGGGACCTTCCCTGGTCACAGGGCCCTTGGTACCACTGGTACCTTTTACAAGGGACTTATCTGTGTGCCAGGGGTGTGCCAGTTGTGGAAACAATTGTACATTTTAGGTGAAAGAACACTGGTGCTGGGGCCTGGCTAGCAGGGTCCCAGCACACTTCTCAGTCAAGTCAGCATCAGTATCAGGCAAAAATTGGGGGTAACTGCAACAGGGAGCCATTTCCTTACACATGGTGAGTGTGGTGAATGGTGTTGGGGGTGGAATCGCGGTGAGGGTGCTCTTCTGTGGGTCGGTGTGAGTCTCGTGTATAGTGGCGTTCGGTGTCTGCTTCTGCTGCTCTCTGTCTTCTTTGTCCTGGTTTCGTTGCAAAGGATTGTAGGGTGTGTATGTGGGTGTTTTATGGTGTTGTGGATGTGTGTTAGGTGTGTGGGTTTCAAGCTTATCCAATGTGTGCACTTCTTGCTGTTGGGTCCACTTGCTTCCTATGGCAGTCAGCACCACCAAGGGTCGTTTGACTTCCACTGACCGCCAAGGTGATTTGGGCATCATTATTTGGAAGGCGGGATGTGGGTGTGCTCGGCGGTGGCGGGGTGGAAGGTCCAGCATTTCCGCCGACAGGGTCCTGGCGGTGACTGGTGGACTGGTGATTTTTGGCAGGTTCGGGATTTTGGTTCATTATATGGAGGGTTTCTATTCACTGCCAATGGCAGTCTTCTGTTCACCGCCATCACGGCGGTCGGCGGTGTTTACCGCCGTGTTCATAATGACCACCTAAGTCTTTTTGGGCCTGAGACTTCAAGGAACAGGAGGCAAGCTCTATCCAAGCCCTTGGAGAGCACTTTTAGTAGAGCCAGAGGGCAGCAAGGCAGCAGGGCAACAGCAAGGCAGCAGTCCTTTCCAGCAAAGCAGTCAGGTGATTCCTTTGGGCAGCCAAGCAGCTTCTTTTGGCAGGTTGCAGGTTCTGGTGCAGAATTTCTTTCTCAGGAAGTGTCTGAGTTGGTAGGGGCCGAGGCCCTGTTTAACCCCTTCGCTGCCAGGCCTTTTCCCCCTCCTGTGGCGAGACTTTTTTTGGCTATTTGGGGCAGTTCGCGCTTAGGCCCTCATAAATTTTTGTTCACATAAGCTACCCATGCCAAATTTGCGTCCTTTTTTTCCAACATCCTAGGGATTCTAGAGGTACCCAGACTTTGTGGGTTACCCAGAAGGAGGCCAAGAAATTAGCCAAAATACAGAGAAAATTTTGTTTTTTTCCAAAAAATGGGAAAAAGCGGCTGCAGAAGAAGGCTTGTGTTTTTTTCCCTGAAAATGGCATCAACAAAGGGTTTGCGGTGCTAAAATCACCAACTTCCTAGCTTTCAGGAACATGCAGACTTGAATCAGAAAACCCAATTTTTCAACACAATTTTGGCATTTTACTGGGACATACCCCATTTTTACGATTTTTTGTGCTTTCAGCCTCCTTCCAGTCAGTGACAGAAATGGGCGTGAACCCAATGCTGGATCCCAGACACCGAAACATTTCTGAAAAGTAGACAAAATTCTGAATTCAGCAAGGGGTAATTTTTGTAGATCCTACAAGGGTTTCCTACAGAAAATAACAACTGAAAAAAATAAATTTTGAAATTGAGGTGAAAAAAATGCATTTTTTCTCTCTGTTTTACTCTGTAACTTTTTCCTGCAATGTCAGATTTTTGAAAGCAATATACCGTTACGTCTGCTGGACTCTTCTGGTTGCGGGGATATATAGGGCTTGTATGTTCATCAAGAACTCTAGGTACCCAGGGCCAATAAATGAGCTGCACCCTTCATTGGGTTTTCATTCTATACAGGGTATACAGCAAGTCATTTGCTGAAATATAAAGAGTAAAAAATAGCTATCAAGAAAACCTTTGTATTTCCAAAATGGGCACAAGATGAGGTGTTGAGGAGCAGTGGTTATTTGCACATCTCTGAATTCCGGGGTGCCCATACTAGCATGTGAATTACAGGGCATTTCTCAAATAGACGTCTTTTTTACACACTCTCTTATATTTGGAAGGAAAAAATGTAGAGAAAGACAAGGGGCAATAACACTTGTTTTGCTATTCTATGTTCCCCCAAGTCTCCCGATAAAAATGGTACCTCACTTGTGTGGGTAGGCCTAGCGCCTGCGACAGGAAATGCCCCAAAACACAACGTGGACACATCCCATTTTTTGACAGAAAACAGAGGTGTTTTTTGCAAAGTGCCTACCTGTAGATTTTGGCCTCTAGCTCAGCCGGCACCTAGGGAAACCTACCAAACCTGTGCATTTTTTAAAACTAGAGACCTAGGGGAATCCAGGATGGGGTGACTTGTGGGGCTCTGACCAGGTTCAGTTACCCAGAATCCTTTGCAAACCTCGAAATTTTGCTAAAAAAAGACATTTTCCTCACATTTCGGTGACAGAAAGTTCTGGAATCTGAGAGGAGCCACACATTTCCTTCCACCCAGTGTTCCACCAAGTCTCCCGATAAAAATGATACCTCACTTGTGTTGGTAGGCCTAGGGCCCGCAACAGGAAATGCCCCAAAACACAACGTGGACACATCCCATTGTTTGACAGAAAACAGAGGTGTTTTTTGCAAAGTGCCTACCTGTAGATTTTGGCCTCTAGCTCAGCCGGCACCTAGGTAAACTTACCAAACCTGTGCATTTTTTAAAACTAGAGACCTAGGGGAATCCAAGATGTGGTGACTTGTGGGGCTCTGACCAGGTTCTGTTACCAAGAATCCTTTGCAAACCTCAAAATTGGGCCAAAAACACATTTTCCTAACATTTCGGTGACAGAAAGTTCTGGAATCTGAGAGGAGCCACAAATTTCCTTCCAGCCAGCATTCCCCCAAGTCTCCCAAAAAAAATTATTCCTCACTTTTGTGGGTGGGCCAGGTGCCTGCAACAGAATAAGGCCAGAAACTTGTAGAGATAGAGGGGATAGCACAGCGAGTTGAAAAGGACATATTCTTCTTTTATACATCTTTAGGCTGATTCTGCTTTGGGGACCCACACAAGTGAGGTGTCATTTTACTTGAGAGACTGAGGGGAACGCTGGGGAGTAGGAATTTTGTGCTGGAGCGGTGATCGTACAAACGAAAGTCAGGAAAATATGCTTTTTTAAGCAAATTTTGAGGTTTGCAGAGGAGTCTGGGTAAGAAAATGTTGGGGGATCCGCGCAAGCCACACCTTCCTGGACTCCTTGAAGTGTCTAGTTTTAAAACATGTCTGGGTTTGGTAGGCTTCCCTAGATGAAGGCCGCATCCAGGACCAAAAACATAGGTGCACCTCCCCCAAGCATAGGTAGTTTTGTAATATATCATTTTGATGTGTCCACATACGTCTGTGATGTGCCTAACACTAAAACTGTGAAAAGAAACGCACTTAGGTTATGTGAAAAAGACCCCACACCCACCAACCAAGTTGGTGGCATGCTTCATCATCGGGGTCCCACCCGAGGCACCTAGTGTGTCATGGGTGTGCTATGACGCCTGATTACAGCGGAGCAGGTTTTGTAATTTTTACCACACATACTGGTTGGATTTGGCACAAGTGTGAGTGATGGTTCAGTGGATCACATTTTATTAACAAGAGATTTCACAAAAATGAAATGCACTGTTAATAACTGATAGGCCAAAAAATTGAGCCAATGACTCACAGCTCGTGATCTGTAAAGCCACGGCAAGGCACCAACCGCGTTACAGTCCATTCACACACCTTTCATACATGACGTGCACAAGACCACTCACGCCGTCAGCCACAGCCCAGCACATTACAACACTCGCATCGAGACAGCGCCACTCAAGGGCCCATCACTTACATACACCCACATGCCTGATACAACAATTACACCAGCTGATGGGAGTGTGTGGACTGGTGTTTGGCTGGCAGTGTGTTGCAGTAGCCAACAGCAAGTCAATATGCACACTATGTACACCCTCAGCCAAGCCCCACTCCACACACAATGGCATCACTTTTTTTTTTTAAAACAAAGAAACCACTAATTAATTAGAAATAATTACAAAACTACAAACACAAAAGCTCTAAGTACATGACAGAAATGCTAACCATGAAACTGAACACATGAAAACAGAAAACAGACATGAGTTTACACTCATGGTAGTTCCCAGTAATTCTTTTGGGTGTGGTAATTCTTAAAACAACCACCCACACACAGCCCAGGCTTTGAAGGACAATCTGGGCAGTACATTCAAGTCTCCCTCCGGATACCTCTTTGAAAACACATTCTACATTTCTTAGCTGGAAAGTCTTTTTTGGGTGTGGGAGGAATGTGCTCAGCAAAGTGGCGATCTTTCAATCTAGCCACATCCTCCACCACTGCTTCTCTAGGAACTCTGGCCTGTTCCACCACAATAAGGCTCTCTGTAACTGACTCCTCAAATTCCACAAATGTCATCTTTGACTCTGGAGACCTATCCTTAAACACAATAAAAGCATTAAAAGTTGCTAAGTGGAAGAGGTAAATTCCTAACTTCTTATACCAAACGTAAGACTTACGAATAGCAGTATAAGGCTACAACCTTTGATCATCTCTATCTACACCTCCCATGTGCTTATTATAATCTAAAATACACACAGGTTTGCGCACTTCAGCAAGCTGGCCCCAAACAGTCACGGGGGAATTAATCAATCAATCAGTGCATTTATAGAGCGCGCTACTCACCCGAGAGGGTCTCAAGGCGCTAGAGGTGGGGGGGAGTTACTGCTGCTCGAAAAGCCACGTCTTGAGGAGTTTCCTGAAGGCAAGATGGTCCTGTGTAGTTCTTAGGTGTGTGGGGAGGAAGTTCCATGCTTTGGCTGCAAGGTAGGTGAATGATCTTCCTCCGGCGGTGGTTCTGCGGATCCGTGGGATGGTGGCGAGAGCGAGGCTAGCTGAGTGGAGCTGACGGGTGGGCGTGTAGAACGTGAGGCGGCTGTTGAGGTATTTGGGGCCCATGTTGTGGAGTGCACTGTGTGCGTGGGTGAGGAGCCTGAAGGTGATCCTCTTGTTGACGGGGAGCCAGTGCAGGTGTTTCAGGTGGGCAGATATGTTGGTGTGGCAAGAGGATGAGGCGTGCGGAGGCCTTCTGTATGCGTTTTATATGTTTCTGAAGCTTTGCGGTGGTGCCTGCGTATAGGGTGTTTCCGTAGTCTAGTCGGCTTGTGACGAGGGCTTGGGTAACGGGGTTTCGGGGGGGATCCATCGGAAGATTTTCCGGAGCATGTGTAGGGTGTTGAAGCATGATGACGAGATGGCGTTGACTTGCTTGGTCATTGTGAGGAAGGGGTCCAGTATGAATCCGAGGTTGCGTGCGTGATCCGAGGGGGTTGGGGCTGTGCCCAGCGCCGTGGGCCAACAGGAGTTGTCCCAGGCGGATGGGGATTGTCCGAGGATGAGGACCTCCGTCTTGTCTGACTTCAGTTTTAGGCGGCTGAGCTTCATCCATTCCGCGACGTCTTTCATTCCTTCCTGTAGGTTGGTTTTGGCAGTGGTTGGGTCTTTGGTGAGGGAGAGTATCAGCTGGGTGTCGTCGGCGTAGGAGATGATGTTGATGTTGTGTTTGCGTGCGATGGCGGCGAGGGGGCTAATGTAGATATTGAAGAGGGTTGGGCTGAGCGAGGATCCTTGGGGTACGCCGCAGATGATCTTGGTGGATTTCTGAGCAGAAGGGAGGGAGGTGGACTCTCTGGGTTCTGTTGGAGAGGAACAAGATGATCCAGTCTAGGGCCTGTCTTAGGATTCCAGTGGTGCGGAGGCGGGTTATTAGGGTGTCGAAGGCAGCCAAGAGGTCCAGGAGGATGAGGGCGGTTGTTTCTCGGTTGTCCATCAGAGTCCTGATGTCGTCGGTGACTGCGATGAGGGCGGTTTCTGTGCTGTGGTTGGCTCGAAATCCAGATTGGGATGGGTCGAGCGAGTTGTTAGCCTCGAGAAAAGCGGTCAGCTGCTTATTGACGGTCTTCTCGATGACCTTGGCCGGGAAGGGGAGAAGAGAGATGGGGCGGAAGTTCTTCAGGTCATTGGGGTCTGCCATGGGTTTTTTCAGGAGGGCGTTGATTTCTGAGTGTTTCCAGCTATCAGGGAAGATGGCTAATGTGAACGAGCTGTTGATGATGTTCCGGAGATGGGGGGCGATGACGGAGTCAGCTTTTTTGAAGATGTGATGGGGGCAAGGGTCCGAAGGGGAGCCGGATTGGATGGTGTTCATGATGCTTCTGGTCTCTTCTGAGCTGATAGGGGTCCATGAGCTAAGTGTAGTGGTGGGGGCTGCTGGTTCGGTGGTAGGGGGTGGGGTCTGGGGTCCGAAGCTGCCGTGTAGATCTGCGATCTTTCAGTGAAAGAACACAGCAAGGGAGTTGCAGAGTTCTTGTGAGGGTGTGATGTCGTTGGAGCTGGCGCTGGGGTTGGAGAGCTCTTTGACGATGTTGAAGAGTTCCTTGCTGTTGTGGGTGTTGTTGTCTAGTCGCTCTTTGAATGATGTCCTTTTGGTGGAGCGGATCAGCTGGTGGTGTTCACGGGTGGCGATCTTGAGGGCTGTCATGTTTTAAGTGGTTCGTTCCCTGCGCCAGGTTTTTTCGAGGGTTCGGCAGGATTTTTTAGATTCTTTGAGGGCGTCCGTGAACTATGGGGGTTTCCTGATGCTGGTCCTGCCTGGGTTTTTTTTAAGTGGTGCGAGGTTGTCGGCACAGTTGGTGATCCACTGTGTGAGGCTGTGGGCTGCGGTGTTGGCGTCAGTGATGTTGGCTGGAGGGTTTTGGTTCAGTGATGAAAGGAGCTGCTCTGTGGAGATTTTGCTCCAGCGTCTGCGGGGGATTTGTTGTGAGCAATGGTAGTGAGTCTCTCGTTTGAAGGTTAAGTGGATGCATTTGTGGTCGGTCTCATCATGGGAGTGGGAGGACAACCAGGGGGTCAATACTGGAATCCCTACCAGTGTAGACACGGAAATTATACACATATCGTGTACTATTTTCAGACAGCATATACAATTTAATTCCACATCGTGCCCTCTTGCTAGGAATGTACTGCCTAAAAAACAAACGACCCTTGAAGAGGACCAAAGACTCGTCCACAGCTATTTCTTTGCGTGGAACATAGACCTCTGAAAACCGATCTACAAAATGATCAAGGACAGGCCTAATCATAAAAAGACGGCCAGAATCAGGGTGATCTCGCGGCAAGGCTAAGGCATTGTCAATAAAATGCAGCATTCTAAGAAGAAGCAAATACCGCTTACGACTCATTGTTGCAGGAAATATAGCTGTTGCCATCAAGGGACTAGTAGACCAATAAGAAGCCAGTGACGACTTCCTTATCAACCCCATCAAAAGAGTCAAACCTAAAAACCTTTTCATCTCCTCCAAATTTGTGGGAATCCACTGGGCAGCTCTAGAGTGCGGCCTAAGTCTAGCAGCGTTGTCCCTCAAATACTGCTCCGCGTACAAATTAGTCTGCTCAACAATCTCTTCCAAAAACACATCATCCACAAATAACTCAAAGAAATTGACAGGCAAAAAGTTCTCAGTATTGACTCTACACCCCGGGAGACCAGTAAAGGCAGGCAACTCTGGCTGCTCCATGTTTGGGGCAACCCAGAGTTCAGGTCTTCTAACGGGAAACCTTTCAGACCCAGGTTGCTGCATTAATGGCACATCAGTATCCTCCTCTGAAACAGGCCCTTCATCTGCACTGAGTGTGGCTTCCTCATCAGGAGATTCCTCTCCGACAGAAATTTCACTGCCAGAATCCCTCACTAACTCCTCTGCCTCAGATGCAGAGTCCGTCTCATAATCATGATCAGACAATGACTCAAAAAGCATACCAACCACCTGCTGAGCGGTCATCCTGCGGCTAGCCATGATCTTTCCTACGAAAATTAACTGGACAAATGCACCACCAACAACCAGCACTGTGTAAGATAAGTAATAAAGTGTAGCTTTATTAGTAAGAGTTATAAACTCAAAAACTATACCGCTCACTTGCCTGAAAATGCTTGAATCACCAGCAACTACTCTGCACAGACACAGCAATCACCAATGATATCCCACTAAAAATAAATAAATAAAAGCAAATTAGAAATAAGACAACACAAATATCATTGTGCACAAATCTAAGGACAATTTCACACAAACCTGCATTTAGTCCACCACCTACAAACATGTCATTCATGCATGGCAACAATACTCCTTTGGAGTAAATTGTTTTTACTTACTTAAAACATGCAACTATGCAAACTGCAGGTCAACCACCGCCAAAACAGCAAGGAGCCACAGCAAAGAAAGCAAATGCTTTGAACTAGAACAAAAAGGAGGAAAAATCACAAATGCAAATACTTCATCAGTTGACAAACATCCCACCATCAAGGATTTAGAAGTTGGTGCCTAAGTGGATTCTGCCATAGGGGCAGATAGGCCTACTAAAAAATAGGCCTACCTGCCCCAAGGAGGGCAGAAAATACTTTTAGTAGTGTGTGCCCAGGGGGAGCGACCCTTGCTCAAGGGCCCACCCCCAAACAAAAAACAAACCACACACACACACTATTCCTGGTACCTACGTGGCTTCTGCTCCCCTTGGGGCAGATGGGCCTAGAAATAATAGGCCGATCTTTCCCCAAGGGGGGCAGAAATGGCCACAATAAACATGCCCCCAAATGGGAGCGACCGTTGCCCAAGGGGCCGCTCCCAAACACGTAAACATTTGAAACAACAAAAAAAAGAAATCCCTGGCATCTAGTGGATTCTGCCCCCCCTTGGGGGCAGATCGGCGTACAAATAATAGGCCGATCTGCCCCCAAGGCGGGCAGAAATGGCCAACATAAACATGCGCCCAAATTGGAGCGACCATTGCCCAAGGGGCCGCTCCCAATCACGTAAACATTTGAAATAACAAAAAAAAATAATCCCTGGCGTCTAGCGGATTCTGCCCCCCTTGGAGCTCCCCTCGCCCTCCGTCCCATTGGTGAATTCTGACTCCGTAGTGTCGCCCTCCAGGGCCATGTGGGATGCAGCTCCCTCGTGCTCCGGTGCCACTGCTCCTCCGCCTGATGATGCTAATGCACACAAGAACAGGGAGACCAAAAAAGGGGGGGGGGGGAGACAGAAGAAAGACATGTTGAGTGCATGCATTACAGCTACCGTTGGCGGACACAACAGACACAGAAGCCCCCTGCACTATGCCGCGCTCTTGGGCTCCACTGTTCATGGCTGTACTTGGCACTCTACAGAGGTGGGGTGGGGTGCCACATGGCCTGCCTTACGGAGGGGCCTTGCCTACGGAACTCGCCCTGGCCTAGGGAAACCCACAGCCCACCTCCCCCACCCAGACACCTCTTAATGCACGCAACATCAGCAGAATGAGAGTGTACTCACCCCTTTGTGTCTGCTGTGATGCCCTCAAGCGCCCATCCAACTCCGGGTAGGCCACCGCCAGGATCCTGAACATCAGGGGGGTGTGGTGCGACGGGCACCCCTCCCACGTTGGGAGGCCATCCCCAACTGAGCCTCCGCCGTCTTCTTGCTCCAGCGGCGAATGTCCTCCCATCTTTTCCGGCAGTGGGTCTCTGTCTGTGGTAGACCCCCAGGGTCCGGACATCCTTGGCGATGGCACGCCAAATATCTTTCTTCTGGTGGGCGCTGACCTACATGAAATGTACAGGGGAAAAAGAGAAGTTATTACCAACTGCACCGTCAAAGTGATTGGCCCCCATCCCTACCCTTGCAATGTGGCACATGCATTTACTGTCTTTCATGCACGCAGCACTCTTCCCCCTTCCTTCTTACATCCAGCCCTCTCCACACAGGCATAGGCCATACAACATGCTCCCTGTGTACTTACCTGTTTGTCTGGAGGACCGTAGAGTAGCGTGTACTGAGGGAGGACCCCATCCACGAGTTTCTCCAACTCCTCCGATGTGAAGGTAAGGGCCCTTTCCCCAGACACTCGAGCCATTGTCTCTTCCAGACCGAGGTCACAGCAGCACTTGCAGTGTAGGTCCTCTCCTGTCAAAGATCAGGTATCGAGTGATTGAAGTGATAGAAAATGCCGGTCACGTCCGCGGTGGTGCGTACCGTCACCGCCGGCGTACATCGTCATTGGCTCCTGGGACCCATAGGGTCCAATGTTAACCAATGCAGCATTGCGCCGTGGTCTCCGACCGCCTACCGCGACGGTGTACAACGCCAGCGCAGTTACATCACATCCCATTGTCCCACTTTACAGGTCAGGTAGCCGCCATTTCAGGGGCCCACATGGCTTCATTTTCAACTGCGTCACACAGACCTGGGCCTAGACTCAACACACATACAGGCCACCTTTTGTGTATGAATGGTGTTCTGTGTAAACTGTGGGTACGTACCTCTGAGTTGTTTGACTCTGGGCTCGCTGTTGTCCTTCATAGGCACTGTCCGCTGGGCCATGTGAGGAGATGGCGGCATCCTCCGGTGTACCGACCGTTGGTGGACCTGTCGACAATGGAGGAGCGACATTTGATTATCACATACAGGCTTGACCGTGCCACAATCCAGGAACTGTGTACCCAGTTGCAGCCAGACCTGATGTCAGCAATCCGCCATCCCACAGGAATCCCCCCTCAAGTGCAGGTGCTGTCAGTGTTCCATTTCCTTGCAAGTGGGTCATTTCAAACAACAGTGGCCATGGCATCAGGGATGTCCCAGCCTATGTTTTCTAACTTATTTTCCAGAGTGTTGTCTGCCCTTCTGAAACACATGCAGAGCTACATCGCTTTCCCTCAGGTGGAGGATTTGCCTACAGTGAAAGGGGATTTCTATGCCCTGGGACATATCCCCAACATCATAGGTGCCATTGATGGGACCCATGTGGCTTTGGTCCCCCCCCACAGGAGTGAACAGGTGTATAGAAACCTATGTTTCTATGTTATAGAAAGAGTTATCATTCGATGAATGTACAGATGGTATGTTTGGCAGACCAGTACATCTCCCATGTGAATGCCATGTTCCCTGGCTCAGTGCATGACGCCTACATCCTGCAGAATAGCAGCATCCCTTATGTGATGGGGCAACTCCAGAGGCAAAGTGTGTGGCTATTAGGTGAGCACCAGGAAGCAAGACAGTGGGAATGGTTGTCTGGGTCTGGGGATATCCCTCCAGGTTAGTGTGTGTCTAACAGTTGTCCCTCACCATTTGCAGGTGACTCTGGTTACCCCAACCTGTCATGGCTACTGACCCCAGTGAGGAATCCCAGGACAAGTGCAGAGGAACACTACAATGAGGCCCATGGGCAAACTAGGAGGGTGATCAAGCAGACCTTCGGGCTCCTGAAGGCCAGGTTCAGGTGACTCCATATGACAGGTGGATCCCTATTCTACCCACCAAAGAAGGTGTGCCAGATCATCGTGGCATGCTGTATGCTTCATAACTTGGCTTTGCCTTTTCTGCAGGACGATGGTCCAGATGGCGGTCTTGTTGCAGCTGTGGAGCCTGTGGACAGTGAAGACGAGAAAGCACAGGAAGAAGACATGTACAACAGGGACTCAGTGATCCAGCAATATTTCCAGTGAGACACAGGCAAGAATACAAACCCGCCTACTACATATACTTTAACACTACTACCTTAGATTCCTCATGGACTAGAGCTGTGTGACACAGGTATGTTGACATTACTATTTAAAAAGCATTTTGTCACTGTAATTGATAATACACTATTTCGAAATCACAGACAGACTCCGGATTGTTTTGTGCTTTGGTGTGTTTATTTAAGTGCTCAATATTGGAGGGGGTAGTGAAATGGTGAGGGGTGATGGCGGAGGAATGTCCATGGCAGAGTCAAGTCTATTAGTCTCACAGGTCCATTGCCCATATGGGCATAGGAAGTGGAGCTTGGGCAGTTAACCCCTTCGCTGCCAGGCCTTTTCCCCCTCCTGTGCCAGGCCTTTTTTTGCCTATTTGGGGCAGTTCGCGCTTAGGCCCTCATAACTTTTTGTCCACATAAGCTAACCAAGCCAAATTTGCGTCCATTTTTTCCAACATCCTAGGGATTCTAGAGGTACCCAGACTTTGTGGGTTCCCTTGAAGGAGGCCAAGAAATTGGCCAAAATACAGTGATAATTTCGTTTTTTTCAAAAAAATTGGAAAAAGTGGCTGCAGAAGAAGGCTTGTGGTTTTTCCCCTGAAAATGGCATCAACAAAGGGTTTGCGGTGCTAAACTCAGCAGCTTCCCAGCTTTTAGGAACAGGCAGACTTGAATCAGAAAACCCAATTTTTCAACACAATTTTGGCATTTTACTGGGACATACCGCATTTTTGCAATTTTTTGTGCTTTCAGCCTCCTTCCAGTCAGTGACAGAAATGGGCATGAAACCAATGCTGGATCCCAGAAACCTAAACATTTCTGAAAAGTAGACAAAATTCTGAATTCAGCAAGGGGTCATTTGTGTAGATCCTACAAGGGTTTCCTACAGAAAATAACAACTGAAAAAGAAAAATATTGAAATTGAGGTGAAAAAAACATAAATGTTTCTCTACGTTTTACTCTGTAACTTTTCCCTGCAATGTCAGATTATCGAAAGCAATATACTGTTACGTCTGCTGGACTCCTCTGGTTGCGGGGATATATAGGGCTTGTAGGTTCATCAAGAACCCAAGGAACCCAGAGCCAATAAACGAGCTTCACCCTGACGTGAGTTTTCATTCTATACCGGGTATACAGCAATTCATTTGCTAAAATATAAAGAGTAAAAAATTGCTATCAAGAAAACCTTTGTATTTCCAAAAAGGGCACAAGATAAGGTGTTGAGGAGCAGTGGTTATTTGCACATATCTGAATTCCGGGGTGACCAAACTAGCATGTGAATTACAGGGCATTTCTCAAATAGATGTCTTTTTTACACACTCTCCTATATTTGGAAGGAAAAAATGTAGAGAAAGACAAAGGGCAATAACACTTGTTTTGCTAATCTATGTTCCCCCAAGTCTCCCGATAAAAATGATACCTCACTTGTGTGGGTAGGCCTAGCGCCCGCGACAGGAAACGCCCCAAAACACAACGTGGACGCATCCCATTTTTTTGAAAGAAAACAGAGGTGTTTTTTTGCGAAGTGCCTACCTCCAGATTTTGGCCTCTAGCTCAGCCGGCACCTAGGGAAACCTACCAAACCTGTGCATTTCTGAAAACTAGAGACATAGGGGAATCCAAGGAGGGGTGACTTGTGGGGCTTGGACCAGGTTCTGTTACCCAGAATCCTTTGCAAACCTCAAAATTTGGCTAAAAAAACACATGTTCCTCACATTTCTGTGGCAGAAAGTTCTGGAATCTGAGAGGAGCCACAAATTTCCTTCCACCCAGCGTTCCCCCAAGTCTCCCGATAAAAATGATACCTCACTTGCGTGGGTAGGCCTAGCGCCCGCGACAGGAAACACCCCAAAACGCAACGTGGACACGTCCAAAGTTTTGGAAGAAAACAGAGGTGTTTTTTGCAAAGTGCCTACCTGTAGATTTTGGCCTCTAGCTCAACCGGCACCTAGGGAAACCTACCAAACCTGTGCATTTCTGAAAACTAGAGACCTAGGGGAATCCAACATGGGGTGACTTGCGGGGCTCGGACCAGGTTCTGTTACCCAGAATCCTTTGCAAACCTCAAAATATGGCTAAAAAAACACATGTTCCTCACATTTCTGTGGCAGAAAGTTCTGGAATCTGAGAGGAGCCACGAATTTCCTTCCACCCAGCGTTCCCCCAAGTCTCCTGATAAAAATGATACCTCACTTGCGTGGGTAGGCCTAGCGCCGGCGACAGGAAACACCCCAAAGCGCAACGTGGACACGTCCAAAATTTTGGAAGAAAACAGAGGTGTTTTTTGCAAAGTGCCTAGCTGTAGATTTTGGCCTCTAGCTCAGCCGGCACCTAGGGAAACCTACCAAACCTGTGCATTTCTAAAAACTAGAGACCTAGGGAAATCCAAGAAGGGGTGACTTGCGGGGCTCGGACCAGGTTCTGTTACCCAGAATCCTTTGCAAACCTCAAAATTTGGCTAAAAAAACACATGTTCCTCACATTTCTGTGGCAGAAAGTTCTGGAATCGGAGAGGAGCCACAAATATCCTTCCACCCAGCGTTCCCCCAAGTCTCCCAATAAAAATGATACCTCACTTGCGTGGATAGGCCTAGCGCCGGCGACAGTAAACACCCCAAAGCGCAACGTGGACACGTCCAAAAGTTTGGAAGAAAACAGAGGTGTTTTTTGCAAAGTGCCTACCTGTAGATTTTGGCCTCTAGCTCAGCTGGCACCTAGGGAAACCTACCAAACCTGTGCATTTCTGAAAACTAGAGACCTAGGGGAATCCAACATGGGGTGACTTGCGGGGCTCGGACCAGGTTCTGGTACCCAGAATCCTTTGCAAACCTTAAAATTTGGCTAAAAAAACACATGTTCCTCACATTTCTGTGGCAGAAAGTTCTGGAATCTGAGAGGAGCCACAAATTTCCTTCCACCCAGCGTTCCCCCAAGTCTCCCGATAAAAATGATACCTCACTTGCGTGGGTAGGCCTAGCGCCCGCGACAGGAAACACCCCAAAGCGTAACGTGGACACGTCCCAGAATTTGGAAGAAAACAGAGGTGTTTTTTGCGAAGTGCCTACCTGTAGATTTTGGCCTCTAGCGCAGCCGGCACCTAGGGAAACCTACCAAACCTGTACATTTCTGAAAACTAGAGACCTAGGGGAATCCAAGATGGGGTGACTTGCGGGGCTCGGACCAGGTTCTGTTACCCAGAATCTTTTGCAAACCTCAAAATTTGCCTAAAAAAACACATGTTCCTCACATTTCTGTGGCAGAAAGTTCTGGAATCTGAGAGGAGCCACAAATTTCCTTCCACCCAGCGTTCCCCCAAGTCTCCCGATAACAATGATACCTCACTTGCGTGGGTAGGCCTAGCGCCCGCGACAGGAAACACCCCAAAGCGCAACGTGGACACATCCAAAATTTTGGAAGAAAACAGAGGTGTTTTTTGCGAAGTGCCTACCTGCAGATTTTGGCCTCTAGCTCAGCCGGCACCTAGGGAAACCTACCAAACCTGTGCATTTCTGAAAACTAGAGACCTAGGGGAATCCAAGATGGGGTGACTTGCGGGGCTCGGACCAGGTTCTGTTACCCAGAATCCTTTGCAAACCTCAAAATTTGGCTAAAAAAACACATGTTCCTCACATTTCTGTGGCAGAAACTTCTGGAATCTGAGAGGAGCCACAAATTTCCTTCCACCCAGCGTTCCCCCAAGTCTCCCGATAACAATGATACCTCACTTGCGTGGGTAGGCCTAGCGCCCGCGACAGGAAACACCCCGAAGCGCAACGTGGACACGTCCAAAATTTTGGAAGAAAACAGAGGTGTTTTTTGCAAAGTGCCTACCTGTAGATTTTGGCCTCTAGCTCAGCCGGCACCTAGGGAAACCTACCAAACCTGTGCATTTCTGAAAACTAGAGACCTAGGGGAATCCAACATGGGGTGACTTGCGGGGCTCGGACCAGGTTCTGTTACCCAGAATCCTTTGCAAACCTCAAAATTTGGCTAAAAAAACACATGTTCCTCACATTTCTGTGGCAGAAAGTTCTGGAATCTGAGAGGAGCCACAAATTTCCTTCCACCCAGCGTTCCCCCAAGTCTCCCAATAAAAATGATACCTCACTTGCGTTGGTAGGCATAGTGCCGGCGACAGTAAACACCCCAAAGCGCAACGTGGACAAGTCCAAAATTTTGGAAGAAAACAGAGGTGTTTTTTGCAAAGTGCCTACCTGTAGATTTTGGCCTCTAGCTTAGCCGGCACCTAGGGAAACCTACCAAACCTGTGCATTTCTGAAAACTAGAGACCTAGGGGAATCCAAGATGGGGTGACTTGCGGGGCTCGGACCAGGTTCTGTTACCCAGAATCCTTTGCAAACCTCAAAATTTGGCTAAAAAAAACACATGTTCCTCACATTTCTGTGGCAGAAAGTTCTGGAATCTGAGAGGAGCCACAAATTTCCTTCCACCCAGCGTTCCCCCAAGTCTCCCGATAACAATGATACCTCACTTGCGTGGGTAGGCCTAGCGCCCGCGACAGGAAACACCCCAAAGCGCAACGTGGACACATCAAAAATTTTGGAAGAAAACAGAGGTGTTTTTTGCGAAGTGCCTACCTGTAGATTTTGGCCTCTAGCTCATCCGGCACCTAGGGAAACCTACCAAACCTGTGCATTTCTGAAAACTAGAGACCTAGGGGAATCCAAGATGGGGTGACTTGCGGGGCTCGGACCAGGTTCTGTTACCCAGAATCCTTTGCAAACCTCAAAATTTGGCTAAAAAAACACATGTTCCTCACATTTCTGTGGCAGAAAGTTCTGGAATCTGAGAGGAGCCACAAATTTCCTTCCACCCAGCGTTCCCCCAAGTCTCCCGATAACAATGATACCTCACTTGCGTGGGTAGGCCTAGCGCCCGCGACAGGAAATACCCCGAAGCGCAACGTGGACACGTCCAAAATTTTGGAAGAAAACAGAGGTGTTTTTTGCGAAGTGCCTACCTGTAGATTTTGGCCTCTAGCTCAGCCGGCACCTAGGGAAACCTACCAAACCTGTGCATTTCTGAAAACTAGAGACCTAGCGGAATCCAACATGGGGTGACTTGCGGGGCTCGGACCAGGTTCTGTTACCCAGAATCCTTTGCAAACCTCAAAATTTGGCTAAAAAAACACATGTTCCTCACATTTCTGTGGCAGAAAGTTCTGGAATCTGAGAGGAGCCACAAATTTCCTTCCACCCAGCGTTCCCCCAAGTCTCCCGATAACAATGATACCTCACTTGCGTGGGTAGGCCTAGCGCCCGCGACAGGAAACACCCCGAAGAGCAACGTGGACACGTCCAAAATTTTGGAAGAAAACAGAGGTGTTTTTTGCAAAGTGCCTACCTGTAGATTTTGGCCTCTAGCGCAGCCGGCACCTAGGGAAACCTACCAAACCTGTACATTTCTGTAAACTAGAGACCTAGGGGAATCCAAGATGGGGTGACTTGCGGGGCTCGGACCAGGTTCTGTTACCCAGAATCTTTTGCAAACCTCAAAATTTGCCTAAAAAAACACATGTTCCTCACATTTCTGTGGCAGAAAGTTCTGGAATCTGAGAGGAGCCACAAATTTCCTTCCACCCAGCGTTCCCCCAAGTCTCCCGATAACAATGATACCTCACTTGCGTGGGTAGGCCTAGCGCCCGCGACAGGAAACACCCCAAAACGCAACGTGGACACATCCCATTTTTTGAAAGAAAACAGTGCCTACCTGTGGATTTTGGCCTGTAGCTCAGCCGGCACCTAGGGAAACCTACCAAACCTGTGCATTTCTGAAAACTAGAGACCTAGGGGAATCCAAGATGGGGTGACTTGCGGGGCTCGGACCAGGTTCTGTTACCCAGAATCCTTGGCAAACCTCAAAATTTGGCTAAAAAAACACATGTTCCTCACATTTCTGTGGCAGAAAGTTCTGGAATCTGAGAGGAGCCACAAATTTCCTTCCACCCAGCGTTCCCCCAAGTCTCCCGATAAAAATGATACTTCACTTGCGTGGGTAGGCCTAGCGCCCGCGACAGGAAACACCCCAAAACGCAACGTGGACACATCCCATTTTTTGAAAGAAAACAGTGCCTACCTGTGGATTTTGGCCTGTAGCTCAGCCGGCACCTAGGGAAACCTACCAAACCTGTGCATTTCTGAAAACTAGAGACCTAGGGGAATCCAAGATGGGGTGACTTGCGGGGCTCGGACCAGGTTCTGTTACCCAGAATCCTTGGCAAACCTCAAAATTTGGCTAAAAAAACACATGTTCCTCACATTTCTGTGGCAGAAAGTTCTGGAATCTGAGAGGAGCCACAAATTTCCTTCCACCCAGCGTTCCCCCAAGTCTCCCGATAACAATGATACCTCACTTGCGTGGGTAGGCCTAGCGCCCGCGACAGGAAACACCCCAAAGCGCAACGTGGACACATCCAAAATTTTGGAAGAAAACAGAGGTGTTTTTTGCGAAGTGCCTACCTGTAGATTTTGGCCTCTAGCTCAGCCGGCACCTAGGGAAACCTACCAAACCTGTGCATTTCTGAAAACTAGAGACCTAGGGGAATCCAAGATGGGGTGACTTGCGGGGCTCGGACCAGGTTCTGTTACCCAGAATCCTTGGCAAACCTCAAAATTTGGCTAAAAAAACACATGTTCCTCACATTTCTGTGGCAGAAAGTTCTGGAATCTGAGAGGAGCCACAAATTTCCTTCCACCCAGCGTTCCCCCAAGTCTCCCGATAAAAATGATACTTCACTTGCGTGGGTAGGCCTAGCGCCCGCGACAGGAAACACCCCAAAACGCAACGTGGACACATCCCATTTTTTGAAAGAAAACAGTGCCTACCTGTGGATTTTGGCCTGTAGCTCAGCCGGCACCTAGGGAAACCTACCAAACCTGTGCATTTCTGAAAACTAGAGACCTAGGGGAATCCAAGATGGGGTGACTTGCGGGGCTCGGACCAGGTTCTGTTACCCAGAATCTTTTGCAAACCTCAAAATTTGCCTAAAAAAACACATGTTCCTCACATTTCTGTGGCAGAAAGTTCTGGAATCTGAGAGGAGCCACAAATTTCCTTCCACCCAGCGTTCCCCCAAGTCTCCCGATAACAATGATACCTCACTTGCGTGGGTAGGCCTAGCGCCCGCGACAGGAAACACCCCAAAACGCAACGTGGACACATCCCATTTTTTGAAAGAAAACAGTGCCTACCTGTGGATTTTGGCCTGTAGCTCAGCCGGCACCTAGGGAAACCTACCAAACCTGTGCATTTCTGAAAACTAGAGACCTAGGGGAATCCAAGATGGGGTGACTTGCGGGGCTCGGACCAGGTTCTGTTACCCAGAATCCTTGGCAAACCTCAAAATTTGGCTAAAAAAACACATGTTCCTCACATTTCTGTGGCAGAAAGTTCTGGAATCTGAGAGGAGCCACAAATTTCCTTCCACCCAGCGTTCCCCCAAGTCTCCCGATAAAAATGATACTTCACTTGCGTGGGTAGGCCTAGCGCCCGCGACAGGAAACACCCCAAAACGCAACGTGGACACATCCCATTTTTTGAAAGAAAACAGTGCCTTCCTGTGGATTTTGGCCTGTAGCTCAGCCGGCACCTAGGGAAACCTACCAAACCTGTGCATTTCTGAAAACTAGAGACCTAGGGGAATCCAAGATGGGGTGACTTGCGGGGCTCGGACCAGGTTCTGTTACCCAGAATCCTTGGCAAACCTCAAAATTTGGCTAAAAAAACACATGTTCCTCACATTTCTGTGGCAGAAAGTTCTGGAATCTGAGAGGAGCCACAAATTTCCTTCCACCCAGCGTTCCCCCAAGTCTCCCGATAACAATGATACCTCACTTGCGTGGGTAGGCCTAGCGCCCGCGACAGGAAACACCCCAAAGCGCAACGTGGACACATCCAAAATTTTGGAAGAAAACAGAGGTGTTTTTTGCGAAGTGCCTACCTGTAGATTTTGGCCTCTAGCTCAGCCGGCACCTAGGGAAACCTACCAAACCTGTGCATTTCTGAAAACTAGAGACCTAGGGGAATCCAAGATGGGGTGACTTGCGGGGCTCGGACCAGGTTCTGTTACCCAGAATCCTTGGCAAACCTCAAAATTTGGCTAAAAAAACACATGTTCCTCACATTTCTGTGGCAGAAAGTTCTGGAATCTGAGAGGAGCCACAAATTTCCTTCCACCCAGCGTTCCCCCAAGTCTCCCGATAAAAATGATACTTCACTTGCGTGGGTAGGCCTAGCGCCCGCGACAGGAAACACCCCAAAACGCAACGTGGACACATCCCATTTTTTGAAAGAAAACAGTGCCTACCTGTGGATTTTGGCCTGTAGCTCAGCCGGCACCTAGGGAAACCTACCAAACCTGTGCATTTCTGAAAACTAGAGACCTAGGGGAATCCAAGATGGGGTGACTTGCGGGGCTCGGACCAGGTTCTGTTACCCAGAATCCTTGGCAAACCTCAAAATTTGGCTAAAAAAACACATGTTCCTCACATTTCTGTGGCAGAAAGTTCTGGAATCTGAGAGGAGCCACAAATTTCCTTCCACCCAGCGTTCCCCCAAGTCTCCCGATAAAAATGATACCTCACTTGCATGGGTAGGCCTAGCGCCGGCGACAGGAAACACCCCAAAGCGCAACGTGGACACGTCCCAAAATTTGGAAGAAAACAGAGGTGTTTTTTGCGAAGTGCCTACCTGTAGATTTTGGCCTCTAGCTCAGCCGGCACCTAGGGAAACCTACCAAACCTGTGCATTTCTGAAAACTAGAGACCTAGGGGAATCCAAGATGGGGTGACTTGCGGGGCTCGGACCAGGTTCTGTTACCCAGAATCCTTTGCAAACCTCAAAATGTGGCTAAAAAAACACATGTTCCTCACATTTCTGTGGCAGAAAGTTCTGGAATCTGAGAGGAGCCACAAATTTCCTTCCACCCAGCGTTCCCCCAAGTCTCCCGATAACAATGATACCTCACTTGCGTGGGTAGGCCTAGCGCCCGCGACAGGAAACACCCCAAAGCGCAACGTGGACACATCCAAAATTTTGGTTGAAAACAGAGGTGTTTTTTGCGAAGTGCCTACCTGTAGATTTTGGCCTCTAGCTTAGCCGGCACCTAGGGAAACCTACCAAACCTGTGCATTTCTGAAAACTAGAGACCTAGGGGAATCCAAGATGGGGTGACTTGCGGGGCTCGGACCAGGTTCTGTTACCCAGAATCCTTTGCAAACCTCAAAATTTGGCTAAAAAAACACATGTTCCTCATATTTCTGTGGCAGAAAGTTCTGGAATCTGAGAGGAGCCACAAATTTCCTTCCACCCAGCGTTCCCCCAAGTCTTCCGATAAAAATGATACCTCACTTGCATGGGTAGGCCTAGCGCCGGCGACAGGAAACACCCCAAAGCGCAACGTGGACACGTCCAAAAATTTGGAAGAAAACAGAGGTGTTTTTTGCGAAGTGCCTACCTGTAGATTTTGGCCTCTACCTCAGCCGGCACCTAGGGAAACCTACCAAACCTGTGCATTTCTGAAAACTAGAGACCTAGGGGAATCCAAGATGGGGTGACTTGCGGGGCTCGGACCAGGTTCTGTTACCCAGAATCCTTGGCAAACCTCAAAATTTGGCTAAAAAAACACATGTTCCTCACATTTCTGTGGCAGAAAGTTCTGGAATCTGAGAGGAGCCACAAATTTCCTTCCACCCAGCGTTCCCCCAAGTCTCCCGATAAAAATGATACCTCACTTGCATGGGTAGGCCTAGCGCCGGCGACAGGAAACACCCCAAAGCGCAACGTGGACACGTCCCAAAATTTGGAAGAAAACAGAGGTGTTTTTTGCGAAGTGCCTACCTGTAGATTTTGGCCTCTAGCTCAGCCGGCACCTAGGGAAACCTACCAAACCTGTGCATTTCTGAAAACTAGAGACCTAGGGGAATCCAAGATTGGGTGACTTGCGGGGCTCGGACCAGGTTCTGTTACCCAGAATCCTTTGCAAACCTCAAAATGTGGCTAAAAAAACACATGTTCCTCACATTTCTGTGGCAGAAAGTTCTGGAATCTGAGAGGAGCCACAAATTTCCTTCCAACCAGCGTTCCCCCAAGTCTCCCGATAACAATGATACCTCACTTGCGTGGGTAGGCCTAGCGCCCGCGACAGGAAACACCCCAAAGCGCAACGTGGACACATCCAAAATTTTGGTTGAAAACAGAGGTGTTTTTTGCGAAGTGCCTACCTGTAGATTTTGGCCTCTAGCTTAGCCGGCACCTAGGGAAACCTACCAAACCTGTGCATTTCTGAAAACTAGAGACCTAGGGGAATCCAAGATGGGGTGACTTGCGGGGCTCGGACCAGGTTCTGTTACCCAGAATCCTTTGCAAACCTCAAAATTTGGCTAAAAAACACATGTTCCTCATATTTCTGTGGCAGAAAGTTCTGGAATCTGAGAGGAGCCACAAATTTCCTTCCACCCAGCGTTCCCCCAAGTCTTCCGATAAAAATGATACCTCACTTGCATGGGTAGGCCTAGCGCCGGCGACAGGAAACACCCCAAAGCGCAACGTGGACACGTCCAAAAATTTGGAAGAAAACAGAGGTGTTTTTTGCGAAGTGCCTACCTGTAGATTTTGGCCTCTACCTCAGCCGGCACCTAGGGAAACCTACCAAACCTGTGCATTTCTGAAAACTAGAGACCTAGGGGAATCCAAGATGGGGTGACTTGCGGGGCTCGGACCAGGTTCTGTTACCCAGAATCCTTGGCAAACCTCAAAATTTGGCTAAAAAAACACATGTTCCTCACATTTCTGTGGCAGAAAGTTCTGGAATCTGAGAGGAGCCACAAATTTCCTTCCACTCAGCGTTCCCCCAAGTCTCCCGATAAAAATGATACTTCACTTGCGTGGGTAGGCCTAGCGCCCGCGACAGGAAACACCCCAAAACGCAACGTGGACACATCCCATTTTTTGAAAGAAAACAGTGCCTACCTGTGGATTTTGGCCTGTAGCTCAGCCGGCACCTAGGGAAACCTACCAAACCTGTGCATTTCTGAAAACTAGAGACCTAGGGGAATCCAAGGTGGGGTGACTTGTGGGGCTCGGACCAGGTTCTGTTACCCAGAATCCTTTGCAAACCTCAAAATTTGGCTAAAAAAACACATGTTCCTCACATTTCTGTGGCAGAAAGTTCTGGAATCTGAGAGGAGCCACAAATTTCCTTCCACCCAGCGTTCCCCCAAGTCTCCCGATAAAAATGATACCTCACTTGTGTGGGTGGGCCAGGTGCCTGCAACAGAATAAGGCCCAAAACCTGAAGGGATAGAAGGGATAGCACAGCAAGTTTATAAGGGCATATTCTTTTATACATCTTTAGACGGACTCTGCTTTGGGGACCCACATAAGTGAGGTGTCATTTTACTTGGGAGACTGAGGGGAAAACTGGGGAGTAGGAATTTTGTGCTGGAGCGGTGATCCTACTAAAAAAAATCAGGAAAATATGCTTTTTTATGCAAATTTTGAGGTTTACAGAGGAGTCTGGGTAAGAAAATGTTGGGGGAGCCACGCAAGCCACACCTCCCTGGACTCCTTGGGGTGCCTAGTTTTAAAAAGTTTCTGGGTTTTGTAGGTTTCCCTACATGAAGGCCGCACCCAGGACCAAAAACATAGATGGGCCCTCCCCCCCAAACACAGGTATTTTTGGAATATATCACTTTGATGTGTGCACATACATCTGTGATGTGCCAAACACTAAAATTGTGAAAAGAAACACACTTAGGTTATGTGAAGAAGGCCCCTCACCCACCAACCAAGTTGGTGGCATGCTTCATCATCGGGGTCCAACCCGAGGCACCTAGCGTGTCACAGGTGTGCTACGACACCTGATTACAGCGGAGCAGTTTTTGTCATTTTTTACAACACATACTGGTTGGATTTGGCACGAGGGTGAGTGATGGTTCAGTGAATCAAATTTTATTAACAAGAGATTTCACAAAAATAAAATGCACTGCTAATAACTGAAAGGCAAAAAAGTGAACCAATGACTCACAGCTCGTGAGCTGTAAAGCCGCGACAAGGCACCAACCGCTTTACAGTCCATTCACACACCTTTCATACATGACACGCACAAGACCATTCACACCGCCAGCCACGGGCCCAGCACATTACAACACTCACATCGACAGACCGCGCCACTCAAGGGCCCATCACTTACATACGCCCACATGCCTGATACAAGAATCACACCAGCTGATGGGAGTGTGGACTGCCGTTTGGCTGGCACCGCCGGCCAAGCGCCACCCCACGCACACCGCCAGCCAAGCGCCACCCCACGCACACCGCCAGCCAAGCGCCACCCCACGCACACCGCCAGCCAAGCGCCACCCCACGCACATAGCCAGCCAAGCGCCACCCCACGCACACCGCCAGCCAAGCGCCACCCCACGCACACAGCCAGCCAAGCGCCATCCCACGCACACAGCCAGCCAAGCGCCACCCCACGCACACCGCCAGCCAAGCGCCACCCCACGCACACCGCCAGCCAAGCGCCACCCCATGCACACCGCCAGCCAAGCGCCACCCCACGCACACCGCCAGCCAAGCGCCACCCCACGCACACAGCCAGCCAAGCGCCACCCCACGCACACCGCAAGCCAAGCGCCACCCCACGCACACCGCCGGCCAAGCGCCACCCCACGCACACCGCCAGCCAAGCGCCACCCCATGCACACCGCCAGCCAAGCGCCACCCCAAGCACACCACCATCACTTTTTTTGTTCATAAACAACAAAGAAACCACTAATTATAAAATAAGCACAAAACTACAAACACAAAAGCTCTAACTAAATACATGACAGAGATGCCAACCGTGAAACATATGAAAATATAAAACAGACAGCTTACGCTCAAGGTATTTCCCAGAATTTTTTTTGGGTATGGTAACTTCTGTAACAGCCGGGAACACACAGCCCAGGCTTTGAAGGGCATTCGGGGCAGTACATCCGGCTCTCCCTCCGGATTAACCTCCGGGCACATACTCTACATTTCTTTGTGGGCATGTCTTTTTTGGGAGTGGGAGGAATGTGATCTGGAAAGTGCCGATCTTTCAATCTAGCCACATCCTCCACCACTTCTACTCTAGGGACTCTTGCCGGTTCCACCACAATAAGGCTTTCTATCACCGACTCCTGAAATTTAACAAATGTCATCCTTGACTCGGGTGAACAATCCTTGTATACAATAAAGGCATTAAAAGTTGCCAAATGAAATAAATGTAGGGCCAACTTTTGATACCACACATATGACTTACGAATAGCAGTGTAAGGTTCTAACCTCTGATCTACTCTATCAACACCACCCATGTGCCTATTGTAGTCCAAAATGCACGCAGGTTTGCGCACTTCCGCAACCTGACTCCAAACAGCCACAGGGGAAGTACTCTCATCATGGATGGTCGATAGCATGTACACATCCCTCCTGTCTGAAAATTTCAGAGCTAGCAGCTCATTATTCCGCAAGGCACTGCACTGTCCCCTCTCAAGTTTTTTACAGACAAGCTCCCTTGGATAGCCTTTCCGGTTAGAACGGATTGTGCCACAAGCAACAGTGTCCACCCTAAACAACTCCTTGAACAACTGCACTCCAGTGTAGAAATTATCTACGTACAAATGGTGACCTTTGTTAAACAGCCGTCTAGCAAGTTCCCACACAATTTTTTCGCTAACTCCAAAAGTGGCCGGACAACCAGGAGGGTCAATACTGGAATCCCTACCAGTGTAGACCCGGAAATTATACACATATCCTGTACTGCTTTCTGACAGCAGATACAATTTAATCCCATACCGTGCCCTCTTACTAGGAATGTACAGCTTAAAAACTAAACGCCCCTTGAAAAGGACCAATGACTCGTCTACACTTATCTATTTGCCTGGAACATAGACCTCTGAAAACCGATACACAATATGATCAAGGACAGGCCTAATCTTAAAAAGGCGGTCACAATCAGGGTGATCTCGTGGCAAGGCTAAAGCATTGTCTACAAAATGCAGCATACGAAGAAGAAGCAAATACCGATTACGTGTCATAGTTGCAGGAAACATAGCAGTTGCCATCAAGGGACTAGTAGACCAATAAGAAGCCAGTGACGGCTTCCTGATCAACCCCATCAAAAAAGACAAACCTAAAAACCTTTTCATCTCTTCCAGATATGCGGGAACCCAATGAGTAGCTCTAGAGTGAGGCTTAAGTCTGGCAGCGTTGTCCCGCAAATATTGCTCTGCATACACATTTGTCTGCTCCACAATCTCTTCCAAAAATACCATAAACAAGTGAAAGAAATGGACAGGCAGAAAGTTTTCCGTATTAACTCTACACCCTGGGAGACCAGTAAATGCAGGTAACTGTGGCTGCTCCATGTTTGGGGCAATCCAGGTGTCAGGTCTTCCAATGGGAAACCCTGCAGCCCCAGGCTGCTGCACTCTTGGCACATCAATGTCCTCCTCTAACACAGGCCCTTCATCTGCACTGAGAGTAGCTTCCTCATCAGAAGAATACTCTCGGACAGAAAACTCACTTCCAGAATCTCCTGCTTCCTCCTCTGCCTCAGATGCAGAGTCAGTGTCGTAATCATGGTCTGAAGACGACTCAAAGAGCATGCGAACAACCTGCTGAGCGGTCACTTTGCGGCTAGCCATGATCCTAACAACAAATGGATTGCCAACAACAACTAGCACTAAAATAAGTAATAAACAAAGTGTAGCTTTATCACAAAGAGTTATGTACTACAAAAAACTATACCACTCAGTTGCCTGAAATAGCTACTCACCAAGCAACTACTCTGCACAGACAGCAATCACCAATGATATCCCACTAAAAAGAAAAAAGAAAATTAGACATATGACAACACAAACATCACTGTGCTCAAATCTAAGGACAATGTCAAACACACAATACTGCATTTAGTACACCACCTACAAACATGTCAACAATACTCCTTTGGAGTAAATTGCTTTCACTTACCTAAAACATGCAACTATGCAAACCACAGGACAACTACTGCCAAAACCGCAAAGATCCACAGCAAAGGAAGCAAAAGCGTTGAACTAGAAGAAAAAGAAGAAATAAATTGTTATAATCACAAATACAAATACTTTGCCAGTTGACAAACACCCCACCACCAAGAACTTAGAAGTTGTCCCTGGTACCTAAGTGGATCCTGCCCCCCTCGGGGGTAGATGGGCGTAAAAAAATTGGCCAATCTGCCCCCAAGGGGGGCAGAAATGGGCAACACCTCTGTGCCCCCTTTCAGGGGGCGACCCTTCCCAAAGGGGGCACCCCCAGCACAACACAAAACAAAACAAAACAAAAAAATCCCTGCCGTATTGGTGGTTTCTGCCCTCCTTGGGGGCAGATGGGCCTACAAAATTACGGGCAGAGATGGCCAATACAAATTTTCCCCACCTTAGGGGGGCGACCGTTGCCCAAGGGGTGCCCCCAAACACACACCACACACACACCACAATCCCTGGCACCTAGTGTGCTTCCACCCCCCCCCCCCCCCGGGCCAGATCGTCCCAAAAATGCCTGTCTGCCATCGGGGGGGGGGGGGGGGGCGGGCGAAACAGAAAAAAAAAAGCTCCCCAGGGGAGCAACCCTTGCCCAAGGTGGTGCCCCCAAAATAAACAATAAAAACAAAATCCCTGGTGTCTAGTGGTTTTCGCCCCGCCCTGGGGGCAGATCAGCCCAAAAATTGGCAGATCTGCCCCGGGGGGGCGAAATACAAAAAAAAAAATGCCCCCGGGGGGGGGGGGGGCGACCCTTGCCCAAGGGGTCGCCCCCAAAATACACATAAATAAACATATCCCTCGTGTGTAGTGGTTTTCGCCCCCCCCTGGGGGCAGATCCGCCGAAAAATCAGCAAATCTGCCCCCGGGGGGGGGGGCGAAATACAAAAAAAAATGGCCCCCGGGGGGGGCGACCCTTGCCCAAGGGGTCGCCCCCAAAATACTTATAAATAATAATATCCCTGGTGTCTAGTGGTTTTCGCCCCCCCCTGGGGGTAGATCTGCCGAAAAATCGGCGGATCTGCCCCCAGGGGGGGGCGCAATACAAAATTAAATTGCCCCCGGGGGGCGACCCTTGCCCAAGGGGTCACCCCCAAAACACACATAAATAAACATATCCCTGGTGTCTAGTGGTTTTCGCCCCCCCCCGGGGGCAGATCCGCCGAAAAATCAGCTAATCTGCCCCCAGGGGGGGGCAAAATACAAAAATAAATGGCCCCGGGGGGGCGACCCTTGCCCAAGGGGTCGCCCCCAAAATACTTATAAATAACAATATCCCTGGTGTCTAGTGGTTTTCGCCCTCCCCTGGGGGCAGATCCGCCGAAAAATTGGCGGATCTACCCCCGGGGGGGGGGGGGCGAAATACAAAAATAAATTGCCCCCGGGGGGGGCGACCCTTGCCCAAGGGGTCGCCCCCAAGACACACATAAATAAACATCCCTGGTGTCTAGTGGTATTCGCCCCCCCCGGGGGCAGATCCGCCGAAAAATCGGCGGATCTGCCCCCAGGGGGGGGGCAAAATACAAATAAAAATTGCCCCCGGTTGGGGGCGACCCTTGCCCAAGGGGTCGCCCCCAAAATTACCCAAAAAGAAAATCCCTGGTGGCTAGTGGAGATTCCTGCTCCACGATCGCGGGCCCTGCCCGCGATCGTGGAGCAGGAATCTTGTGAAAACAGACACAGGGGGAAAGGAAAAACCCTTTCCTTTCCCACCGTGTCTGTTTTCACCACCCCCGCCCCCCAAAAACGGAGAGGACTCACCTTTAGGGTCCTTCTCCTAAGACGCGCTGGAAGCAAATGGCTTCCAGTGCGCCCGGCAACACTAGATGACGTCAGCGCGCTGTGCGCGCGCTGACGTCATCGGATTGCCGTGGGGGGGCGGGGGTGGAAGGGGAAGGTCTTCCCCTTCCATCCCCGCCTGGGGGGGGGAGGGGGGTACACGGGGGGCGCGCTAGCGCTCCCCCAAGTTCCCCTGTGCCTAGGACGAGATGATCTTGTCCAAGGCACAGGGGAACTGTAGCCTTGGACGAGATCATCTCGTCCAAGGCACAGAACCGGTTAAAGTATGGACAGGGTGACAAAGTGGGACAGTAGGATGACAATCAGGGTGGTCTCATTTCTTGGCGGGGGTCTTGGCATCGTGCTCTGTCTTTGTCCTGGATCTCAAGGACCATTTGCGGGGTGGTTCTCCCTCTGCAGGGGGTGGGGTGCTGGTGTGGTGGTCCTGTGGCGGGGCGTCCTGTCCACTAGCGTCGGCGGAGGTGGTGGGCAGTTCATCGTCCATGCTAGTGTCTGGGGCCCCTTGTAGTGCCACAGTGTCCCTCCTGGTGCTCACAAGTTCCTACAGCACCCCTACGATGGTGCCCAGGGTGGAGCTGATGGTTCTGAGTTCCTCCCTGAAGCCCATATACTGTTCCTCCTGCAGGCGCTGGGTCTCCTGAAACTTGGCCATTACCGTTGCCATCGCCTCCTGGGAGTGGTGGTATGCTCCCATGATGGAGGAGAGGGCCTCGTGGAGAGTGGGTTCCCTTGGCCTGTCCGCCCCCTGTCGCACAGCAGCCCTCCCAGTTCCCCTGTGTTCCTGGGCCTCCGTCCCCTGGACAGTGTGCCCACTACCACTTCCCCCGGGTCCCTGTTGTTGTTGGGGTGGTGGGTTATCCTGGGTTCCCTGTAGTGGTGGACACACAGCTGATTGACGTGTCCTGGGGACGGAGGTATGGGCCCGCTGGGTGGGTGCTGTGCTGGGGTTTCCAGAGGGTGGAAGGTCTGTAGTGGCCTGTGACTGTGTGATGGGAACCAACTGTCCTGAGATCCCCGATGGGCTGGGCTGGTTGGACAGAGGTGATGTCATCACTGTGGTGGTGTGGACATGTGTGGACCCTCCTGTCCGGTGATGTTGGGTAGGGGTCCTGCAGGGGTATAAAAGGATGGTTATTACATCTGTGTGTGTCATGGTGTGCAATCGGTGGGTGACCGTGTACCCCAGTGTTTGCATTCCTGTGTGGGACCTACTGTGATGATGGTTTTGGGGGTTGTATGGGTATGTGCAGTGGGCATGCTTTAATGATGGGTGTCCATGCTCTGTTGTTGCATGCAGGGCTTGTTGTTGGGATGGGTGGTTAGTGATGTTGGGACTTATGTGAGGAGTTAGGGTGCTGGGGGTGAGGGTGGGGTATGTGATAGCATGCAGGTGGGCTACCTTGGACCCAACTTTGAACCCTGTAGGTGGTTTACTTACCTGCAAAACTAACAAACACTTACCTCCCCCAGGAACTGTTGAAAATTGCACTGTGTCTAGTCTTAAAATAGCTTATTGCCATTTTTGTGAAAACTGTACATGTTATTTTGCTGATTCAAAGTTCCTAAGTTACCTAAGTGAAATATCTTTCATTTGAAGTATTACTTGTAAATCCTGAACCTGTGGTTCTTAAAATAAGCTAAGAAAAGCTATTTTTCTATACAAAACCCATTGGCCTGGAATTGTCTTTGAGTGTGTGTTCCTCATTTATTGCCTGCATGTATGTACAACAAATGCTTAACACTACCCTCTGATAAGCCTACTGCTCGACCACACTACCACAACATAGTGCATTAGAATTATCTCTTTATGCCACTATCTTACCTCTAAGGGGAACCCTTGGACTCTGTGTATGCTATTTCTTACTTTGAAATAGTACATATAGAGGCAACTTCCTACAACTATTCTTCGCCATAGCTCCATCTTCCTTGCAATGGAGGTGTGCTGCACATGTGCTCCGAATAGCTGTGGCTCTACCCGGACAATTTCCTCCACCATGACCCTGAGCTCCTCCTCCGAGAACCTGGGGCGTCTTTGCCTTGCCATGGGGTGGTGTAGGTGATGTGTGGGGTGGAGTGTGTGGTGATAAGTGTGGTGATATGTAGTGGTGTGTTGTGTGTGGTGCGAGGAAGTTGTATGGGGGATAGTGTTGTGTGCCTGTGGATGCTGTTGTTCTTGCTAGTGCTCTCTCTCTGGCATTCTTTCGGAATTTTTTTGTCGTGGAGGTTTGTGGGTGTGTGTTTTATATTGTATTGGATGTGTGGGAGTGGTGTGTGTATGTGTATCAGGTGTGGGTATCTGGAATTGTCCAATGTGGCTGTGTTTTGTAAATGTGTGTGTATTTTGAGCGCGGCGCTGTGTTCCGCGAATGGAATAGCGCAGTTGAAAGACCGCCGCGTGGATTTGTGTGAATTCGTGTGTCGTGATAGTGTGGGCGTATTTCTGTTGGCGTGACGATGGAGGTTTTGTTTTTGCCAGTTTATCACTGACCTTTGGTGTGGCGGACTTGTGTGGGTGTCTGAATTTTGGCGGATTCCGAAATGTGGGTCATAATAGCTGTGGCGGTTTTCCGCGGCGGTGTGTTGGCGGTCTTCTGCACGGCGGTAAGCGGCTTTTACCGCCAATGTTGTAATGACCGCCTTAGTCTCTTTTTCAAAGATTTTCTTCAGCGGGACGAACCTGCCCATCTAATCCGACCTCCTGGAGCCCTTCTCCTGATATGCATCACGGGAATCCTCGGTGGAGATTTTTACCTTCGGACTTAGTCGTTTTTTTGAGGTGAAAATCCTTCAACCGGGGTAAACCTGGATCTTGATCCGACGTCCCTGGAGCCCTCCTCGGATACGCTGGCTGGGTGGTCCCGGTCAACTTTTTACCTTCGGACTTAGGGGGTCATTCTAACTCTGACGGGCGGCGGAGGCCGCCCGCCAGAGTTCCCCCCTCCAGAACACCGCTCCGCGGTCATAAGACCGCTGCGGTGATTCTGGGTTTCCCACTGGGCTGGAGGGCGACCGCCAAAAGGCCGCCTGCCAGCCCAGTGGGAAACACTCCTCCATGAGGATGCCGGCTCCGAATGGAGCCGGCGGAGTGGAGGATGTGCGACGGGTGCAGTTGCACCCGTCGCGAATTTCAGCAGACACTGAAATTCTTTGTGGGGCCCTCTTATGGGGGCCCCTGCAGTGCGCATGCCGGCCCGAGGGGCCCCACGACACCCCATACCGACATCCTGTTCCTGGCGGGCGACCCGCCAGGAACAGGATGGCGGTATGGGGTGTCAGAATCCCCATGGCTGCGCCGCCATGGAGGAGTCTGCAGGACAGCGGAAAACCGGCGGGAGACCGCCGGTTTTCCTGTTCTGACCGCGGCTGAACCGCTGCGGTCAGAATGTCCTGAGGAGCACCGCCAGCCTGTTGGCGGTGCTCCCGCCGACCCTGGCCCCGGCAGTCCGTGACCGCCGGGGTCAGAATCTGGCCCTTAGTCTCTTTTTATGAGATTTTCTTTACCGGGAGGAACCAGCAAATCAGGCCGGGTCGCGGTTGAGGCAAGCCGGCTAGAGTTGCTGCGGCGGGTCGGTCCCTCTATGGAGCTTTTTTTCAAAAGTTCTCCAAACTTCTGGGGCTTCTCCCAGATGTCCTTTTAAGGTCCTTTTGAAGTCCACAGCTCACCCCAAGGGTCCAGAAGTTCTGAGATGGTCCTTGGGGGTGCGGATTACAACTCCCAGAATGCACCTGGTACAAACTCCTTTTTGGCCACTGGGCAGTGGTCAGCTGGTTGATTTCTTCAGGAGTTGGTGCAGGGGACTCTGGTTAGAAATTTTTCACCTCTAGCAAACAGGGAGTCCCTCCTTGAACCAGTTGAAGCCAGCCAAAGTCCTTCTTGTGGTGAAGCCCAAGTGTGCAGCTGGTGCAGTCCTTCTGAGTGCAGGTTCCAGGTGCAGGCCAGGGGTCCAGCAGGGCAGTCCTTCTTCTCCTTTGGTTCTTCCTTGTTGGAATCTGATGGGGATCTGAGGTGTGGGTGCAGGTCAGCCAGTTTTATCCTTGCTCCTGGGTGAAAAGCAGTGGGGTCCTGGTTCTCCAATCAGGTGCAGGGCCCTTCCCCCTGTGATGACCACTTACTTGGAAGTGTGGCAAAAATCATTCCCAGGAGGCAACATTCTCCAAAAATCCATCATGGCTGAATCAGATTTTTGGAGGTTACATCTGGCTGAGCCCACCCACTGGTGTGGCTAAAAATCATAAACACACCCCTCTCCTAATCTAATCAAGGGGGCACCTAGTTGTCTGGGGTTGCAGGATGTGGGGGTGTTGCTGGTTGCTCCAAATGTCCTTCTCTGCCTTTGAAGACCAGTTTGGCAGCCCTCCCCCTTCCTGCCTCACCATCTGCTGAGGGGAGATTCCCTCCCACAGGCACATTCCTTTGTGTGAAGCCAGGCCACTTCACACCTCATCAAGGCAGCATGGCCAGGCTGCTAGAGACTGGCCGAACAGAGCACAGCAGCAAAAACAATGCAGGGCTGAAATTGGCAACTTTTCAGGTAAAGTTTAAAACTCTTTACCTGAACAAGTTATATTAAACCCCACAACTGGAAGTTGTGGGATTTATCATAACAATTAATTTGAAACCAAACTCTTGGTATCCATCATTTAAGGGGACTTTAAAGATTAAAATAAAGTCTCCCCATTCTAGCCTATGAAGGCCATTTACTACAATGAGGGGAAAACGAATTTGGCTGTTTTTACCTCACCAGGGCTTATAAAGCTATTTTTATAAGGTCCCTGCTTATAGTTACATGGCACCCAGCCCTAGGGGAACATAGAGCACACCTTAGGGGTGACTTATATGTAAAAATAAGGTAGTTTAAGACTTTGGAACTACTTTTAATTCCAAAGTCGAATTTGCATATAACTTTAATTTAAAAGCAGCCAGCAAGGCAGGCCTGCCTTTAAAATGACACTGGGCACCTCAGCAGTGCACCTATGGGTGCACCACCTATGCTGTGGTCCCTAAACCTACATGCCCTACCATATACTAGGGACTTATAGGTAGGTTAACTTGGTCAATTATAATTAGCCTAATTTGCATATCCATTTTACACAGAGCACTGGCCCTGGGCCTGGTAAGCAGTACCCAGGGAACAGCCAAGAGTCAGCAACCACCAGTACCTGTCCAAAAAGTATGGGGGTGACCAGGGTAAAAAGGAGGACTTTCCTACAGGGTTAAATACCCAAATGTGCATTTGAAGTGGTGGAGACTTCAAAGAGTGGCTTCGAAGTGCACAAGGTCCCCTTTCAATTCCATCCTGTCTGCCAGGGTCTCAGTAGGGGGTGTGGCAGTCCGTTGTGTGAGGGCAGACCACTGTCCTTTGACATGTAAGTGTCAGGCCCTCCGCCCTCTCAGCCCAGGAAGACCCATTCAGTATGCAGATGTGTGCAGCTGTGACTGGGCATCCTGGGTTTGGGGCTGTCTGAGTGAAATGCACACGGGAGCTGTCAACTAACCCAGCCAGACATGGATTGTAAGGCACAGAAGGATTTAAGTGCAGAGAAATGCTCACTTTCTAAAAGTGACATTTCTTAAACAGTAATATTAAATCCATCTTCACCAGTCAGCAGGATTTTGTATTACCATTCTGGCCATACTTAATATGACCTTGTTACTCCTTTCAGATCAGAATCTACCACTCAGACAGTATATTAGGGGTAGCCCTAATGTAAGCCTTTGAAAGAAGCAGGCCTTACGGCAGTGTAAAACAAATTTAGGAGTTTTACACTACCAGGACATATAAAATGCACAGGTACATGTCCTGCCTTTTACCTACATAGCACCCTGCTCTATGGGTTACCTAGGGCCTACAGTAGGGGTGACCTATATGTAGAAAAAGGGGAATTTAAGGCTTGGCAAGTCCTTTAAATGCCAAGTCGAATTGGCAGTGCAACCGCCCACCCAGGACTTGCAATGGCAGGCCTGAGACATGGTTGAGGGCTATTTATGTGGGTGGCACAACCAGCGCTGCAGCCCACTATTAGCATTTAATTTATAGGCCCTGGGCACATGTACTGCACTTGACTAGGGACCTACAAGTAAATTAAATAAGCCAATTGGGTATGAGCCAATGTTACCATGTGTTAGGGAGAGAGCATATGCACCATAGCACTGGTAAGGTGCCCAGAGTCCTAAAGCCAGCAAAAACATTGTCAAAACGTGGAGGGAGGCAGGCAAAACGTTGAGGGTGACCACCCTAAGCCTGTCAGGTCTAACAGGGGAACACAAACCATATACTAAAATAGTGGAATGTGGTTGGTTTCCCACCTAGGCAAGTGTAGTGTGTAGAAAGGCGCTGGGAGTGGAAGAAAACACCAAAGGTAAGTCATAGAACCCACCCCAGAGCTCAAGAAAGCAGGAGTAAATTACAGTAGGTTTCCTACAACACATAAGAACACGTGATATAAGATTATGCAAGAACCAGAAGAGACTGCAAGACACCAACAATGTATTCCTGGACCTGAAGACCTGTGGAAGAGGAGGACCAAGTCCAAGAAGCACTGAAGAGTCCAGGGAGAACAGGTGCCTTTGCTAACGCAGATGAAGGTGCAAAAGAGGAACCACTTGTGAAGAACAGTCAGTACTGCTCCCAAGAAGACAGATGTGGGATCCTGGTTGGTGCTGATGATGTCCCACGCCGGATGGATGATTGCAGTCTGGTTTGTGTCACTGGATTCCGCCAACAAGCCTTGGCACATGCAATGCTCGTGGTTAGCGGAAAATGGCGCTGACTGGGACCAGGAGGGACCTGGTGGCCTTTACCCAGGAGGGAAAGACAGAGGTGGCTCTAAGCAACTCAGAGAGCCCTCAGAAGACCAGGCATCATGCACAGGAGTCCCACAGCACAGGGACAAAGAAGGTGCAAATGGAGGCCCATGCAGCACAACAAAGTGAGAACCACTCAGGAAACTGTGCGTCGCAGGATGGAGTGCTGGGGTCTAAGCTGTACTGTGCACGAAGAACTTCTTGGAAGGTCACCCACAAGCCTTGGCAACTGCAAGTCACGCGTGCACGGGGGTACTGTCTTGCATGGGGAGGCAAGTTCTTACCTCTATTAAAGTTGGACAGCTGGGCCTTGGGACTGTCTGGGTTGCTTTGGTCCACCACCCATGTTGCTGGATCCACGCTCGTCGTCTGGAGAGGGGACCCACGTCACCGGTCTTTGCTGCAGAGAGGAGCCTGCTGAAGCAGGGAAGTGACTCCGTCAATTCACGGGAGATTCCTTTGGTTCTTCTGGTGCAGGCTGAAGACAGGCAGTTGTCGGAGGATGCACGACCTGGAAACTGTTGCAGTTGCTGGCAGGAGCTGAAGATACAATGTTGCAGAAGTCGTCTTTGCTTATTTGTTGAAGTTTGTACAGTTCCTGGAGGGGTCAGTAGTGGTTCCGTCGGTAGAAGATGAAGTAAAGGATGCAGAGGATTCCTGCTGGAGTCTTGCAATCCCAACCTGAAGAAACTCCCTGAGGAGAGACCCTAAATAGCCCTGAAAGGGGAATTGGTCACCTAACCAGGTGAGCACCTATCAGGGGAGGGCTCTGATGTCACCTGCTGGCACTGGTCACTCAAATGCTCCCAGAGTGCCCCAACACCTTTCAATCCAAGATGGCAAAACCCAGGGACACTCTGGAGGAGCTCTGGGCACCACCCCTGGGATGGTGATTGACAGGGAAGTGGTCACTCCCCTTTACATTGTTCAGTTTCGTGCCAGAGCAAGGACTGGGGGTCCCTGAACCGGTGTAGACTGGATTATGAAAGGAGGGCACCATCTGTGCCCTTCAAAGGATTTCCAGAGGCTCTGGGAGGCTACTCCTCCCATGCCTGTAACACCTACTTCCAAAGGGAGAGGGTGTAACACCCCTCTCCCAAAGGAAATCCTTTGTTCTGCCTTCCTGGGATTGAGCTGCTCAAGAAACAGGAGGGCAGAAACCTGTCAGCAGGTGGCAGAAGCTGGGGCTGCCTGGAAAACCTCAGAAGGCTGGTATGGCAGTACTGGAGTCCACTGTGGATCCCCCGGAGTGCATGGGATTGTGCAACCAATACTGGAATCCGTTTTGAGGTACAATTCCCAGTTGTTAGACACCTTACATGGCCATATTCGGGGTTACCATTGTGAAGTTGGACATAGGTCTTGACCTATGTCCAGTACATGAGTAAAATGGTGTAAAATATACTAGGGACTATTAGAAATGGGGTCTCTAGTTGGCAGTCGGTTTGCAACCTGTCCAAGTAGGGACCCTGACTCTAGTCAGGATAAGGGAGATACCCGCTCAGATAACCTCTGCTCACCCCCTTGGTAGCTTGGCACGAGCAGTCAGGCTTATCTCAGAAGCAATGTGTAAAGCTTTTGCACATAACACACAGTAATAAGTGAAAACACTACAAAAGGACACCACACCAGTTTCAGAAAAATAGCCAATATTTATCTATATAAAACAAGACCAAATACGATAAAAATCCAACATACAGTAAGAAAAATATGAATTCTGCAAGATTTACTCAAAACTACAGTTCCTTGAAGTCAATAGCTCCACCTGGGGCTGTCACGGCATTGTGATCAACAAAACCAACAGTTCAGGCTGGCCACAGCGTTGCGGGCCAGCTACAGTGTTGGGAAGACCTGGAAACAGGATCTTGGATTTCCAGGGCGTTGTGATCCTCAGGGTGAGCTCCAGAGAGCGGTGTCACGGACGTCGTGGTGTCGGTTCCGGAGTTGATACAGGAGTCGTTGGGCCCTTGAGGTCACACCCGTTGCAGATCGAAATCCAGGATGATGAAGTCAGGTGCGCCGGCGTGGATGGCATCAGGGCTGCGGTGCGAAGCGGGACGATGCGACATACGGTGTCCACATGTCACGGTGCAGGCAGCAGCTCAGTGACGGCGCCCAGCGGTGTCGGTGGGACCAGGGCTGCAGTGTGAAGCCGGGCGGTGCGACATGCGGTTGTAGGAAGATAGCCTCTTTCTAGCATTGTTACCCCTACTTGTGGCCTGTTTGTGAGTATATGCCAGTGTGTTTTTACTGTCTCAATGAGATCCTGCTAGCCAGGACCCCAGTGCTCATAGTGAAAACCCTATTTCTCAGTGTGTTCTATATGTCTCACTGGGACTCTGCTAGCCAGGGCCCCAGTGCTCATAGTTTGTGGCCTGAATGTGTTCCCTGTGTGGTGCCAAACTGTGCTCTGCTAATCAGAACCTCAGTGCTTATGCTCTCTCTGCCTTTAAAATTGTGACTGCAGGCCAGTGACCATTTTTACCAATTCTGATTGGCGCACCCTTATAATTCCCTAGTATATGCTACCTAGGTACCCAGGGTATTGGGGTTCCAGGAGATCCCTATGGGCTGCAGCATTTCTTTTGCCACCCATAGGGAGCTCAGACAATACTTACACATGACTGCCACTGCAGCCTGAGTGAAATTAAGTCCACGTTATTTCACAGCCATTTTACACTGCACTTAAGTAATTTATAAGTCACCTATATGTCTAACCCTCACTTGGTGAAGGTTAGGTGCAAAGTTACTAAGTGTAAGGGCATCCTGGTACTAGCCAAGGCACCCTCACATTGTTCAGGGCAATTTCCCAAGACTTTGTGAGTGCGGGGACACCATTACACGCATGCACTACATATAGGTCAATACCTATATGTAGCTTCACAATGGTAACTCTGAATATGGCCATGTGACATGTCTAAGATCATGGAATTGTCCCCCATGCCAAATATGGTATTGGAGTGCCAATCTCATGCATCCCAGGGGCTCCAGCATGGACCCCGGGTACTGCCAAACCAGCTCTCTGGGGTTTTCACTGCAGCTACCGCTGCTGCCAACCCACAGTCAGGCTTCTGCCCTCCTGGGGTCTGGGCACCCCAGTCCCAGGAAGGCAGAACAAAGGAGTTCCTCTGAGAGAGGGAGTTATACCCTCTCCCTTTGGAAATAGGTGTTAAGGGACTGAGAGGAGTAGCCTCTCCTGGCCTCTGGGAATGATTTGAAGGGCACAGATGGTGCCCTCCTTGCATACACCAGTCTACACTGGTTATGGGATCCCCCAGCCCCTGCACGAAACTGGACAAAGGAAAGGGGAGTAACCACTCCCCTGTCCATCACCACCCCAGGAGTGGTGCCCAGAACTCCTCCAGTGTGTCCCAGACCTCTGCAATCTTGAATGCAGAGGTGTGAGGACACAGTGGAGGCCTCTGAGTGGCCAGTGCCAGCAGGTGACGTCAGAGACCCCTCCTCAGGTGCTTACCTTTCTCTGTAGCCAATCCTCCTCTGAGGGCTATTTAGGGTCTCTCCTGTGGGTATCTTAGCAGATAACAAATGGAAGAACTCACCAGAGTTCTTCTGCACTTCCCTCTTGGACTTCTGCCAAGGATCGTCCGCTGACTGCTCCAGGATGCCTGCAAAACCGCAAAAAAGTAGCAAGAAGACTACTAGCAACATTGTAGCGCCTCATCCTGCCGGCTTTCTCGACTGTTTCCTGGTGGTGCATGCTCTGAGGGCTGTCTGTCTTCACCCTGCACTGGAAGCCAAGAATAAATCACCTGTGGGTCGACTGAATCTTCCCCCTGCCAACGCAGGCACCAGACTTCTTCTTCACCGGTCCTCTGGGTCCCCTCTCATTGTGACAAGTGTGGTCCTTGGAATACAGGAGCTGGATCCAAGTGACCCCAACAGTCCAGTGGTCCATCTGTCCAAATTTGGTGGAGGTAAGTCCTTGCCTCCCCACGCAACACAGTAATCCTGTGTACTGTGTGAACTGCAGCTGCTAGGGCTTCTGTGCACTTTTGCAAGGAATACTTTGTGCACAGCACAGCCCAGGTCCCCAGCATTCCGTCCTGCATTGCTCAACTTGCTGAGTTGACCACCGGCTTCGTGGGACCCCCCCTTTGTAGTGTTGAGACAACCACCCTGCTCAGTTTTCTTGAACGGGTGTTCAAGTTCTTCTGTGGGTTCTGCCTGATTCTGTGTGGGCTCTCTGTGTTGCTCGGCAACCCCTCTGTCTCCTCCTCCAAGGGGTGACCTCCAGGTCCTTCCTGGGCCCGGGCAGCACCCATTTTCTTCAACCGCGACCTTTGTAGCTAGCAGTGCTTGTTTGCGGTCTTTCTGCGTGAAAAAACACTGCATCCTTCAGCACATCGTGGGGCATCTTCTCTGCAAAGGAGAAGTTCCTGGCATCTTCCATTGTAGCAGAATCTTCAGTTTCTTCCACCCGGAGGTACCCATTTTGCACCTTCATCTGGGGTTTAGTGGACCTCTCCTCCCAGACACTTTCGTGACTCTTGGACTTGGTCCCTTTCCTTTGCAGGTCCTCAGGTCCAGGAATCCATTTTCAGTGCTTTGCAGTCAGTTGTGGTCTTTGCAGAATCTCCTATCATGACTTTAGTGTGTTTCTGGGGAAATAGGGTAACTTTACTCCTACTTTTCAGGGTCCTGTGGTGGTGTATCTTGGACACCCTCAGTGTTTTCTTACACTCCCAGCCACCCTCTTCACACTACACTAGGCCTGGGATCCCTAAGTGGTTTGCATTCCACTTTCTTAGTATATGGTTTGTGTTGCTCCTAGGCCTATTGCATCCTATTCTATTCTACAGTGTTTGCACTACTTTGCTAATGGTTTACTTACCTGATTTTGCTTTGTGTGTATATTTTGTGTATTTTACTTACGTCCTAGGGTAATATATACTCTGAGATATTTTTGGCACATTGTCACTAGAATAAAGTTCCTTTATATTTAGTAACTCTGAGTATTGTGATTCTTATGCTATAGTGCTATATGATATAAGTGGTATAGTAGGAGCTTTGCATGTCTCCTAGTTCAGCCTAAGCTGCTCTGCTATAGCTACCTCTATTAGCCTAAGCTGCTAGAACACTACTAATCTACTAATAAGGGATAACTGGACCTGGCACAAGGTGTAAGTACCCACTATAAGCCAGGTCAGCCTCCTACAGCGGTGTCCACAGGTCACGGTGCAGGCAACGGTGTTGTCATTGCTGAAGCGTTATAGTTGGTAGGCCCAAGCCAGCGGTGCAGGACGGGACGGTGCTTCGTGACCCTCAAGAGCGGTGTCCACAGGCCACGGTGCAGGCAGGATGCCTGGTGATGAAACAGGAGTCGATGGTGCTGGCATCGGTGGACCGGGGCCGTGGAGCGGGATGGGACGGTGCTTTGTGTACCTCACGAGCGGTGTCCACAGACCATGGTGCAGGCAGCGGCGCTGGTGTCAGCAGGAGTGGCATCATCGGGGATGCCCAGGCTGTGGTGTGAGCAGGCGATGCCGGAGTGGGGAGCCCACAGGTCGCGGTGCGAGCAGAGGCTTGGTGAAGTCATCCGATGTAGGAGGCTGGCTTGCCTTATAATGGGTACCTTGTGGTACTTACACCTTGTGCCAGGTCCAGTTATCCCTTATTAGTAGAATAGAGGTGTTTCTAGCAGCTTAGGCTGTTAGAGGTAGCTATGGCAAAGCAGCTTAGGCTGAACTAGGAGACATGCAAAGCTCCTACTATACCAATTATATCATATAGCACAATATCATAAGAAAACACAATACTCAAAGTTACTAAAAATAAAGGTACTTTATTTTTATGACAATATCCCAAAAGTATCTCAGAGGATACCCTCACTTAGGAGGTAAGTAATATACAAAAATGATATGCACACAATCCAAAAACAGATAAGTAACAGTAAGAAAAGTAGTGCAAACAATGAAGAATCACAATAGGATGCAATAGGTAGACATAGGCCTAGGGGCAACACAAACCATATTCTCCAAAAGTGGAATGCGAATCACGAATGGACCCCAGGCCTATGGGAGGTTGTAGAGGGTCGCTTGGACTGTGAGAAACCAGTAAGGGTGTCCAAAAAAAAACACCCCAAGACCCTGAAAAGTAGGAGTAAAGTTACCCTACTACCCCAGAAAGGCAGAATAGTCGTGATAAGGGATTCTGCAAGAACCACAAGCACCAGCAAACACTGAAGACGGATGAAAAAAGGAAGGGGACCAAGTCCAAGAGTCACACAAGTGTCCAGGGGGAGCAGGAGCCCACTAAACCCCGGATGAAGATGCAAAAAGGCTGCCTCCGGGTGGAAGAAGCCGAAAATTCTGCAACAACAAAAGGAGCCAGGAACTTCCCCTTTGGTGAGAAGATGTCCCACGGCGTACTGGAGGTTACAGAAGTTTCTACGCAGAAATACAGCAAACAAGCCTTGCTAGCTGCAAGAGTCGCGGTTGAGGTTTTTAGGTGCTGATGGGGCCCAGGAAGGACCAGGATGTCACACCTTGGAGGAGGAGACAGAGGGGACGCTCAGCAACTCAGAGAGCCCCCGCAGAAGCAGGCAGCACCCGCAGAAGCACAGGAGCAGGCACTCAGAAGATCTGAGGACAGCGGTTGACCCAGAGTCACAAAGGAGGGTCCCACGATGTCAGAGTCCAACTCAGCGAGTTGGGCAATGCAAGACGGAGTGCTGTGGACCCAGGCTAGGCTGTGCACAAAGGAAGTCCTGGAAAAGTGCACAGGAGCCGGAGCAGCTGCAAATCACGCTGTACACAGGTTTGCTGTCTGGCGTGGGGAGGCAAGGACTTACCTCCACCATATTTGGACAGAAGGGACACTGGACTGTGGGAGACACTTGGACCCAGCTCCTGTGTTCCAGGGACCACGCTTGTCAGGATGAGAGGGGAGCCAGAGGACGGATGATGCAGAAGTTTGGTGCCTGCGTTGGCAGGGGGAAGATTCCGTCGACCCACTGGAAATGTCTTCTTGGCTTCCAGTGCAGGGTGAAGGCAGACAGCCCACAGAGCATGCACCACCAGGAAACAGTTGAGAAAGCCGGCAGGATGAGGCGCTACAATGTTGCTGGCAGTCGTCTTGCTACTTTGTTGCAGTTTTGCAGGCGTCCTGGAGCAGTCAGCGGTCGGTCCTTGGTAGAAGTCGAAGAGGGAAGTGCAGATGAACTCTGGTGAGCTCTTGCATTCGTTATCTGAGGAATAGCCCAGAGGAGAGACCCTAAATAGCCAGAAAAGGAGATTTGGCTACTGAGAAAGGAGGATTGGCTACTGAAAGAGGTAAGCACCTATCAGAAGCAGTCTCTGACGTCACCTGGTGGCACTGGCCACTCAGAGCAGTCCATTGTGCCCCAACACCTCTGAATCCAAGATGGCAGAGGTCTGGGACACACTGGAAGAGCTCTGGGCACCTCCCCTGGGAGGTGTAGGTCAGGGGAGTGGTCACTTCCCTTTCCTTTGTCCAGTTTCGTGCCAGAGCAGGGCTGGGGGATCCCTGAACCGGTGTAGACTGGCTTATGCAAGGAGGGCACCATCTGTGTCCTTCAAAGCATTTCCAGAGGCCAGGAGAGGCTACTCCTCCCAGGCCCTTCACACCTATTTCCAAAGGGAGAGGGTGTAACACCCTCTCTCAGAGGAAATGCTTTGTTCTGCCTTCCTGGGACTGGGCTACGCAGGCCCCAGGGCGGCAGAAACCTGTCTGAGGGTTGGCAGCAGCGGTAGCTGCAGAGAAAACCCCGGGAAGTTAGTTTGCCAGTACCCGGGCTCTATGCTGGAGAGCCGGGGATGCATGGAATTGTCCCCCAATACCAGAATGGTATTGGGGTGAAAATTCCATGATCCTAGACATGTTACATGGCCGTGTTCTGAGTTACCATTGTGACGCTACATAAAGGTATTGACCTATATGTAGTGCACATGTGTAATGGTGTCAGTGCACTCACAAAGTCCGGGGAATTTGCCTTGAACAATGTGGTGGTGCCTTGGCTAGTGCCAGGGTGCCCACACACTCTAAGTAACTTTGCACCTAACCTTCACTAAGTGAGGGTTAGACATATAGGTGACTTATAAGTTATTTAAGTGCAGTGTAAAATGGCTGTGAAATAACGTGGACGTTATTTCACTCAGGCTGCAGTGGCAGTCCTGTGTAAGAATTGTCTGAGCTCCCTATGGGTGGCAAAAGAAATGCTGCAGCCCATAGGGATCTCCTGGAACCTCAATACCCTGAGTACCTAGGTACCATATACAAGGGAATTATAAGGGTGTTCCAGTGTGCCAATGAGAATTGGTGAAGATAGTCACTAGCCTGCAGTGACAATTGTGAAAAGCAGAGCAAGCATAAACACTGAGGTTCTGGTTAGCAGAGCCTCAGTGATACAGTTAGGCACCACACAGGAAACACATCAGGGTATACATTATGAGCACTGGGGTCCTGCCTGGCAGGATCCCAGTGACACATAGGCAAAAACAAACATACATACTGTGAAAATGGGGGTAACATGCCAGGCAAGATGTTACTTTCCTACATCCGATGATGGCGTCGGTGAGACCAAGGTCACGGTGCGAAGCGGAGCAATGCGACTCCGTGTGGCGTCGGCAGGTCACGGTGCAGGCCAACGGCGTCGTTGGCGGCGTCGCAGCGGGTTCTCCTCTTGAACAGCACAAAACACATAGTTCCTAGTGCTCCAGGTCGAGGAAACTGAAGTCTTTGGTGTCCCTGAGACTTCCAACAGGAGGCAAGCTCTACTCCAAGCCCTTGGAGAATTTTCTCAAGCAGGACACACAGAAAAGTTCACCCTTTGCACTCTTTTCAGGCAGAAGCAGCACCTGCAGGCCAGTCCAGCAACGCAACACAGCAAAGGGACAATACTCCTCCTTCAGCTCTTGAGCTCTTCTCCTGGGCAGAGGTTCCTCTTGATTCCAGAAAGATTCTAAAAGTCTGGGGCTTTGAGTCTTCTTCTTATACCCAATTCTGCCTTTGAAGTTGGCAAACTTCAAAGCAAAATCTCGAGTGTTTGCAAGATCCTTCTTTGTCCAGGCCAGGCCCCAGACACTCACCAGGGGGTCGGAGACGGCATTGTGTGAGGGCAGGCACAGTCCTTTCAGGTGTGAGTGACCACTCCTCCCTTCCCCTCCAGCACAGATGGCTAATCAAGAAATGCAGGCAACCCCCCAGGCCCCTTTGTATGACTGTCTAGAGGAGAGGAGTGAACAGCCCAACTGTCAAACTGACCAAGACGGGGAATCTAAGAACAGGCAGAGTCACAGAATGGACTAAGCAAGAAAATGCTTACTTTCTAAAAGTGGCATTTTCAAACTAACAATCTAAAGACCAACTTCATTAAAAGATATATTTTTAAATTGTGAGCTCAGAGAACCTAAACCCCACATGTTTATCTGCTCTGAAAGAGAATCTGTGCTTTAAGAATATTTAAAGGCAGCCCCCATGTTAACTTATGAGAGAGATAGGCCTTGCACAGTGAAAAACGAATTTGGCAGTATTTCACTGTTAGGACATATAAAACACACTAGTAAATGTCCTACCTTAAACATACACTGCACCCTGTCCATGGGGCTACCTAGGGCCTAAATTAGGGGTGCCTTACATGTAGTAAAAGGGAAGGTTGAGGCCTGGCAAGTGGGTACACTTGCCAAGTCGAATTGGCAGTTTAAAACTGCACACACAGACACTGCAATGGCAGGTCTGAGTCATGTTTACAGGGCTACTAATGTGGGTGGCACAACCAGTGCTGCAGACCCACTAGCAGCATTTGATTTACAGGCCCCAGGCACCTCTAGTGCACTTTACTAGTAATTCAAATATGAAAATCATGGCTAAACCAATCAACAGTACAATTCCTATAGGGAGCACCTGCACTTTAGCACTGATTAGCAGTGGTAAAGTGCACAGAGACAATAAACCAGCAAAAACAGACCTAAAAAAATAGGAGGAAGAAGGCAAAAAGTTTGGGGATAACCCTGAAATAAGCGCCATTTCCAACACAACCCCCTCCCAGCCTAAAGCCAGGGTAGGGCAATCAATATCTTGCTGGACTTCCATGCTCAGGGCAATAGAACCCTGAAAATGGCCCACTACTGCAGGAGCTCTTGCCAGTTCTGCGCATCTCTGAACCCAGGTTGATCCCTCGGTCAACACTCTCAGGGCCCACTGAACTAACCTTGGGGGACCTCTTCTCATCTGAGAACTCCATCTGTGCAGCACCTAACCTTATCTTGCTCACAGATGCAAGTAGGCAGACAGTACCACCAGGGCCAACAGTGTGAGGTGGCCCATTCCACCCCTGGGGTCTGACTTCAGTCCCCCTCCCAGGGAAAACCCTGACTACAAGGTTAACAACCAACAGAGGCCACTGACAGCTGTCAGTGTCAAGAGCCGGGACCCAGGCCATGCTAGGATCTCTAGCCTCTGGTTTTAAAAAGTGTGGGGCAGTAACCTCAGGTGACCTGCACCCTTTTTCCACTTCCCTTCCCACCAGTTCAAGAGTGGTGTCCTGAGACTGGTCACTCACCCTTGTTTCTGTACCCTCAGGCTGTGCAGGGGACAGGGGTGGCCTCTCACTCCTCCTGTCCCTCATGCTGGGATCCGGTACCCTCCGCCTTGGATTGGTACCCCCAGACAACTGAACTGTGAGGGTGCCTCTGGGGGCCCCCCTCCCAGTTCCCCTAACACCTGGGGCAACTCAGTCCCCAGAAGGCAGTCTATGGGCATCTGGGGACTGACTACGACCCGCCTCTGAGTTACCTCCCCACCCCACTATAGAGACACCAGGGCCATAGGACGGAAGAAGTCCTGCCCATGGGCTGGTCTCACCCTTCACCCTGGCCGGTGTACTGTTCTGAGGAGACAAGCCTTTCCACCATCACTGTATGGCTAGCCCCACTGTCCCTCAGAGCAGTGACTGGGACCCCATTCACTGTTACCTGGTGGAAGTGACGACTCCCACTCGCAGGCATCACCAAATCACCCTCTGAGTCAACCTCCCAACTAAGGGATATCATGGCATGGTCTATGACCTGCCCCTCGGGGCTGCCTCCCCCTAAGGCAACATTAGCCACCTCAGTAGAGGGGCCACCAATGTGGGTTATCTTAGGACAGACAGAGTCCCCTTTCATGTGTCCTAACTGGGAACACTCAAAGCACCGTGGTTGAAAATGGGGTGCCCTGGGCTGCCACCTACCAGAACCTCCCTCCTTCCTGTCAGAAGGGGTTGGGACTCTTTTTCTCCCTCCTTATCCTGGGACCTGTCTGCGTCTCCCTTGACTTCCCTCTCCTTCTCCTGGGAACCCTACCCACCTTTGGCAGAGTCTCCCCCATAAACCTTCTTTGGACCCTGGTACTTACCCAGCGGTCCGCCTCAGTAGCAAGATTCTTAGGGTCAGTCAGCTTACTATCAGTCAAGTGCTGGCGCAGCTCTGCAAAACACAGATTAGACAAGTGCTCCCACGCAATTAAGTTGTACAGCCCCTGAAAATCGGTGACATTACTGCCCTTCACCCAACCATCCAGTGCTCTACAAAACTAATCTACACACTCTAACCAGGTCTGGGACTCAGGTTTCTTACTCTGCCTAAAATGATCCCTGTACTTGTCAGGAGTGAGACCATACCGAGTGAGAAGGGCCTCCTTCATGTCAGCATAGGTGAGGTTGTACCCCTTACCCAAAGCTAGCAAAGTGTCCCTCCCCTCTTCTGTGAAGTGGTTCCACAATCCTGCTCCCCAATTCTTATCAGGGACCCCATTCATGTGGATGGACGCCTCATATCCCTGAAACCACCTCTGTATGTCATCTCCCTTCTTGTACTCTCTCCCTACATTTTTAGGAATGTGCACAATTCTGTCTGACTGCACTGAGGAATTGCTGCCACCTTCCTGGCTGGACCTGCTCCTCACATCCAGCTTTTTTACATGAAGCGCATGGTCCAAAATAATCTTTCTTTCCTCCATGGCTCGCTGCTCCGCCTGAGCCTCCATTTTTAATCTCTCCAACTCAATCTGGTGCCTCCTGGCTTCTCTCCTCCAGCTCCTCCGGAATGAGTCCTTTTGATCCACTACTGCTGCTGGGCACAGGGGGTACCTCTCCCTCCGGCAGCTCCTGCACCCTCAGTACATCTTCCCTAGAATTTGTGTCAGCAGACTCTCCAGTTGGATCCTCAGACTGCCCACTGGCAGTTATAGCTGCTACAGAGGCCCTCGGTGCCTTCTGATCTGAACTTTGAGGTTTTTACAAACTGCCTTCAGTTCCTTCATGGAATAGGTTTCCAACATATCCTCCTCAAAAAACAAATACTGGGATGCAACTGAAGATGCTCTTGATTGAGACATGACGTTGTTGGGGTTCACTTGAACTCAAGATCAAAAATAGGTCAAAGAGAACAAAATAAAAAACAAAAAACTGTATATGGCATGTAATGGTCTGAGATATGGTAGTAGTGTACACCAATCACTGTAGGTCAAGTGCAAATGCAAGTCCTATCCTCACCGCTTACAAACAATGTTAGAAATGGGGTCTCTAGTTGGCAGTCGGTTTGCACCCTGTCCAAGTAGGGACCCTCTCTCTAGTCAGGATAAGGAAGATACTCGCTAAGATAACCCCTGCTCACACCCTTGGTAGCTTGGCACGAGCAGTCAGGCTTATCTCAGAAGGAATGAGTAAAGCATTTGCACATAACACACAGTAATAAATGAAAACACTACAAAAGGACACTACACCAGTTTTAGAAAAATAGCCAATATTTATCTATCTAAAACAAGACCAAATAAGACAAAAATCCAACGTACAGTAAGAAAAACATGAATTCTGAAAGATTTACTCAAAACTACAGTTTCTTGAAGTCGATAGCTCTACCTGGGGCTATCACAGCATCGTGATAAACAAAACCAACAGTTCAGGCCGGCCTCGGCGTTGCAGGCCAGCTACGGTGTCGGGAAGACCTGCAAACAGTACCTTGAATCTGCAGGGCTTCGTGATCCTCGCGGTGAGCTCTGGAGAGCGGCGTCACTGACATTGCGGTGTTGGTTCCGGAGTTGGTGCAGGAGTCGTCGGGCCCTTGAGGTCACACGCATTGCAGATCGAACTCCAGGCTAATGAAGTCAGGTATGCCAGCGTGGATGGCGTCAGGGCGTTGGTGCCCACAGGTCACAGTGCAGGCATCGGCTCGTTGACGGTGTTCAGCGGCGTCGGTGAGACTAGGAATGCGGTGTGAAGTGGGGCGGTGCGACGTGCGGTGTCCACAGGTCACGGTGCAGGCAGCGGCGTTGCTGAAGCGCTGTTGTTGGTAGGCCCAAGCCAGCGGTGCGGGACGGGCCGGTGCTTTGTGACCCTCACGAGCGGTGTCCACAGGCCACGATGCAGGCAGCATGCCTGGTGACGACACAGGAGCCGATGGTGGTGGCGTCCGTTGATCAGGGCTGGTGTGCGGGATGGGACGGTGCTTTGTGTACCTCACAAGCGGTGTCCACAGGCCAGGGTGCAGGCAGCAGTGCCAGTGTCAGCAGGAGCGTCATCGTCAGGAATGCCCAGGCTGCAGTGTGAGCAGGTGAAGCCGGAGTGCGGGCCCACAGGTCACGGTGCGAGCAGCAGCTTGGTGAAGTCGTCCGATGACAGCGTCGGTGAGACCAGGGTCGCAGTGCAAAGCGGGGCAATGCAACTCCGTGCAGCGTCGGCAGGTCACCATGCAGCCCTAAATTAGGGGTGCCTTACATGTAGTAAAACTGAAGATTGAGGCCTGGCAAGTGGGTACAATTGCCAAGTCGAATTGGCAGTTTAAAACTGCACACACAGACACTGCAATGGCAGGTCTGAGTCATGTTTACAGGGCTACTAATGTGGGTGGCACAACCAGTGCGGCAGGCCCACTAGTAGCATTTGATTTACAGGCCCTGTGCACCTCTAGTGCACTTTTACTAGTAAATCAAATATTCCAATCATGGATAAAGCAATCAACAGTACAATTTCTATAGGGATCACTTGCACTTTAGCACTGATTAGCACTGGTAAAGTACGCAGAGACAATAAAACAGCAAAAACAGACCTAAAAAAAATAGGAGGAACAAGGCAAAAATTCTGAGGATAGCCCTGCAAAAAGGGCCTTTCCCAACAGGGACTTATAATGGGGGGACCAGCATGCCAACTTGGAGTGAAATACTGAGTTACCAGTATGTAGTGATCAATTTAGAAACAGAGAGAGCATAAGCACTGGGGTCCTGGTTAGCAGAACTCCAGTGACACAGTCAAGCATACTTACAAACAGAGTGAAACATACTGAAAAGCAAGTCATAAACTATAAGCACTGGAGTCCTGGCCAGCAGACTCTCAGTGACACAGTCAAAGCACACTGATATCAGGCAGAAATTGGGGGTACAATGCCAAAAGAGAGGGAACTTTCCTACAGTTGTGAATAAAACAAAAAATAAGAGGTGGAGAGGGGTAGGAAATGTTCAGATGGGAGGGTGACGGTGTTAGAAATTCACTCTAAACTCTCATAAAGTGGCATATAACTGAGGCAAGGTTAGTAGCCAACAGATTAGCACACATTAATCATAAAGGGCAACCAACCATGACAATGTACTTGAGTCCACAGTATTATATCACGTGGGCAACTCAAGTGCTCATCCTGTTTTTTGTATAGTGCGACCCCCATTAACTGTTTCACTTTTACAATGGTATGCATGTTTTTCATACATAGACTCCAAAAATCATATGATGATTTGTTCTAGTATGGGTGTTTCTCATGGGATCTAACTTAGAAAAATCGTTGGCACAGTCCCCAGGTGCAGGACTTTGCATTTACCTGCAATTGCCCAGGATTAGCTTTCCCTAGCCACTGTTTGGTATATTTGTAATGCCTGAGATTCACTGACATCACTGTACAGACTCTAACTCCATTCTGCATAGCTGTGTTGCTGACTGGTAAGTGACAATAAAATCACTCTAGATTGTTTCAATCTTAGGGCTTTAGTTATAAATTAAGCGTTGTTTCAGAAGTACAATGATTCATTTTGTTCCATATCTGACCAGTTTTGAGGCAGGGGTTCCGGTTGTCCACCTGCGATAGTGTGCTTTTCTGCTCTGCATAATCACTCTGAGGACCATGTTTATATCTTTTGTCGCAAAATTTTGCTAACGCAGTTTTGCGGCAAAAGGTTTAGCGCCGGCTTGCGTCATTTCACAACACCAGCCGGGTGCCGTATTTATGGAATGGCCCAATGTCGGCGCTACACTTGGGCTGGCATCTTAATTTTAAAAAAGGCGATAGCTGGGTGGGGGTGGCGGTAGGGAAGGAGGGGGGTGTGTGTCAGAAAATTACAGTAACCTGGTTAGAGGCAAAAAAAATGCCTCTAACTAGACTAGCACCAGTTCCTGGCACACAACCACTAAAAACATGACCCCTGTCTTAGGAAAGACCGGAGTCATGCCCACCACCCCAATGGCCAGCACAGGGGACAATTGTCTGCTGGGTATGGTCATTGCATCCTGTGCCATGCAGGGGGCCCCAAGGTAGGGCCCCCGATGGCAAAGAAAATATAGAAAAAAATACTTACTTGGACTTACCTGGGATTGGGTCCCCCATCCTACAGTGTCCCTCTTGCAGGGGTGGGGGTGTTCCTGGGGCTTGGAGAGGGCACCTGTGGACCCATTCCATAGTGTTTAACCATGGAAATGGGTTCACACGTCCCCTAACGCTTGTCTGACCCCTCCTCCCACCTGTGCGTCATTTTAGCATAGGTGATAAATATGGGCCTATGGGGATAGCACAATTTTTGGATAGGAATGCCTACCTTGCATCTCATTGACGCAAGGTAGGTTCACTCATCCGAAAAAATGGTTCAAACTCCTATATTTTGACATTAGACATGTCTAACATCAAAATATAAATATGGAGTTCCGTTTGCCCGAATATACGTAAAACAAATGTTGCAAATGCGGTGCAAAAAAAGTATAAATATGGGCCTAAATGTCACGTTTTTTCTTCCTGTGAAAGGTGTCAGCGGCAGCGCTTTTGGACATCAAAAGTGTTGTTTGATGGATCGGGGCTATGTATAAGTTTTAAAGATGAGCCCTAAACATAAATCATAGGAAGATCCACACTAGACAAGGTTCAAACTACAAGCTATAAAAGCATATTTATATGTTAAGAAGTCAGTACACAAAGCAATGCCAGTTCATTCAAAATATGCAAAATGCAAATAAACTTAAAATATAATTGACAGCGGAAATTAAACCCTAATTTAATTTATAACCAACACTGGTTATTGTCTAGCACCAGGCAAATGAGAGTTAAGGCACATTTGTCATAATAACAGCCCAGTAAAGGATAGAGGTAAGACACTTGAAAAAACTTTTAAGTTCTGATCAATGGAAGCCTTGATGTGAAATTTGCCTCTAAAGGAGCAAGGGGAAATCTCTGGCTTGTCTTCCTAATGGGGAGTTTGCATACACTTTTTTTGACAGAGAAACTGTACAGTCACTGCGATATGAGAAAAAAAAGTTGCATCGAGCTACCCAATACCGTGACAGAAAACACATCCCATGGAATAACGATTTTCAGTCTCCGTCTATTGAACAATTCTGTATTATGCTCTTCAACTGAAAAAAAGAACATTCAAAAACATCAAACAACATCTTTGTACCGCCCAAGGTAGTGACATTACATTGTTGTCAATCCGTCCTCTCCAAAAACATCATGAACAGAAAACAATAATTTGTTTAAAAAAAAAAAAAAAAGTTACAGTGAAAGACTGTTCAACTAACCGAATGTCAAGCTTTTGTTATACTATTGAATGTCACATTGGAGGCTCCTTGGTTCAAAGGCAAAAAAAGTGAAAACGTCTGTAAAGCACAGCACCTTGCACGCCTTTTTATAGTGCAGTCTGAAAACACAACTAGGCCTGGTATGGCAACCCAACACACTATGCATGCCGTAAAAACATTGGATTTGCGTCTCTTTTGTATTAATTTAACGCACAGATTTGTTAACTGTGGAATCCGCTTCCACAGAGGTTTTTTAGGGGCGAGCGCAAAGCGCTCCGTCCCCTGTAGTAATCTCTCTTTGGTCTTCCAACCACGCACATGTCACTTCAGTCACTTTCATTGGTTTTGTGGGCTTGTTTTCATTTGTGAAAGGCATGCATACGTCATGCCTTTTCTGGTGTTTAGCCCACCTACACAGCACCGGTAAACTACTGAAAACATACGAGGCTCAATGTTTTCAGCAGGGTTTCCGGACTACTTTATCTGTTTATTTTCCACGCAGCGCGATCGTGCTGGGGTTTACATAGCGCGATCGGTTTTTCCGCTTTCAATTTCAGCACGATCACGCTGCATTTTACATAGTGCGATCACACTGTGTTTTTTTTTCTTTTCATTTGTGTGGCAAGAAAAGTCCGGTTAGGAGTTTACAACACTAATAGCTTTAGCTCGAGCAAATGAGAGATCCGTTACATTGAAAATGCATGTTTTTCTTTGTAGTCAAAGTACTGTATATGATTCTGGGGTTTAGCACTTCAGTCCAAATCATGTAAGATACAAAGGGGCTCATTTATAAGTGATGCTGTTTCTAAGCCACTTTGTGTGGCCTAATGCCACCGTGTAGATATGGGCCTCTGACTCAGTTTTCTGTGGCAGAAGGGTTGCTATGGGTGTTGCTATGATGCTTTTGACACTGCTCCAGATCTACTCGAAATCGTAAACCTGAGGCAGCGCCAGAAACTAATACCACCAAAAGGGGGGCGTTACAGTGGGGCAACAAGGAGAAATAATTTTATCTTGTCTCGTTTTTGCTTTTTCTATATAAGTTGCATTCTGCCGCACACATAGAAAGAGCAAAACGCCATTATTGATTATGTGCAGGAAGGGAAAACTTCATGCACATAAACAATCATTCCCTGCAACAAAGGCACACTTACACTATGGTGCAAGGGTACCTGTGTTGGCACTAGGCAGCTAATTTTAGCTCCAACAATAGGGAACACATAGGGGTGCACCGTATTGTTGTAAGTATGGCTAATCCCTGTGTTTTTTAAATTTCGGAGCGCGGCGCAACAAACTTTAGCCCATTTTCTTGCAATAGAGGCCCACAGTCCCTAGTGGACCATTGCATCCACTGAGCTGCTGGTGTATTTTCTTCAATCAATCCATCAATCGGTCAAGGTTCTTGTAGAGTGCAGCAAAGCATCAGGTGCTATGAGAGGGGGGGATCTGCAGTTCAGTTGATATGCTGGATGGCCGGTTCAGTCGAAGAGACAGGTCTTGGGGTCCTTCTCGAATTGAAGCAGTGAGGGAGATTGCCTGAGATGAAGAAGAGAGTTCCTGGTCTTAGCAGCGAGGTATGAGAAGGATCTTCCTCTTGCTGTGGTCTTGCGGATCCGTGGGATTGTGGCCAGGGCCATGTGGGCAGAGCAGAGTTGTATAGTGGTGGTATAGAAGGTGAGGAGGTGGGTGAGGTATGTGGGTCCGATGTTATGGAGGGTTTTGTAGGCATGTGTGAGGAGCTTGAAGGGGATTCTCTTGTTGATCTGGAGCCTGTGGAGGTTTCTAAGGTGCCCAGAGATGTGGCAGCGTTTGGGTACGTCCAGGATAAGTTTGGCGGCGGCATTCTGGATTCTTTGCAGCTTTTTGTTGGGCTACTACTATGGATGCCGGCGTCATGTATTCTTGTGAAGAGAGTGTGGTAGGAGATGGTGTTGAAGGTGGCAGAGAGGTCCAGAAGGCTGAGGGTTGCTGTTTTTCCTCAGTCGAGGAGATTGCAGATGTCATCTGTTGCGGCAAGGAGAGCAGTTTCAGTGCTCTGGTTGCTTCAGAAGCCTGATTGGGAGGGGTCCAAGATGCGGTTGGTTGTGATGAACTTGGTGAGTTGGGCGTTGATGGCTTTCTCGGATACTTTGGCCGTAAAGGGGAGCATAGAGATGGGTCTGTAGTTCTTGAGATCTGGTGGGTCTGCGGATGGTTTCTCAGGCAGGGAGTTGATCTCTGCATGTTTCCAAGCTTCAGGGAAGGTGGGGGTCTTGATGGAGCAGCTGATGGTGCGGCAGAGTTTGGGGCGATGGTGTCACTGACTGTTAAAGATGTGGAGGGGGCAGGTGTCTGAGGGAGCTCCAGAGTGCATGGTCTTCATGGGTGTCATCAGTTGTGAGGGTGGTCCAGTTGGTTAGGGTCGGCTGGAATCTGAAACATTTGGGTTCAGTGGTTGCGGGTGGGGTTAGTGGGTCCTGTGTTGGGAAGCTGTTGTAAATCTTGCGGGGGAAGGAAGTGGCGAGGTTGTCGCAGAGGGCTTGGGAGTGGGGTGATGTCTATGGTATCTGTGATGGGTTTGGTGAATTCTTTGATTACAGTGAAGAGTTTGCTGTTGGGTGCACTGGTGTTGATTTGTTCCTGTATGGCAGTTTTCCTAGTGGCTCTGATGAGGTGATGATGTGTGGTGACGGAGGTTTTGAAGGCTGCGTGGTCTGCCGGGGTTTTGCTGCTTTACCATCTTCTCTTGAATCATCTGCAGGTGCGTCTGGACTTTGAGGTCAGGGGAGAACCAGCTGGCTTTCTCAGCAGTCCGTTTGCGGGACGGTTTCCTTAGGGGAGCCAGAGCATTGCCACAATTGGAGATCCATAGGTGGAGGTTTTCTTGTCTGGAAGATCAGTATCATAAGTTTCCTGACAAGTGCTTTACTTAATATTGCCTGTTTATCACCAACAAATGCTAGTGCTTAGGTGTTAATGGTCCTCCAAAAGTGGATCTCCTTTTATCATGGATGACACCTGTCCTGATGTCCAGGCATTGGTACAATTAACAGTTGTAGCAGCTGATCGATAGTCATGGGGAACAGTCGTTTTTACTTCTGTCCCAGTGGAAGGCTGCCTATTAGCTCTCATTATGTAAATAAACAACTAGGCCCACTGATTTACTATGAATAGATTTGATGTTCATCTAGTCACATGTGTGATATTAAAACCACATCCTCTGAACAGAGCAGGGTAATCAAGGTGAACAAGGTTTATGTTACACATGTTTGGACCAAGTGAAATTCAGTCTATAGCCTGAGTAACACTTTAACAAAGGCTGTGGTATGGTGTGTTAGGTTATTATATGCTGGTCGGTTCCCCTTAAGTGGTATTCTCAGATGAAGGATCCACATGGAATGTTTGTTTATAGTTGAGAGCAGTTGCTGGTGAGACTTAATCCAGACCATACCTGTACTGTGGGTCCCTTGTTACCACTTGCAATACGATGCACATTACCTTTGACACACCCAATCATATCAGAGAATAGATCTGGAAAATGTTGTTGTAACATCTATGGAAGACAATTCATTGAATCAACTTTGTTTACTAACACTTGTGGAAAATAATCTGAACCAAGATATACACTTAATATCAATCAATCAAGCAATAAATCCTTTATTCAGAAGCATAAAACATCCATAAAAATACATAATAAAAAAATGCCAAATATACAGATATTATTATAAAACAATACACCTTTGTACCAACTGTACATCAAACATAAATATTCAATCAAACTGCATAGTGCGTTGTGAGCAAGCAGCTAGTTTTGAAAGGACCCTACATAAAAAAGGCTTTCACTATTTGGCAACTGTTGAAGATAATGCAAAGATAATCTAAATTGCTGTATGTTTCGTATAAAGCTTACCCAAAAAACAGAAAAAGGTGTAACAAAGACTGGGTGGACATAACAATCACATGGACAAGGATAGGCAGTGGCCGCTCTAAACTGCCCGGATCAAAAACATAGCAATTCACCAACCTTACCAGCCCCAAAACAAAACAAAAGGGATCTTTCACTCGGTTTGCATGTAATATTCAAGTAATTTTCCAGGGCATGTGGAGGCCACAAACATAAGTAGGTTAAAACAGATACAGGTGATTTCTAGCCTTCCAAAGTTAACCTATGAGCATGTGCATGATGTAGCAGCTGGACTCTCAGTATCTTTTTGCCTATCCCACAGCAAGAGGTAGGGTCATCAAAAAGATGAGACTTACCCAAGTCATAGAAAGTTTCTTTTGCATGGTCAAGCCATGGGATACTGAGGTCCTTAATGCATACTAGAACAAAAAGTACAGCTGACGGAGGGAATGCAGAACAAATCAAACATTCAGACCCAGTCACAGATCTGGGTTTAATCCATCATTTATTTGCTCAACATGCCACCCCAGTTTGGACCCAGTCAAATGCAATTCAGTCTTGACCCTGCTCCCCATGGAAACATTCCAGCCCAAATTGCCAGGCCAGTTCCTCCTTGGACCGAAAACAAGCATTCTGGGACCGGTTTCAGGGTATCACCCCTCAACAGCTAGGCTAGCTTGAATCCATTGGCACAGTGAGCACAGGACCCACATCTGGCATACCCTTCCCACTTAGGGCGACAAAAGCAAAAAGAACAGATGATGAACAGAATGCAGAAAATATCAAACATTCACCCCCAGTCACAGATCTGGGTTTAATCACCATGCAACCCCAGTTTAGACTCAGCCATATATTCATCTGTCTGGACCCTTCTCCCCATGGGAACAGTACAGCCCGAAATGCCTGGCCAAGTCCTCCCTGGACCGGAAAAAAGAATTCTAGGACCGGTTTCAGGGTATCACCACTCATCAGCCAGGCTAGCTTGAATCTAGTGGCACAGTGAGCAGGGTACCCAAGTCTGGGTATATCCTTCCCACATTGGATGACAAAACCAAAAAGATGGTGGAATATAGAACAAATTAAACATTCACCCCCAGTTACAGATCAAAGGTTTTATCTATTGTTTTTTGCTCACCATGCCACCCCAGTTTGGACCCAGCCGTATGCAAATCAGCCTTGAACCTGCTCCCTATGGGAACAGTCCAGCTTGAACTACCAGGTCAGGTCCTCCCTGGGGCCACAGGCATGCATCCTGGGAGCAGTTTCAAGGTATCATCCCCTCCTAAGTCAAGCTAGCTTGAATCCAGTAGTACAGTGAGCACAGGACCCATGTGTAAGGAAATGGCTCCCTGTTGCAGTTACCTCCCACTTCTTGTCTAATACTGATGCTGACTTGACTGAGAAGTGTGCTGGGACCCTGTTAACCAGGCCCTAGCACCAGTGTTCTTTCACCTAAAATGTACCATTGTTTCCACAACTGGCACACTCCTGGCTCACAGATAAGTCCCTTGTAAAAGGTACCAGTGGTACCAAGGGCCCTGTGACCAGGGAAGGTCCCTAAGGGCTGCAGCATATGTTGTGCCACCCTAAGGGACCCCTCACCTAACACATGCACACTGTCATTGTAGATTGTGTGTCTTGGTGGGGCGAAAAAGACAAAGTCGACATGTCATCCCCCTCAGGATGCCATGCCCACAAAATACTGCCTGTGGCATAGGTAAGTCACCCCTCTAGCAGGCCTTAAAGCCCTAAGGCAGAGTGCACTATACCACAGGTGAGGGCATAGCTGCATGAGCAATATGCCTCTACAGTGTCTAAGCCTATTCTTAGACATAGTAAGTACAGTGTGGCCATATTAAGTATATGGTCTGGGAGTTTGTCAAAAACGAACTCCCCAGCTCCATAATGGCTACACTGAATACTGGAAAGTTTGGTATCCAACGTCTCAGAATAATAAACCCACACTGATACCAGTGTTGGATTTATTAAAAAATGCACACAGAAGGCATCTTAGAGATGCCCCATGTATTTTACCCAATCCTTCAGTGCAGGACTGACTGGTCTGTGGCAGCCTGCTGCTGAGAGATGAGTTTCTGACCCCCTGCGGTGAGAGCCTTTGTGCTCTCTGGGGCCAGAAACAAATCTGGCCCTGGGTGGAGATGCTTAACACCTCCCCCCTGCAAGAACTGTAACACCTAGCAGTGAGTCTCAAAGGCTCAAGCTTCGTGTTACAATGCCCCAGGGCACTCCAGCTAATGGAGATGCCCGTCCCCTGGACACAGCCCCCACTTTTGGCGGCAAGTCCAGGGGAGATAATGAGAAAAACAAGGAGGAGTCACCCACCAGTCAGGACAGCCCCTAAGGTGTCCTGAGCTGAGGTGACCCCTGCCTTTAGAAATCCTCCATCTTGATTTTGGAGGATTCCCCCAATAGGAGTAGGGATGTGCCCCATCCCCTCAGGGAGGAGGCACAAAGAGGGTGTAGCCACCCTCAAGGACAGTAGCCATTGGCTAAATCCCTCCCAGACTTAAACACACCTTTAAATTCAGTATTTAGGGGCACCCCAGATCCAGGAAATCAGATTCCTGCAACCTTAACAAGAAGAAGGACTGCTGACCTGAAGCCCAGCAGAGAATCCGGAGACGACAACTGCTTTGGCCCCAGCCCTACCGGCCTGTCTCCCAACTTCGAAGAAAACTGCAACAGCGACGCATCCAACAGGGACCAGCGACCTCTGCAGCCTCAGAGGACTGCCCTGCACCCAAGGACCAAGAAACTCCCGTGAACAGCGGCTCTGTTCAAATACCTGCAACTTCTTTGCAACAAAGAAGCAACTTTAAAGACTTCACATTTCCCGCCGGACTTCCCACTCTGCACCCGACGCCCCCGGCTCGACCTGCAGAAAACCAACACCTCAGGGACGACTCCCCAGCGACTGCGAGGCCGTGAGTAACAAGAGACGACCTCCTGAGCCCCACAGGGACGCCTGCAGAGAGAATCTAGAGGCTCCCCCTGACCGCGACTGCCTGTAACAAGGGACCCGACGCCTGGAACCAACACTGCACCCGCAGCCCCCAGGACCTGAAGGAACCGAACTCCAGTGCAGGAGCGACCCCAGGTAATCCTCTGCCTAGCCCAGGAGCGGGCTGCCCCAAGGAGCCCCCCTTGTCCCTGCCTGCATCGTTGAAGTGACCTCCGGGTCCATCCATTACTTCCTATACAAAACCCGACGCCTGTTTGCACTCTGCACCCGGCCGCCACTGTGCCGCAGAGGGTGTACTTTCTGTGCCTTCTTGTGTCCCCCCAGTGCCCTACAAAACCCCACTGGTCTGCCCCCCGAGGACGAAGGTACTTACCTGCTGGCAGAATGGAACCGGGGCACCCCTGTTCTCCATTGAAGCTTATGTGTTTTGGGAACCTCTTTGACCTCTACACCTGACTGGCCCTGAGCTGCCGGTGTGGTAACTTTGGGGTTGCCCTGAACCCCCAACGGTGGGTTATCTATGCCCCAACTTTGAGACATGTAAGTGTTTTACTTACCTTCAAACCTAACCTTTACTTACCTCCCCCAGGAACTGTTGATTTTTGCACTGTATCCACTTTGAAAATAGCTTATTGCCATTTTTACAAAGACTGTATATGATATTGCTTTTATTCAAAGTTCCTAAAGTATCTAAGTGAAGTACCTTACATTTAAAGTATTACTTGTAAATCTTGAACCTGTGGTTCTTAAAATAAACTAAGAAAATATATTTTTCAATATAAAAACCTATTGGCCTGGAGTAAGTCTTTGAGTGTGTGTTCCTCATTTATTGCCTGTGGGTGTACTACAAATGCTTAACACTACCCTCTGATAAGCCTACTGCTCCACCACACTACCACAAAATAGAGCATTGGAATTATCTATTTTTGCCACTAACTTACCTCTAATGGGAACCCTTGGACTCTGTGCACACTATTTCTCACTTTGAAATAGTATATGCAGAGCCAACTTCCTACATTGGTGGATCAGCAGTGGGGTCTAAGACTTTGCATTTGTTGGACTACTCAGCCAATACCTGATCACACGACTAAATTGCAAAAATTGTCAGTAGAAACTGATTTTTGCAATATGAGGTATTTTTCTAAATTTTTAAAAGTCCTGCTAGGGCCTTGTGTAAGTCCCTGTTAGCATTTCATTTAGAGTTTAAAAGTTTGTAAGAGTTTGGATTTAAGTTCTAGAAGTAGTTTTTAGATTCTTAAAAAAGTATTCCAACTTTTAGAAGAATAATGTCTGCTGTAGAAGAGATGGTGGTGGAGCTCAACCTCACCCCTTACCTGCATCTTAGGATGAGAGAGTTAAGGTCTCTCTCAAACCCTACCAAAGTACAGCTCCAGGAGCTCTTGGCACAGTTTGCTAGAAACAACCCCTCTGATGATGCCCGCACAGAGGGGGAAACTAGTGATGTGGAAGAATTCCCACCTCCAGTCCTAGTTAGGGAGACCAGGGTTTCTCCAACCCTGACTCCAGAAGTGATAGTGAGAGATGTTGCTTCTCTGACAGGAGAGTCCAAAAGCTCTGGAAGCATTGAGAGCAGCCTCAATGAAGATGACCTTCTGTTAGCCAGGATGGCCAAAAGACTGGCTTTGGAGAGACAGCTCCTAGCCATAGAAAGGGAAAGACAAGAGATGGGCTTACCTCCCATCAATGGTGGCAGCAATTTAAATAGGGTCAGAGATACTCCTGACATGCTAAAGATCCCCAAAGGGATTGTAACTAAATATGAAGATGGTGATAACATCACCAAATGGTTCACAGCTTTTGAGAGCACTTGTGCAACCAGAAAAGTAAACAAATATCAATGGGGTGCTCTCCTTTGGGAAATGTTCACTGGAAAGTGTAGGGATAGACTCCTTACACTCTGAAAAAGATGCAGAATCCTATGACCTCATGAAGGCTACCCTGATTGAGGGCTTTGGATTCTCAATTGAGGAGTACAGGATTAGGTTCATGGGGGCTCAAAAATCCTCGAGCCAGACCTGGGTTGATTTTGTTGACTTCTCAGTCAAAACAATGTATGGTTGGATTAATGGCAGTGGTGTAAATGATTATGATGGGCTGTACAATCTGTTTATGAAAGAACACTTTTTAAGTAATTGTTTCAATGATAAACTGCATCAGCATCTGGCAGACCTAGGACCAATTTCTCCCCAAGAATTGGGAAAGGAGGCGGACCATTGGGTCAAGACTAGGGTGACCAAGACTTCCATAGGGGGTTAACAAAAGAAAGGGGTCACAAAGACTCCCCAGGGGAAGAGTGTTGAGACATCCAAGGGTAAAAGTAAAGAGTCTTCTACAGGGCCCCAAAAACCTGCTCAGGAGGGAGGGTCCAAAGCCTCTTCACAATCCAATTTTGGGTACAAGGGTAAAAACTTTGATCCCAAAAAGGCCTGGTGTGCTAGCTGTAATCAGCAGTGACACCAAACTGGAGACCAGGCCTGTCCCAAGAAAGGTTCCACTTCAACTTCTACTCCAGTTAGCACTGGAATAGCCAGTCTCCAGGTGGGATCAACAGTGTGCCCAGAGCAAATCAGGGTTCACACTGAAGCTACATTAGTTTCCGAGGGTGGGGTGGACTTAGCCACACTGGCTGCCTGGCCCCCTAATATGCAAAAACACAGGCAGCAACTCTTAATTAATGGGACTAGTGTAGAAGGCCTGATGGATACAGGTGCCATGTCAAAATGGTGACAGACAAACTGGTTTCCCCAGGACAATACCTGACTGGACAAACTTATCCAGTCACCAACGCTGACAATCAGACTAAAGTACATCCCATGGCTATGGTAACTTTAGAATGGGGAGGGATCACTGGCCTGAAACAGGAGACCTCAGCATGGGCTGAGGTAGAACTCAAGACCCATGCAGCCATGCTGGGTATCCCTGAACTGGTGTGTGTCAAGACAAGGGCACAGTGCAGAGCTCAAGGTGAAAAAGAGGTGTTGGAGCCTGGAATAATGGCCCAACCCTCCAAGAGAAAAGGAAAGAAGACTGGGGATCCAGCTTCAACACAACAAAAGAAAAAGAACCTCTCTTCCCAGGAAGAAGGTCTGCCCTCTGAGGGAACTGAGCCCATGGAGTTGGAACCTTATTAGGTTGAACTCTTAGGCCCAGGGGGACAGTTGTGTAAGGGGCAAGAAACCTGTCCCTCTCTTGAAGGCCTTAGGCAGCAAGCTGCTGAAGAGACCAAAGGAAAAATCATTGGAACACATAGGGGGTGATTCTAACCCTGGCGGTCGGTGATAAAGCGGCGGCCAACCCGCCAAAAGCCTGGCGGTCAAAAAAATGGAATTCTGACCCTGGCGGGAACCGCCAACACAGCCCGCCACTTTAACACTCCGACCGCCACGGCGGTACAGACAAACAGCGCGACGGTCACCGCCAACAGACAGGCGGCAGACAATGTACCGCCCACACTATCATAACTCACCAATCCGCCACCTTTTCCGGGGCGGGAGCACCGCCGATAAAAACACGGCGGAAACAGACCACGAACGGGAAAACGCTCACCTCTACGCACTCCACGAGGAAGGAGGACAGCATGGAACCCGAATTAAACATCCTACCTGCTCTCGTCTACCTGCTCATCTACCACGAGTACGAACTCCGGCGCAGACGACAACGGTGAGTACTGCACCTACGACACACGGGAGGGGGAAGGAGGAAAGGTTACGCGCACACACATATGCGAGCCCCACCCCCCAAACTATGTACACACCAATGCAGAGCAACAAGTCACAGTGATACCACCCAAACCCCCCGGAAAAATGCAAAGACATCATTAAAATTACCAAAATATTTATGTACAATAAAGGCTTTGAAAAGTATTGGTCAACTAGGCAAAAAACAATACCAAAATAATTATATATACAGTGCAATGGATAACCGAGGCAATGAGTCCTGCACATCAAAAGAAAATCGAAGTGTCCGTGGGCCAAAGTGTAACAACACAAGGGCAAAGCCTACACAGGAGACCTGAGTCCTTTGGAGAGAACACTGCAGGGGCATCTGATGACAAAACTACAGGCACCTCAGGGGGAAGGGAAGGGGGGGGCACCACAGCCACATGAGTCCACGACGCCAGATCCACGAAGGGGCCACCATGCCTACTGTGCCATCCTGGGGAGTGCAAAGCCACAGTCTCTCAAGTCTCTACAGTGGGTGGTTTGCCCACTGTGCCATCCTGGGGAGTGCAAAGCCACAGTCTCGCAAGTCTCTACAGTGGGTGGCTTGCCCACTGTCACATCCTGGGGAGTGCAAAGCCACAGTCTCTCAAGTCTCTACAGTGGGTGGCTTGCCCACCGTGCCATCCTGGGGAGTGCAAAGCCACAGTCTCTCAAGTCTCTACAGTGGGTGGCTTGCCCACTGTCACATCCTGGGGAGTGCAAAGCCACAGTCTCTCAAGTCTCTACAGTGGGTGGCTTGCCCACTGTCACATCCTGGGGAGTGCAAAGCCACAGTCTCTCAAGTCTCTACAGTGGGTGGCTTGCCCACTGTCACATCCTGGGGAGTGCAAAGCCACAGTCTCTCAAGTCTCCACAGTGGGTGGCTTGCCCACCGTGCCATTCCTGGGGAGTGCAAAGCCACAGTCTCTCAAGTCTCTACAGTGGGTGGCTTGCCCACTGTCACATCCTGGGGAGTGCAAAGCCACAGTCCATCAGGTGGATTACAGTCTCCACAGGTCAAGGAGGAGGCATGGTGGGCACAGTGAACCGTTAACAGTGCTTGACAGGAAGGGCCCAGCGGAGCGGTGCTTGAGACGGCGGTGCCCAGCGGAGCGGTGCTTGACAGGAAGGGCCCAGCGGAGCGGTGCTTGAGACGGCGGGGCCCAGCGGAGTGGTGCCTGAGACGGCGGTGCCCAGCGGAGCGGTGCTTGACAGGAAGGGCCCAGCGGAGCGGTGCTTGAGACGGTGGTGCCCAGCGGAGCGGTGCTTGACAGGAAGGGCCCAGCGGAGCGGTGCTTGACAGGAAGGGCCCAGCGGAGCGGTGCTTGAGACGGCGGGGCCCAGCGGAGTGGTGCCTGAGACGGCGGTGCCCAGCGGAGCGGTGCTTGACAGGAAAGGCCCAGCGGAGCGGTGCTTGAGACGGCGGGGCCCAGCGGAGTGGTGCTTGAGACGGCGGTGCCCAGCGTAGCGGTGCTTGACAGGAAGGGCCCAGCGGAGCGGTGCTTGAGATGGCGGTGCCCAGCGGAGCGGTGCTTGAGACGGCGGTGCCCAGCGGAGCGGGGCTTAAGACGGCGGTGCCCAGCGGAGCGGTGCTATACAGGAAGGGCCCAGCGGAGCGGTGCTTGAGACGGCGGTGCCCAGCGGAGCGGTGCTGGACAGGAAGGGCCCAGCGGAGCGGTGCTTGACAGGAAGGGCCCAGCGGAGCGGTGCTTGAGACGGCGGGGCCCAGCGGAGTGGTGCCTGAGACGGCGGTGCCCAGCGGAGCGGTGCTTGACAGGAAAGGCCCAGCGGAGCGGTGCTTGAGACGGCGGGGCCCAGCGGAGTGGTGCTTGAGACGGCGGTGCCCAGCGGAGCGGTGCTTGACCGGAAGGGCCCAGCGGAGCGGTGCTTGAGATGGCGGTGCCCAGCGGAGCGGTGCTTGAGACGGCGGTGCCCAGCGGAGCGGTGCTTGAGACGGCGGTGCCCAGCGGAGCGGTGCTTGAGACGGCGGTGCCCAGCGGAGCGGTGCTATACAGGAAGGGCCCAGCGGAGCGGTGCTTGAGACGGCGGTGCCCAGCGGAGCGGTGCTGGACAGGAAGGGCCCAGCGGAGCGGTGCTTGACAGGAAGGGCCCAGCGGAGCGGTGCTTGACAGGAAGGGCCCAGCGGAGCGGTGCTTGAGACGGCGGGGCCCTGTTCAGCGGTGCTTGACAGGAAGGGCCCAGCGGAGCGGTGCTTGAGACGGCGGTGCCCAGCGGAGCGGTGCTTGACAGGAAGGGCCCAGCGGAGCGGTGCTTGAAACGGCGGGGCCCTGTTCAGCGGTGCTCTTCTGCACGGCGGGGCCCTGTTCAGCGGTGCCTATCTTCACGGCGGGGCCCTGTTCAGCGGTGCTCTTCTGCACGGCGGGGCCCTGTTCAGCGGTGCTCTTCTGCACGGCGGGGCCCTGTTCAGCGGTGCTCTTCTGCACGGCGGGGCCCTGTTCAGCGGTGCTCTTCTGCACGGCGGGGCCCTGTTCAGCGGTGCCTATCTTCACGGCGGGGCCCTGTTCAGCGGTGCTCTTCTGCACGGCGGGGCCCTCTTCAGCGGTGCTCTTCTGCACGGCGGGGCCCTCTTCAGCGGTGCTCTTCTGCACGGCGGGGCCCTCTTCAGCGGTGCTCTTCTGCACGGCGGGGCCCTGTTCAGCGGTGCTCTTCTGCACGGCGGGGCCCTGTTCAGCGGTGCTCTTCTGCACGGCGGGGCCCTGTTCAGCGGTGCTCTTCTGCACGGCGGGGCCCTGTTCAGCGGTGCTCTTCTGCACGGCGGGGCCCTGTTCAGCGGTGCTCTTCTCCACGGCGGGGCCCTGTTCAGCGGTGCTCTTCTGCACGGCGGGGCCCTGTTCAGCGGTGCCTATCTTCACGGCGGGGCCCTGTTCAGCGGTGCTCTTCTGCACGGCAGGGCCCTGTTCAGCGGTGCTCTTCTGCACGCCAGGGCCCTGTTCAGCGGTGCTCTTCTGCATGGCGGGGCCCTGTTCAGCGGTGCCTATCTTCACGGCGGGGCCCTGTTCAGCGGTGCTCTTCTGCACGGCGGGGCCCTGTTCAGCGGTGCCTATCTTCACGGCGGGGCCCTGTTCAGCGGTGCTCTTCTGCACGGCGGGGCCCTGTTCAGCGGTGCTCTTCTGCACGGCGGGGCCCTCTTCAGCAGTGCTCATCCAGTAAGTCAAGGGAGCCATGACCTGGCCTGGACTCCCTGCTCAGTCGCCCTCCGACCGTGATGTTGCTGGACCCTTCGGTGACGGAGTCCTGGGCCCTTTGGTGTCCTCCCTAACACCCGGGATGGGGCTTGTGGGGCCCACCTGCTCCGCGCTCCTGCTGGCTGACTTGCTCCTTAGATTGGGCTCTCGGGCCCTTGCCTCCCCTAGATGTTGTGGCTGGTGAAGTGGGCGAACTTTGCTCCTTGGGGGCAGCCGTGTCAGTCCTCTCACGGCGGCCCTTTACTTTCCTGGTCCTCTTGCCTGGGGGGGGGCTGGATGTGTCCTTGCTGCTGATCGAAGTGTCACTGCTGGCAAAGGGTGGACTCCAGAACCCATGCACCACAGTGATACTCGAAGCTGGGCTGGTGGTGGCTGAGGTGCTCTTGGGACTCTTTGCAGATGGAGGGGGTGGGTCATCAGAGGGAAAGAGGTTAAGATTAGCGAGGAAAACTTTTTTAGGACCAAGGTAAAGGGTAGGAGAAGTGGTGATGGGAGTGGAGGAAGAGGATGTGGTTGTAGGAGAGTCAGGTGTGCTGTCTTTGGGTGCAGGTGCTGGTGCTGTAGGCTGTGGTGAGGTGGATGGCTGTTGGGTGGGTGGCTGCCTGCGTTTGTGTGGTTTGGAAGAGGGGGTGACAGACACCGTGGGAGAGGACACAGGGGACGTGTAAATGGCAGTGGGGGTGGTGACTGCACGTGTGCGGACTGGACTGGAGGGTGTGCTGGTGATGGAAGCACTGGCTGATGGTGGTGTGCATGCAGGTGTGAGTGTAGACGTCACAGGGAGGGAGGAGGGAGACGAGGAGGAGGGGGACACAGAGGTGGTAGTGACTGTTGGAATGTCTGCATCTGGGTGTTGCTTGGGTGAATGCTTGTGGGTTCTGTGGTGCTTGTGTCTGGATGAGCTGCCCTTGGGTGTTGAGGTGTGTGCAGGCTGGTCTGATGGTGTGGATGGGATAGGCTGAGGAACAGGAGACAGAGACAGGCTGGAGGCAGTAAGAAGAGGGAGGCTGGAAACAGGGACAATGGCTGCCGTCAGTGCTGAGGCCAGAGCATTGAACGATCGTTGATGGGCAGCCTGACCCGAATGAATGCCCTCCAGGTAGGCATTGCTCCGATGAACCTCCCTTTCTACCCCCTGGATGGCATTCAAAAGGGTAGTCTGCCCAACAATGAGCGTCCTCAGGAGGTCAATGACCTCCGCACTGAGGGCAGCAGGGGTGACAGGGGCAGGGGCTGAGGTGCCTGGGGCGAAGGAGACGCCCGCCTTCCTGGGCGAGCGGGCACGGAGCGTAGGCTGAGGGGCTGCTGGGAGGGCGGGGCTGGTGCGCTGGGTGGCGGCTGTACCTGTAGAGGCGGGGGGCCCGGATGTTGCCGCCACCGCTAGGGAGCTCCCATCCGAGGACGTGTCGGTGTCGCTGGTCTCACCACCGGTCCCCGTTGTGGTGCTCCCCTCGCCCTCCGGATCACTGGTGCCCTCGGTGTCTGTTCCTGGGCCCACCAGGGCCTTGTGACTTGCAGCTCCCTCGTGCTCCGATGCCAAATCTCCTCCGCCTGATGATGCTAATGCACACATGCACAAGAAGATGAAGAAGAAGGGTGGGGGGAGAAAAACGAAGACCAGGTTGAGTGCATGCAATGTCAACACCGTTGGCGGAGAGGACAGACACAGGAGCCTCATGCACTAAGCTGCGCATTCGGGGTACACTACTCAGTACTTCTGACTAGGACAACAGGTCTAGAGACGACAAACGCGCACATGTGTGATGCTGGACCATTGATATCTGTACTTGTCACCCTACAGAGGTGGGGTCCGGGAGCACAGGGCCATGCCTAAAGGAGAGGACTACACTACAGAAAGCACCCTGGCCTAATGTCACCCACAACCCTCCTCCCCCACCCAGACGCCTCCACTGCGCAGAAAGATAGCAGAATGTGCTGATACTCACCCCCTTGTGTCTGCTGTGATGTCCTCAAGCGCCCATCCAAATCAGGGTAGGCCACCGCCAGGATCCGGGACATCAGGGGGGTCAGGGTACGACTGGCACCCCTCCTAGGTTGGGAGGCCATCCCCAGCAGTGACTCGGCGGTCTTCCTGGTCCCGCGGCGGATGTCCTCCCACCTCTTGCGGCAGTGGGTGCCCCGTCTGACGTGGACCCCCAGGGCCCGGACTTCCTTGGCGATGGCACGCCAAATGTCCACTTTCTGATGGGCGCTGACCTATTTGACATGTACAGGGTGGGAAGGAAACATTCATCAATGTACTGCATGTTAGATGTGATTGGCCCCCCCTCCCCAACCTTGCCATATGGCACATGCTCTCATCTGTCGTGCGTTGCACTCCTCATTCGCCCCCCACCTCACCAACTTACATCCACCCCACTCCACACAGGTATCACCCATTCCATGTGCACCCGGTGTACTTACCTGTTGGTCTGGAGGACCGTAGAGTAACGCATACTGGGGGAGGACCCCATCCACGAGCTTCTCCAACTCTTCGGAACTGAAGGCAGGGGCCCTTTCCCCAGTCGCAGCAGCCATTGTCACTTCCAGACCGAGGTCACAGCAGCACTTGCAGTATAGGTCCTCTCCTGTGGATGATCAGGTCTCGAGTGATTAAGCAGATAGAAAATGGCGGTCACGCCTGCGGCGGTGCGTACCGCGACCGCCGGCGCACCTCGTCATTGGCTCCTGAAACCCATAGGCTTCAATGTTAACCAATGCGGCTTCGTATAGCGGTCTTCGACCGCCTACCGCCACGGTGTGCCCCGCCAGCGCATTGACCTCACATCCCATTGTCCCACTTCACAGGTCAGGCAGCCGCCATTTCAAGGGCACACATGGCATAATTTGTACTGCGTCACACAGGCCTAGGCCTTGCATTGCCACACATACACGCCTTTCAATACATAGATAACCGTGTGCTATGCAAGCTGTGGTGAACGTACCAGTGATTTGCTTGACTCTGTACTCCATGTTGTCCTTCCTAGGCACCGTCCGCTGGGACTTGCGAGGAGAAGGATGAATCCTCGCGTGTACCGACCGCTGGTGGACCTGTCGACAATGGAAGAACGCCACATCATACTACGATACCGACTTGACCGTGCCACTATCCATGAACTGTGTGCCCAGCTGGAGCCAGCCCTGATGTCCCCCATCCGCCAACCCACAGGAATTCCCCCTCTAGTGCAGGTTCTGTCAGTCCTCCATTTTTTGGCAAGTGGCTCATTCCAGACAACAGTGGTCATGTCATCTGGGATGTCTCAGCCTATGTTTTCTAAAGTTTTGTCTAGAGTGTTGTCTGCCCTGACGAAACACATGCGGAGTTACATTGTATTCCCTGAGGAGGTTGATTTGGCCACTGTGAAGGGTGATTTCTATGCCCTTGGACATATCCCCAACATCATTGGTGCCATTGATGGGACCCATGTGGCCTTAGTACCCCCAAAAGATGATGAGCAGGTGTACAGAAACAGGAAAAGTTACCATTCTATGAACGTCCAGGTGGTCTGTTTGGCTGACCAGTACATCTCCCATGTGAATGCCATGTTCCCTGGGTCAATGCATGACGCGTATGTGATGCGTAATAGCAGCATCCCGTATGTGATGGAACAGCTACAGAGACAACGTGTGTGGCTAATAGGTGACTCTGGTTACCCCAACCTGCCTTGGCTATTGACCCCAGTGAGGAATCCCCGGACCAGGGCAGAGGAACGGTACAATGAGGCCCATGGGCGAACTAGGAGGATCATAGAAAGAACCTTTGGCCTCCTGAAGGCCAGGTTTAGGTGCCTGCATATGACAGGGGGATCCCTGATGTACTCACCAAAGAAGGTGTGCCAGATCATCGTGGCCTGCTGTATGCTTCACAATCTGGCATTGCGACGTCAGGTGCCTTTCCTGCAGGAGGATGGTCCAGATGGTGGTGTTGAAGCAGCTGTGGAGCCTGCGGAGAGTGAAGAGGAGGAAGACGAAGAGGACGACCCAGACAACAGGGACAGAGTTATCCAACAGTATTTTCAGTAGCACACAGGTAAGATTCACCCACGCCATTTAACATATACTGAAAGCCCCCTGCATCTTTACTTTGTGTATTTCCCCCCAGTTCTTTTAAACTGATGTTTGATTTTCCCTTCCCAGTGCTGTATGACCCACTGCGTGACTTCTGCTTGATTAGCCCATGGACTAAGGCTTATTGACATCGGTATGTTGTCATCACAAGAATAACAGAACATTTTTGCTCAGTAATGTGTTATACATTTGTAAATAATACAGGCTGACTCCTGAATGAATTCAATGCAATGAGTGATTTATTTTTAGTGCTAGATATTGGTACATGATATTAAAACGGTGATGGGTGAGGGTGGAGTTATGTCCATGGCAGAGTCCAGTTCTCAGTTTCACAGGTGCATTGTCCATATGCCTGTGGAAGGATGGAGCAGGGGCAGTTCAAGGTTGGACAGGGTGACACTGTGGGACAGTGGGATGACATCAGGGGGTATATTATGCTGGCGGGGGTCTTGGCATCCTACTCTGTCTTCCTGTGAGATCTCAGGTTCCTCTTGCGGGGTGGTTGATCTTCAGCAGGAGGTGGGGTTATGGTGGCCTGTCGTTCTGTGGGGGCCTCCTGACCACTAGCGCCGGCGGAGGTGGTAGGCTGTTCCTGGCTAGTGACAGGGGCCCTTTGTGGTGCCACATGGTCCCGCAATGTGTTTTCTATCCGGTTGAGGGCCTGGACTATGGTCCCCATAGCGGTAGCGATGGTCCTGAGTTCACTGCTGAACCCCATGTAGCGTTCCTCCTGCTGTGCCTGGATCTCGGTGAACCTGGCCAGTACCGTCGCCATCGTCTCCTGGGAGTGATGGTATGCTCCCATGATGGTGGTGAGGGCCTCTTGGAGAGTGGGTTCCCTGGGCCTGTCCTCCCCCCGCAGTCGCACAGCAGCCCTCCCAGTTGCCCTGTTTCCCCGGGCCTCTGTCCCCTGGACGGTGTGCCCACTACCACTGCCCCCAGGTCCCTGTTGTTGTTGGGGTGTTGGGTCAGCCTGGGTGCCCTGTAGTGGCGGACACACCGCTGATTGACGCGTCCTAGAGACAGAGGCATGGGCCCGCTGGGTGGGAGCTGTGCTAGTGTTCCCAGAGGGGGTTGGGTCTGCTGTGGCCTGTGGCTGACTGAGGGTAACCGACTGTCCAGAGGTCCCCGATGGTCCGGGCTGGTCATCAGGTTCTTGGTCGACAGAGCTGCTGTCCTCGCTGGGGGCCTGTTCTGGGGGTGGGATGGACAAATCTGGACCCTCCGTGGCGGGGTGTTGGCGTTCGGGCCCTGCAGGGGTAAAGGAGTATGGTTATTGCTTTTGTGTGTGCCATGGCGTGCATTTTGAGTGCCCTTGTCCCCCAGTGCTGGCATTCCCTTGTGGGAGGTGTTGTGAGGGAGGTGGGGGGGGGTATGGGTATGTGCAATGGTCATGCTTTGGTGGTGGCTGTCTATGGTTTGTGTTGGCATTCAGGGGTTGGTGTGGTTTAGGGTGGGTTGTGCTGGTGAGACATTGGCAGGGAGGTTGTGTGCTGGGGGGTTGAGATTGGGGGTGAGGGGGGGGGGGTTTGGCATGCTGGTGGTTGGGGGGGGTGAAGTAGTTGAGATTCGACTTACCAGAGTCCATTCCTCCGTGTACTCCAGCGAGGCCATCAGGATGCATGATGTTTACTACCTCTTGCTCCCATGCTGTGAATTGGGGTGGAGTGGGTGGGGGTCCGCCGCCAGTCTTCTGCACAGCGATGTTGTGTCGCGACACCATCGAGCGCACCTTCCCCCGTAGGTCGTTCCATCGCTTTCTGATATCTTCCCGATTTCTGGGATGCTGTCCCACAGCGTTGACCCTGTCTACAATCCTTTGCCACAGCTCAGCCTTCCATGCTATAGTGGTGTGCTGCACCTGTGTGCCGAAGAGCTGGGGCTCAACCCTTATAATTTCCTCCACCATGACCCTGAGTTCTTGGTCCGAGAACCTGGGGTGTCTTTGTGGTGCCATGGGGCGGTGTGGATGAGGTGTGGGGTGGTGTTTGTGGTGATGTGCGTGTATGTGGTGTGGGTGATGAGGTTGGGTTCCTGTGTGTGTTGGGGTTTTCTATTGCTGTGCTCGCTCTCTCTATCTCTCTCTCTCTCGCCTTCTCTCCGATTTCCAACTAGTGGGGGTTTGTGGGTGATGTGGGTGTGTGTTTTATAGTTGATTGGATGTGTGGGAGTGTTGTTGGTATGTGTGTCAGGTGTGTGTATTTCAAATTGTCCAATGTGGCTGTGTTTTGTAATGGTGTGTGTATTTTGACCGCGGCGGTGTGTACTGCCAATGGAATACCGCTGTTGAAAGACCGCCGCGTGGATTCGTGGGTCAGAATGGCATGGGCGTGTTTGTGTTGGCGTGGTGGTGGAGGTTTGGTCTTCTCCAGTTTTCCGCGGCCCGCTGATGAGGCGGCCTTCCTTGGATGTCGGGTTTTTGGCGGATTCACAGTTGGTGGTCAGAATGACTGTGGCGGTTTACCGCGGCCGCGGCGGTAGAATGGCGGACTTCTGACCGGCGGTAAGGGCCTTTTACCGCCGAGGTCAGAATGACCCCCATAGTGTCTATTGGGAAGATAGACTCCTCTACACGGAGGCAAGAGATCCCAAACCTGGTGCCACTAGGAGAGTGGTAGTGCCTCAGGAGTTTAGGAAGTTAATTCTGACCTTAGCCCATGACATTCCCCTTGCTGGGCATTTGGGACAAACCAAGACTTGGGAGAGGTTAGTCAACCATTTCTATTGGCCCAACATGTCCCAGAAAGTAAAGGGGTTTTGTGTCTCCTGTGCCACCGGTCAAGCCAGTGGTAAGACAGGTGGCCATACAAAGGCCCCCCTCATTCCACTTCCAGTGGTGGGGGTCCCCTTTGAAAGAGTGGGTGTGGACATAGTGGGTCCACTTGAACCTCCCACAGCCTCAGGGAACCAATACATACTAGTAGTAGTGGATCATGCTACTAGATACCCTAAAGCAATTCCCCTTAGGCCCACTGCTGCCCCTGCAGTAGCTAAAGCACTCATTGGTATCTTTACCAGAGTGGGATTTCCTAAGGAGGTGGTGTCTGACAGGGGTACCAACTTCATGTCAGCATACCTGAAGCACATGTGGAATGAGTGTGGGGTGACTTACAAATTCATCATACCATACCATCCACAAACCAATGGTCTTGTGGAGAGATTCAACAAGACATTGAAGGGCATGATCATGGGGCTCCCTGAAAAGCTCAAAAATAGATGGGATGTCCTCTTGCCATGTCTGCTTTTCGCCTGCAGAGAGGTGCCTCAGAAGGGAGTAGGGTTTCCCCCTTTGAACTTCTGTTTGGCCATCCTGTAAGGGGACCACTAGCTCTTGTAAAAGAAGGCTGGGAGAGACCTCTTCATGAGCCTAAACAAGATATAGTGGACTATGTACTAGGCCTACGTTCCAGCATGGCAGAGTATATGGAAAAGGCAAGTAAGAACCTTGAGGCCAGCCAACAACTCCAGAAGATGTGGTATGACCAAAAGGCTGCTATGGTTGAGTTTCAGCCAGGGCAGAAAGTCTGGGTTCTGGAGCGTGTGGCTCCCAGGGCACTTCAGGACAGATGGAGTGGCCCTTACCCAGTGCTATAGAGAAAGAGTCAGGTCACCTACCTGGTAGACCTAGGCACAAGCAGGACCCCCAAAAGGGTGATTCATGTGAACCGCCTTAAACTCTTTCATGACAGGGCAGATGTAAACCTGTTAATGGTTACAGATGAGGACCAGGAAGCTGAGAGTGAACCTCTCCCTGATCTCCTCTCCACTGACCCTAAAGATGGCTCAGTAGATGGAGTGATCTATTTAGACACTCTTTGGACAACAGCAAGCTGACTGTAGGAAAGTCTTACAACAGTTTTCTGAGCTCTTTTTCCTAACTCCTGGTCAGACACACCTGTGTACCCATGATGTGGACACAGGAGACAGTATGCCTTTCAAAAACAAAATTTTCAGACAGTCTGACCAAGTTAAGGAAAGCATTAAAGTGGAAGTCCACAAGATGCTGGAATTGGGAGTCATTGAGCACTCTGACAGCCCCTGGGCTAGCCCAGTGGTCTTAGTCCCCAAACCTCACACAAAAGATGGTAAGAGAGAGATGAGGTTTTGTGTGGACTACAGAGGACTTAGGGCCACATGTAGCAAACTCCGAGATTGCGACTCGGAAATTGCGAGTCTGTCCGACTCACAATTTCAGAGTCGCAATCTCGGATGCAGAACAGTGTCTCAGACACCGTCTGCGACTCGCTATGGGGTCGCAAAGACCCACCTCATCAATATTAATGAGGTGGGTCGCATTTTGCGACCCCATAGCGAGTCCCTGCACACACAGGGATGGTGGCCTGCTGAAGTCAGCAGACCTCAATGTCTGTGATTGCTTTTTAAATAAAGCATTTTTTTTTCTTCATTTTGCAGCCCGTTTTCCTTAAAGGAAAACGAGTTGCAAAATGATAAAAATACCGAAACCATTTGGTTTAGTTTTTTCAGAGTAGGCAGTGGTACAATGGACCACTGCCTGCTCTGAAAAAACATTCTGGGCAACATTCACAAAGGGGAAGGGGTCCCATGGGGACCCCTTCCCTTTTGAGACTGAGTTACCACCAATGTGACACTGGTGGTAAATGCGAGTTGCTTTGCGACCACATTCGCGGTCACAAAGCAATTCTGAATTGCGATGCGAGTCGCAAATAGGAAGGGAACACCCCGACTTGGTACTGACTCGCAATTTGTGAATGTGCATCGCGTTAGGCCGTTTGCATGGCGCAAACTGCGATTTTCGCAGTTTGCACCATGCAAACGGCTTCCTACATCTGGCCCTTAATTCTGTCACCAAGACAGATGCCCATCCCATTCCAAGGGCAGATGAATTAATTGATAAATTGGGTGCTGCCAGATACTTAAGTACCTTTGACTTCACAGCAGGGTACTGACAAATCAAAATGGCACCAGGAGCAAAAGAAAATAGAGCATTCTCCACACCTGATGGCCATTATCAGTTTACTGTAATGCCCTTTGGCTTAAAGAATGACCCTGCCACCGTCCAAGTGTTGGTGAATCAAGTCCTTGCTGGCTTGGAGTCCTTTAGTCCAGCTTATCTTGACGATATTGCTGTCTTTAGCTCCAGCTGGCAGAATCACCTGGTCCACCTGAAGAAGATTGTGAAGGCCCTGCAAGCAGCAGGCCTCTCTATCAAGGCAGATAGGGCAGGTAACTGTGGTTTACTTGGGACACCTTGTAGGTGGAGGCCAAGTTCAGGCACTCCAACCCAAGATCCAGACTATTCTGGTCTGGGTAGCTCCAAAAACCCAGACTCAAGTTAGGGCATTCCTTGGCTTGACTGGCTACTACAGGAGGTTTGTGAAGGGATATGGATCAATACTGACACCCCTCACAGAACTTACCTCCAAGAAAATGCCTAAGAAGGTAAACTGGATTATAGAATGCCAACAGGCCTTTGACACCCTGAAACAAGCTATGTGCACAGCACCAGTTCTAAAAGCTCCAGATTACTCCAAGCAGTTCATCGTGCAGACTGGTGCCGCTGAACATGGGATAGGGGCAGTTTTGTCCCAAACAAATGATGATGGCTTTGACCAGCCTGTTGCTTTCATTAGCAGGAGGTTACTCCCCAGGGAGCAGCGTTGGAGTGCCATTGAGAGGGAGGCCTTTAATGTGGTTTGGTCCCTGAAGAAGCTGAGACCATACCTCTTTGGTACTCACTTTGTAGTTATAACTGACCACAGACCTCTCAGATAGCTAATGCAAATGAAAGGTGAAAATCCAAAACTGTTGAGGTGCTCCATCTCTCTACAGGGAATGGAATTTATAGTGGAACACAGACCTGGGACTGCCCATGCCAATGCAGATGGCCTTTCCAGGTTCTTCCACTTAGAAAATGAAGACTCTCTTGGGAAAGGTTAGTCTCATCCTCTTTCGTTTTGGGGGGGGGGGGGGGTTGTGTAAGGAAATGCCTCCTTGGCATAGTTACCCCCTGACTTTTTGCCTTTGCAGATGCCAAGTTATGATTTGAAAGTGTGCTGAGGCTTGCTAACCAGGCCCCAGCACCAGTGTTTTTTCCCTATACTGTACCTTTGCCTCCACAATTGGCACAACTCTGGCACCCAGGTAAGTCCCTTGTAACTGGTACCCCTGGTACCAAGGGCCCTGATGCCAGGGAAGGTCTCTAAGGGCTGTAGCATGTCTTATGCCACCCTAGGGACCCCTCACTCAGCACAGACACACTGCTTGCCAGCTTCTGTGTGCTGGTGGGGAGAAAATGACTAAGTCGACATGGCACTCCCTTCAAGGTGCCATGCCAACCTCACACTGCCTGTGGCATAGGTAAGTCACCCCTGCCGCAGGCCTTAGAGCCCTAAGGCAGGGTGCACTATACCACAGATGAGGGCATAGGTGCATGAGCACTATGCCCCTACAGTGTCTAAGCAAAACCTTAGACCTTCTAAGTGCAGGGTAGCCATAAGAGTATATGGTCTGGGATTCTGTCAAACACGAACTCCACAGCACCATAATGGCTACACTGAAAACTGTGAAGTTTGGTATCAAACTTCTCAGCACAATAAATGCACACTGATGCCAGTGTACATTTTATTGTGAAATACACCCAGAGGGCATATTAGAGATGCGCCCTGAAAACATACCCGACTTCCAGTGTGGGCTGACTAGTTTTACCAGCCTGCCACACACCAGACATGTTGCTGGCCACATGGGGAGAGTGCCTTTGTCACTCTGTGGCCAGGAACAAAGCCTGTACTAGGTGGAGGTGCTTCTCACCTCCCCCTGCAGGAACTGTAACACCTGTCGGTGAGCCTCAAAAGCTCACCCCCTTTGTTACAGTGCCACAGGGCATCCCAGCTAGTGGAGATGCCGGCCCCCCCGGCCACGGCCCCCACTTTTGGCAGCAAGGCCGGAGGAGATAATGAGAAAAACAAGGAGGAGTCACTGGCCAGTCAGGACAACCCCTAAGGTGTCCTGAGCTGAGGTGACTCTGACTTTTAGAAATCCTCAATCTTGCAGATGGAGGATTCCCCCAATAGAATTAGAGATGTGACCTCCTCCCCGCCGGGAGGAGGCACAAAGAGGGTGTAGCCACCCTCAGGGCTAGTAGCCATTGGCTACTACCCTCCCAGACCTAAACACACCCCTAAATTGAGTATTTAGGGGCTCCCAGAACCGAGGAAGATAGATTCCTGCAACCTGAAGACGAAGAAGGACTGCTGACCTGAAGCCCTGCAGAGAAGACGGAGACACCAACTGCTTTGGCCCCAGCCCTACCGGCCTGTCTCCCCACTTCAAGAAAAACTGCAACAGCGACGCGTTACCCCGGGGTCCAGTGACCTCTGAAGCCTCAGAGTACTACCCTGCATCTAAAAGGACCAAGAAACTCCAGAGGACAGTGGCCCTGTTCACCAAGACTGCGACTTTGCAACAAAGAAGCAACTTTTAAAGACCATATGTTTCCCGCCGGAAGCGTGAGACTTTCCACTCTGCACCCGACGCCCCAGGCTCGACCTGTGGAAACTTAACTCTACAGGGAGGACTCCCCGGCGACTGCGAGCCCGTGAGTAGCCAGAGTTGACCCCCCTGAGCCCCCACAGCGACGCCTGCAGAGGTAATCCAGAGGCTCCCCCTGCGACTGACTGCCTGATTCAAAGAACCCGACGCCTGGGAAACACACTGCACCCGCAGCCCCCACGACCTAAAGGATCCGGACTCCAGTGCAGGAGCAACCCCCAGGCGGCCCTCTTCCTAGCCCAGGTGGTGGCTACCCCGAGGAGCCCCCTCCTTGCCTGCCAGCATCGCTGAAGAGACCCCCGGGTCTCCCCATTGATCTCTATTGCAAACCCGACGCCTGTTTGCACTCGCACCCGGCCGCCCCTGTGCCGCTGAGGGTGTACTTTCCGTGCCTCCTTGTGTCCCCCCCAGTGCCCTACAAAACCCCCCTGGTCTGCGCTCCGAAGTCGCAGGTACTTACCTGCTGGCAGGCTGGAACCGGGGCACCCCTATTTCCATCGAAGCCTATGTGTTTTGGGCACCACTTAAACCTCTGCACCTGACTGGCCCTGAGCTGCTGGTGTGGTAACTTTGGGGTTGCCTTGAACCCCCAACGGTGGGCTACCTTGGACCCAACTTTGAACCTTGTAAGTGCTTTACTTACCTGTGAACCTAACAAATACTTACCTCCCCCAGGAACTGTTGATGTTTGCACTGTGTCCATTTTTAAAATAGCTTATTGCCATTTTTCCCAAAACTGTACATGCTATTTTGATGATTCAAAGTTTCTAAGATATCTGAGTGAAATACCTTTCATTTAAAGTATTGTTTGTAAATCTTGAACCTGTGGTTCTTAAAATAAACTAAGAAAATATATTTTTCTATATAAAAAACCTATTGGCCTGGAATTGTCTTTGAGTGTGTGTTCCTCATTTATTGCTTGTGTGTGTACAACAAATGCTTAACACTACCCTCTGATAAGCCTACTGCTCAACCACACTACCACAAAATAGAGCATTAGAATTATCTCTTTTTGCCACTATCTCACCTCTAAGGGGAACCCTTTGACTCTGTGCATGCTATTTCTTACTTTGAAATAGTATATACAGAGCCAACTTCCTACACTCAGTGAACAGAAGAAAGAGTGGAAGAAGGGTGTTTACTACAAGAGGTAGTAACCCCCCACTCTAACACAGCAGACAGGCACCCTGAACCCAAAGAAGCCTGTAATTTAGCCCCTTCCCTTGTAGGTGAAGAGATAAAGGTGTGGTTCTGGGCACTGACAGCTGTCAGTGGCCTCTGCTGGGTGTTAGCCTTTATGGCTGCACTATCCTCGGCATGGTGGTCTGAACCCATGCCAAATAGCAAGTTAGGCCCCCTGACCCTGTTGGTCATGGTGGGGTTACTCCAGTTCTGGGTAACCTCTTTGGATAAGCTAGGGGTTACCCTGGCTAAGATAAGATTAGCAGAGGTGGATACCTCTAACCCCAAAACAGAGAGAATAGGTGAAGACATTAAAAGCACAGACAAGAGGCAATTCAGATTAGGTCCTATCAGTGTGGAAGTGGGTCAGTTCCCCAGAGGGAATGACCTGAACAGGAGGATGTAAGACAGAGTAGGCCCTGAAACAAACCAGCCTATTTCCCCTACTCTTCCTCACCTGACAGACTAGGAAGACTCTCCCAGCTTTGGCTGAGTCTCCTGGCCTGTGGGCTGGCTGGGGGCTTGTGTAAGGAAATGCCTCCCTGCTGCAGTTACCCCCCACTTTTTGCATGATACTGATGCTGACTTGACTGAGAAGTGTGCTGGGACCCTGCTAACCAGGCCCCAGCACCAGTGTTCTTTCACCTAAAATGTACCATTGTTTCCACAATTGGCACACCCCTGGCACACAGATAAGTCCCTTGTAAAAGGTACCAGTGGTACCAAGGGCCCTGTGAACAGAGAAGGTCCCTAAGGGCTGCAGCATATGTTGTGCCACCCTAAGGGATTCCTCACCTAACACATGCACACTGCCATTGTAGATTGTGTGTGTTGGCTGAGAGAAAAATACAAAGTCAACATGGCATTCCCCCTCAGGATGCCATGCCCACAAAATACTGCCTGTGGCATAGGTAAGTCACCCCTCTAGCAGGCCTTACAGCCCTAAGGCAGGGTGCACTATACCACAGGTGACGGCACAGCTGCATGAGCAATATGCCCCTACAGTGTCTAAGTCTATTCTTAGACATTGTAAGTACAGTGTGTCCATATTAAGTATATGGTCTGGGAGTTTGTCAAAAACGAACTCCACAGCTCCATAATGGCTACAGTGAATACTAGGAAGTTTGGTATCAAACTTCTAAGAATAATAAACCCACACTGATACCAGTGTTGGATTTATTACAAAATGCACACAGAGGGCATCTTAGAGACGCCCCCTGTATTTTACCTAATCCTTCAGTGCAGGACTGACTGGTCTGTGCCAGCCTGCTGCTGAGAGACGAGTTTCTGACCTCATGTGGGGAGGGCCTTTGTGCTCTCTGAGGACAGAAACAAAAGCCTGCCCTGGGTGGAGGTGCTTCACACCTCCCCCTCTGCAGGAACTCTAACACCTAGCAGTGAGCCTCAAAGGCTCAAGCTTCGTGTTACAATGCCCCAGGGCACCCCAGCTAGTGGAGATGCCCACCCCCCTGGACACAGCCCCCACTTTTGGCGGCAAGTCCAGGGGAGATAATGGGAAAAACAAGGAGGAGTCACCTACCAGTCGGGACAGCCCCTAAGGTGTCCTGAGCTGAGGTGACCCCTGCCTTTAGAAATCCTCCATCTTGATTTTGGAGGATTCCCCCAATAGGAGTAGGGATGTGCCCCCCTCCCCTTAGGGAGGAGGCACAAAGAGGGTGTTGCCACCCTCAAGGACAGTAGCCATTGACTACTGCCCTCCCAGACCTAAACATACCCCTAAATTCAGTATTTAGGGGCACCGCAGAACCCAGGAAATCAGATTCCTGCAACCTTAACAAGAAGAAGGACTGCTGACCTGAAGCCCTGCAGAGAAGACGGAGACGACAACTGCTTTGGCCCCAGCCCTACCAGCCTGTCTCCCAACTTCAAAGAAAACTGCAACAGCGACGCATCCAACAGGGACCAGCGACCTCTGAAGCCTCAGAGGACTGCCCTGCACCCACGGACCAAGAAACTCCTGTGAACAGCGGCTCTGTTCAAATACCTGCAACTTATTTGCAACAAAGAAGCAACTTTAAAAACTTCACGTTTCCCGCCGGAAGCGTGAGACTTACCACTCTGCACCCGACGCCCCCGGCTCGACCTGTAGAAAACCAACACGTCAGGGAGGACTTCCCGGCTACTGCAAGCCCGTGAGTAACCAGAGATGACCCCCCTGAACCCCACAGCGAGGCCTACAGAGAGAATCCAGAGGCTCCCCCTGACCGCGACTGCCTGTAACAAGGGACACAACGCCTGGAATCAACACTGCACCTGCAGCCCCCAGGACCTGAAGGAAACGAACTCCAGTGCAGGAGCGACCCCTGTGCCTGCCTGCATCGTTGAAGTGACCCCCGGGTCCCTCCATTACTTCCTATACAAAACCAGACGCCTGTTTGCAGCTGAGGGTGTACTTTCTGTGCCTTCTTGTGTCCCCCCCCAGTGCCCTACAAAACCCCCCTGGTCTGCCCCCCGAGGACGTGGGTACTTACCTGCTGGCAGACTGGACCCGGGGCACCCCTGTTCTCAATTGAAGCCTATGTGTTTTGGGTACCTCTTTGACCTCTGCACCTGACTGGCCCTGAGCTGCTGGTGTGGTAACTTTGGGGTTGCCTTGAACCCCCAACAGTGGGCTATCTATGCCCCAACTTTGAGACTTGTAAGTGTTTTACTTACCTTCAAACCTAACCTTTACTTACCTCCCCCAGGAACTGTTGATTTGTGCACTGTGTCCACTTTGAAAATAGCGTATTGCCATTTTTACAAAGACTGTATATGATATTGCTTTTATTCAAAGTTCCTAAAGTATCTAAGTGAAGTACCTTACATTTAAAGTATTACTTGTAAATCTTGAACCTGTGGTTCTTAAAATAAACTAAGAAAATATATTTTTCAATATAAAAACCTATTGGCCTGGAGTAAGTCTTTGAGTGTGTGTTCCTCATTTATTGCCTGTGTGTGTACAAAAAATGCTTAACACTACCCTCTGATAAGCCTATGGCTCGACCACACTATCACAAAATAGAGCATTGGAAATATCTATTTTTGCCACTATCTTACCTCAAAGGGGAACCCTTGGACTCTGTGCACACTATTTCTCACTTTGAAATAGTATAAACAGAGCCAACTTCCTACACCATGTCTGGGCATACCCTTCCCACTTAGGGTGACAAAAGCAAAAAGAACAGATGATGGACGGAATGTGGAACAAATCAAACATTCACTCCCAGTCACAAATCTGGGTTTAATCCATTGTTTTTTTGCTCACCATGGCACCCCAGTTTGGACCCAGCCATATGCAAATCAGTTGTGACCCTGCTCCCCATGAAAACAGTCCAGCCTGAACTGCAATGCCAGGTCCTTCCTGGCCGGAAACAAGCTTTCCTGGACCGGTTTTGGGGTATCACCCCTCATCAGCCAGGCTAGCTTGAATCCAGTGGCACAGTGAACACAGGACCCATGTCTGAGCATACCCTTCCCACTTAGAGCAACAAAAGCAAAAAGAACAAATGATGGACGGAATGCGGAACAAATCAAACATTTATTCCAGGTCACATATCTGAGTTTAATCTACTGCTTTTTTGCTCAACATGCCATCCCAGTTTGGACTCAGCCTTAAGCAAATCATTCTTGATCCTGCTCACCATGGGAACAATAGAGCCCGAATTAACAGGCCAGGTCTTCCCCGGATAGGAAACAAGCATCCTGGGACCGGTTTCAGAATATCTCCCTCATCAGCCAGACTAGCTTGAATCCCATGGGATAGCAAGAACACAGGACCAAGGTCTGGGCATACCCTACCCAGGTGGGCAACAAATGCAAAAACAGATGATGGATGGAATGCAGAACAAATCAAACATTCACCCTGAGTACCAGATCTGGGTTAAATCCCTTGTTTTGCAGCCCGTGTCATTCCAGTTTGGACCCAGCAATATGTAAATCAGTCTTGACCCTGCTCCCCTTGGGAACAGTCCAGCCTGAACTGCCAAGCCAGGGCCTCTCTGAACAGGAAACAAGCATTCTGGGACTGTTTTAGGTTATCACCCCTCATCAGCGAGGCTAACTTCAACCCACTGGCATAGCGAGCGCGGGACTTACGTCTGGGCATACCCTTCTCACTTCAGGTGACAAATGCAAAAAGAACAAGTGATGGACAGTATGCGGAACAAATCAAACATTCACCCGCAGTCACAGATCTGGGTTAAATCCATGTTCTTTTTTTTTCTTTTTTTTTGAGGCCATGCATTCTAGTTTGGACCGAGCCATATGCAAATCAGTCTTGACTCTGCTCCCATGGGATCATTCCAACCCAAACTGCAAGGCCAATTATCACACTCATATTCTCATGAAGTGCTACTAAAAAGTATACACATGCCTTGTCCATCCCCACCCCCCTAAGAAATGTCCACAGCCTGGACTGGCTGACACAGTTAAAGGCTGTGGACAGATCCATGAAAGCAAGATATAAAGGACAGCACCTGGCAATAGTATACTTACCAATTATTACATTTAAATGTAGGCATTGCTCGGTTGTCCCCACGCTTTCCCTAAAGCCATATTAGCAACTATGTAGGATGCAGTTCTCAACAGTCTATTTGGGAATCCTGTTTTAAATGACCCTCTGTAAGATTTTAAAAGAGGAGTGATGAAGTCAAATAGGATGCTAACAACTGGGGTTGGAAGATTTCCTTTCTTAAATATCGGAATGATGGGTGAGGTGACCCATGTGCTAGGTAAACAAGAGTGAGCTAAAATGTTAAAAACATTTGTCAGTAATGGTGCCCAAGTTCAAGATTACATTTACCAGATCTATTGAGACGCCATTAAAACCTGGAGCCTTCCCATTAGTGCTCTGCCGGATGGACTCCACAAACTCACATTGAGCCAGATTTACAAGGCCCTAGCCCTTCCCTGCACCATATTAGCGTCATTTGTTTTATGCTAATGTGGCTCAACAAGGCAAAAAACACTGCACCATATTTACAAAGTGGCGCAATGCATGCACTGTGAATTTTTGCAATGCCTTGCGCCACATTATGCCTGTGCCAGGCATAATGTATGCAAAGGGGGGCGTTCCAGCATTAGGAGATCCGCAAAAATGGTGCAATTAAATCTACAAGATTTCATTGAGCCATTTTTGGTGTCATTTTTAACGCCTGTTCACAGCGGGCATTAAAAGGACACACCCATTGAAATCAATGGGCCTCCTTGCACTTTGCTCCACTAGCGTCAACATTTTTTACTCTAGTGGAGCAAAGCGCCACAACAGCGTCATAAACGTTAGGTGGGTGCAAGAAATCTGGCGCATTACTACTGATGTGCCAGATTCTTGTAAATCTGGGAGATGGTGAAAATGACAGGCACGATTGGATGTGGTGAGAAAGGGTGGCACGTGATTGAGGGAATTAGGAGTGTAAATTCCAGAGAAATGGGCCAGCCATGTTGTACTGGTAATATGTCTGCTGATAGATGACGAATGACAGCTGGAAGTTCGTTGAATCTTTGGTGTTGGCTGCATAAATGAGCTTTTCCCAGTGCTGGGTTATGACCTCAATCCGTCTTCTTTTGGGTTAACTTTAAGAGTTGTATGTAGTCAGCGGTTACCTATAGGGCAATTTTTGTTAAACCCTCTAGGTGTACCACAGGTTTGTTGATTGGTTTGGAAATAGCATTTTAATGCAGTTACGATGGGCAGCAAATAAAGAGATAACAAAGGCATTCCTTCCAGCTGTCTCCAAACAGCTCAAAAACACATCTCTACTGCACTTGATTAATGATTCAAGACATTGAATGGGATTTTGAAGTCTCCAAACCAGCTTAAGGCCACCAGAAGAAGGTGTTGGGGTGCAAATCGCACCCATTACATGCTATGCCTCATTATTTGCTATGATGATGATGCTTCTAAAGGATTATGATCGCCGTAATTTGATATCAATATAGCTGATCTAAAGCTTTGATCAGAACACTAGAGATAAACATGTCATCGATATCTGATGCACAGCCCCTATTGTTATTGGATTTGAACTAGATCCCATTAATTCAATAACATTAATCAGATCATGAGATGAAATACACACAAACAATTTTGTATCTTTCTGATCAGTGTAACACATAAAATGCTCTAGCTCCTCCATGATTCTGCAATAACTCAACCTGGCATTAAACTCACCTACAAGAACCAAGCGCATCTCTTGACCCATGAAAAAGTGTTTTGACTTAATATAATTAATGAAATCAAATTAAATAGGTTGGTTAGGGGGTCATTACGACCCTGGCGGCCGGCGGTAAGGTGGCGGTAACACCGCCAACAGGCTGGCGGTGTTCCGCCAGCAATTATGACCGTGGCGGAATTGCCACGGCCATACCGCCGGCCCCTCCAATATCCAGCCAGGATTCCGCCTGGCGGTCATAATCCCCAGGGCAGCGGTGCAAGCACCACTGCCCTGGGGATTATGAGTCCCCGACCGCCAGCCTGTCCATGGCGGTAGACACCGCCATTGAAAGGCTGGTGGTAAGGGGACTTGGGGTGCCCCTGGGGGCCCCTGCACTGCCCACGCACTTGGGCAGTGCAGGGGCCCTCAGGCATAGCCCCGTCGTGCATTTCACTGCCCGAATTTCGGGCAGTGAAATGCGCGACCGGTGCTACTGCACTCGCTGCACATCAGCATTGCCGCCGGCTCTATTACGAGCCGGCAGCAATGTTGATGTGACATTTCCGCTGGCCCAGCGGAAATGTCATAATAGGGAGCCAGGAATACCGCCGGCAATGGCGGTATTCTGTCTCCCACGGCCTCGGCGGTCTTTTTACAAGACCGCCGAGGTCGTAATGACCCCCTTAGTATTTGGTGAACTCGAAATCATTAATATAAAAATAAATCAGATAAACACAAAACCGAAAACTTCCCTTTAGGGCCAGAGCTTGAAAATCTTACCCATGTGTTTACCAAACCTGGGCTTTAACTTTGAGACAAACGTGTATCCATATGGATAGGCCTCCAGAGGCACTCCCATGCATGCAGGGTGTGGCTGGTTTGCAGAAGCATTAGTAACCATTACTGGTAACTGGTTCAGAATCCCACGTTTTCTGAAAGAATATGACAAAATATCTTATAAATAGTTGCCAATCAGGCAAAATCATCTTGATGCAAAGGCCGACTATGTTCCCGCATAGATATTAGACAGTGGAGGGGCGACGCAACCGCCTGAGAAAAATGGTCGCCTAGTCTCTGAGCTCCGCAGCGCCAACATTAAACTTGGTCCAGCCTACAGGCAGAGAGATCCCATTAATCCCATGGGACTGATTTCTGGCTCAGCTGACACACTGTGACCCCAACAAGCTATTCAGAGCCAACTCAGCAGCAAGGTGACTGTTTTTTTGAGCAGTGCTTCGGAGGTGTTCTCGTCCCACATGGTCTGCCTGCAGGAACCCGCCTGACCTAAAAATGTCAGAAATGGGGACATCACACTAAGAAAGGATCTTCTACTTTGCACAGACCTATCGAGCGGTGACCAAACTCCAGCGCAAGTGTTCTCCTTCCTACCTACTGCACGTCAGATGTATGGTAGGTGCGCTTACTCATGTTATCCTGCCCATCTCAAGCTCTATAAAATAGGTGTCCCTCAAAACAGTGCCTGACCCTAAGATGACCACAATTGAAACACAGTGCCTTTTCTAGAGCTATCCCAAATTTACTGCACTCATCTTCCATTAAGTAATATTGCAGGCACTACTCGACATAACAACCAGCTGTGGGGCACATCGGTGGGACATCAGTGGGTCAATTTGGGACCTCAAACCAATTGGGTCTCCTCCCCCTCGCCAGACTCCATACACAGCTACTTCCAATTTATACACACAGTCAGCCTCACCAATCGCCCTAATTTGCTCTCTGAAAACCTACGCGGCAGGACATGCTCCACCAACATGGCAGAACAAAGGACACATGATGAAAGGGGTAGCTCTAAGGATCCTAAACTGAGGCAAAATACAACTAAGCAGGAGCCACCCACCCCAGGCTCCTCTATCAAATCAAAAGCTGATAACAGCGCAACATTGGACTTAATTATGCAAAAACCTGGCACGTTGCAAACCCTAAACAATTCACAAAGACCACTGTGGAATCCATACAAATTGATCTGTCCTTCTTGAAACAATAAATGCTATTACTGGGAGGCAGAATCACTGAAGTGAAAAAGTGTATAAGCCTCCTGGAAGACCACAAACATAGCTCTGCAAAGGCAATATCAACCACCAGTGAAAGATTGGCCCAACTAGATAAGAACATCATGAAACTAGAGGACAGAAATAGATGAGGTAACATGCACATTTTTGGATTCCCAGAAGCAGCAGAGAGTCATGCTCCAGCATGTGGCACATTCTTAGAAAAATGGATCCCCCATGTGCTAAGAATAATCTTTACAAAAGACTTCAAAATAACATGCTCACAGAGTGCCCACCTACATCCCTAAAAACACTGATACTTCAACAGCCCTCATCTTCAGAGCCCTCCGTTACTCGCACATGGAGGCTTTCCTCACTCATGTAAAGAAGATGCAAAAGGTCAAATGGCAATACTCCTCCATTGCGATCTCACAAGACTATTCTAAGGACACTGTAAAAAAACAGAAAAGCGTTTCTGTCCCAACGTCAAGCCCTTAAAGGCTTAACAGTCCAGTTCTCCTTCATTGGACCATCATGATTGAAGACAATCCACAATGGAAGGACTACCATTTTCGAGGACCCCAAGAACTTGGCTACTTCGTGGCCGAAATTCAGGATTTGAAGATGAGCTCCTAATGTCCTGTTGGAGTGCTCTATGTGAGAAACTTGCTCCTTGCTGCAGTACCCCCCAGCCACACTTTTTGCCTGGTTTCTGAATGCAACTTGGACTGGAGTGCACTGGGATCCTGCTAACCAGGTTCCCAGTGCCATTGTTCTTTCCCTAAAACATGTTAAAAGTAATTGGATACACCTTCAGCTACCACTAAAAGTCCCTAGTAAAAGGTACTTACGTACCCAGGGCATGGGGTACTAGTAGGAGGCTGGCCTGGCTTTTAGTGGGTACCTTGTGGTACTTACACCTTGTGCCATGTCCAGTATTCCCTTATTAGTAGATTAGAAGTGTTCTAGCAGCTTAGGGTGATAGAGGTAGCTATAGCAGAGCAGCTGAGGCTGAACTAGGAGACATGCAAAGCTCCTACTATACCACTTATATCACTTAGTACTATATCATATGAAACACAATACTCAGAGAGTTACTAAAAAAATAAAGGTACTTTATTTTAGTGACAATATGCCAAAAGTATCTCAAAGGATATACTCCCTTAGGAGGTAAGTAATATACACAAAATATACACACAAACCAAAATCAGGTATGCAATAGGGGACAATAGGCCTAGAGGCAACACAAACCATATATTCCAAAAGTGGAATGCGAACCACGAATGGACCCCAGGCCTAGTTAAGTGTGTAGAGGGTCGCTGGGAGTGTAAGAAAACACTAAGTGTGTCCAAGATACCCCACCCCAAGACCCTGAAAAGTAGGAGTAAAATTACCCTACTACCTCAGAAAGACAGTAAAGTCGAGATAGGGATTCTGCAAAGACAACAACTGACTGCAAAGCACTGAAGACGGATTCCTGGACCTGAGGACCTGTAAAGGAAGGGGACAAAGTCCAAGAGTCACGCAAGTGTCCGGGGGGCAGGAGCCCACTAAACCCCGGATGAAGGTGAAAAAGGGCTGCCTCTGGGTGGAAGAAGCCGAAGATTCTGCAACAACGGAAGGTGCCAGGAACTTCTCCTTTGGTCAGAAGATGTCCCACGGCGTGCTGGAGGATGCAGAGTTATTTCCACGTAAAAGGTCAGCAAACAAGCCTTGCTAGCTGCCAGAATCGCGGTTGAAAATTTTGGGTGCTGCCAGGGCCCAGGAAGGACCAGGAGGTCGCCCCTTGGAGGAGGAGACAGAGGGGGTGCTCAGCAACATGGAGAGCCCACGCAGAAGCAGGCAGCACCCGCAGAAGCACCTGAACAGGCGTTCTGAAGATCTGAGCACGACGGTCAACTCAGCACAACAAAAGAGGGCCCCACGAAGTCGGAGTCCAACTCAGCAAGTTGGGCAATGCAGGAAAGAGTGCTGGGGACCTGGGCTATGCTGTGCACAAAGGAAGTCTTGCAAAAGTGCAGAGAAGCCCGAGCAGCTGTAGTTCACACAGTACATAGGATTACTGTCTGGCGTGGGGAGGCAAGGACTTACTTCCACCAAATGTGGACAGAAGGGCCACTGGACTGTTGGGGACACTTGGATCTAGCTCCTGTGTTCCAGGGACCAAGCTCGTCAAGATGAGAGGGGACCCAGAGGACCGGTGATGCAGAGCTTTGGTGCCTGCGTTGGCAGGGGGAAGATTCTTCTTGGCTTCCAGTGCAGGGTGAAGGCAGACAGCCCTCAGAGCATGCACCACCAGGAAACAGTCAAGAAAGCCGTCTGGATGAGGCGCTACATTGTTTCTGGTAGTCTTCTTGCTACTTTGTTGCGGTCTTGCAGGTGTCCTGGAGCAGTCAGCAGTCGATCCTTGGCAGAAGTCGAAGAGGGACTCTGGTGAGCTCTTGCATTCATTATCTGATGAGATACCCACAGGAGAGACCCTAAATAGCCCTCAGAGGAGGATTGGCTACAGAGAAAGGTAAGCACCTATCAGGAGGGGTCTCTGATGTCACCTGCTGGCACTGGCCACTCAGAGCTGTCCATTGTGCCCTCACACCTCGGCATCCAAGATGGCAAAGGTCTGGGACACACAGGAGGAGCTCTGGGCTTCTCCCCTGCGAGATGCTGGTCAGGGGAGTGGTCACTCCCCTTTCTTTTGTCCAGTTTCACGCCAGAGCAGGGCTGGGGGGATCCCTGAACCGGTGTAGACTGGCTTATGCAAGGAGGGCACCATCTGTGCCCTTCAAAGCATTTCCAGAGGCCAGGAGAGGCTACTCCTCCCAGGCCCTTCACACCTATTTCCAAAGGGAGAGGGTGTCACACCCTCTCTCAGAGGAAATCCTTTGTTCTGCCTTCCTGGGACTGGGCTGCCCAGGCCCCAGGAGGCAGAAACCTGTCTGAGGGTTGGCAGCAGCAGTAGCTGCAGAGAAAAAGTTAGTTTGGCAGTACCCGGGCTCTATGCTGGGGCCCCGGGGATGCATGGAATTGTCACCCCAATACCAGAATGGTATTGGGGTGACAATTCCATGATCCTAGACATGTTACATGGCCATGTTCGGAGTTACCATTGTGACTTTACATATAGGTATTCACCTATATGTATTGCACGTGTGTAATGGTGTCCCCGCACTCACAAAGTCCGGGGAATTTGCCCTGAACAATGTGGGGGCACCTTGGCTAGTGCCAGGGTGCCCGCACACTAAGGGCCTCATTATGACCCTGGCGGGCGGCGGAGGCCGCCCGCCAGGATCCCGCCCTCCAAATTACCGCGCCGCGGTCAAAAGACCGCGGCAGGTATTACGAGTTTTCCCCTGGGCTGGCGGGCGGTTCCAGTTAAACCGCCCGCCAGCCCAGGGGAAAACGACCTTCCCACGAGGATGCCGGCTCGTAATCGAGCCGGCGGAGTGGGAAGGTGCGACGGGTGCTACTGCACCCGTCGCGTATTTCACTGTCTGCAAGGCAGACAGTGAAATACATTTTGGGGCCCTCTTACGGGGGCCCCTGCCGTGCCCATGCCATTGGCATGGGCACGGCAGGGGCCCCCAGGGGCCCCGCGACCCCCCCTACCGCCATCCTGTTCATGGCGGCTTTCCCGCCATGAACTGGATGGCGGTAGGGGGGGTCAGAATCCTCATGGCTGCGGAGCGCGCTCCGCAGCCATGGAGGATTCCAATGAGCAGCGGAAAGTCAGCGGGAGACCGCTGACTTTCCGCTTCTGACCGCGGCAGAATGCTCATTGGAGCACCGCCAGCCTGTTGGCGGTGCTCCCATGGTCGGTGGCCCTGGCGGCCACCGGCCGCCAGGGTCAGAATGACCCTCTAAGTAACTTTGCACCTAACCTTCACTAAGTGAGGGTTAGACATATAGGTGACTTATAAGCTACTTAAGTGCAGTGTAAAATGGCTGTGAAATAACGTGGACGTTATTTCACTCAGGCTGCAGTGGCAGCCCTGTGTAAGAATTGTCTGAACTCCCTATGGGTGGCAAAAGAAATGCTGCAGCGAATAGGGATCTCCTGGAACCCCAATAACCTGGGTACCTAGATACCATGTACTAGGGAATTATAAAGGTGTTCCAGTGTGCCAATCAGAATTGGTCAAATTAGTCACTAGCCTGCAGTGACAATTTTAAAAGCAGAGAGAGCATAAACACTGGGGTTCTGATTAGCAGAGCCTCAGTGATACAGTTAGGCACCACACAGAGAAAACATACAGGGCATACTTTATGAGCACTGGGGTCAAGGCTAGCAGAATCCCAGTGACACAGGCAAAAACAAACATACATACAGTAAAAAATGGGGGTAACGTGCCAGGCAAGATGGTACTTTCCTACACAACCCCCCACCCCCCCTCCAAATGAGGGACAATAAGGCTAACCTTGCCCAGATGAGTCTTCATTGTCTAAGTGGAAATATCTGGAGAGTCATCTGCTTTGGAGTGGGTACTCCCAGGTCTATGTTCCACTGTATAGTTCATTCCCTTTGGGATATAGGCCACCTCAACAATTTAGGGTTTTCACCTTTCATTTGTTTTAACCAAAGTAGAGGTTTGTGGTCTGTCTGAACAATAAAGTGAGTACCAAACAGGTATGGTCTCAACTTATTCAGTGCCCAGACCACAGCAAAAGCCTCCCTCTCTCTGGCAGACCAACGCTTTTCTCTAGGGGTCAACCTCCTGCTGATAAAAGCAACAGGTTGATCCTGCCCCTCAGTATTAAGCTGTGATAGCACTGCCCTAACCCCCAATTCAGAAGCATCAGTCTGGACTATGAACTTTTTGGAGTAGGAAGTGCTTTTTAGGACAGGTGCAGAGCACATGGCCTGTTTGAGCTCATCAAAAGCTTTTTGACAGCTAGCTGTCCACAATACCTTTTTAGGCATCTTTTTACTAGTGAGGTCATTAAGAGGGGCTGCATCTTCCCCTGCAGTGGTGCAATCTGTTCCCCACCTACCAGGTGGCCCAGATAAACCACTTTCACCTGCTCTATCTGGCACTTTGAGGCCTTGATAGTGAGGCCTGCCTTTTGCAGGGCCTCCACAACTTTCCACAGGTGGACCAGGTGATCATCCCAGGTGGAGCTAAAGACAGCTTTATCATCCAGATATGCTGCACTAAAAGCTTCCAACCCTTGCAGGACTGTGTTCATCAACCTTTGAAAAGTGGCAGGTGCATTCTTCGGACCAAAGGGCATCACAGTGATTTGATAGTGCCCTCCAATGGTTGAGAATGCAGTGTTAGGATTTGCATCTTCTGATAACTTAATCTGCCAATACCCTGCAGTTAAGTCAAAAGTGCTCAGATACTTGGCAGAAGCCAGTGTATCAATCAACTCATCGCCATGGGTATAGGGTAAACATCTGACCCTCGGGTAGGTCGCTCCCCTGCTCACGCAGCGCCTCCAGTCCCTGACTGCCTTCCTCTCCTGTGAGTGTGCTCCCCCCTTCTTGCCCGTGTACCCCGAGTGCTTGAGCTTGTGCTGGTGCTGACTGAAATCCCTTTTTTCTCCTTGTATCCCATGCGTGTGCCCCCGAGTGACTGAAATTCCCCTCTTCTCTCCTTGTATCCCGTGCGTGTGCCCCCGAGTGCCGTGCGCCGTCCTCCCCTCTCAGCCCCTCCTTTTTAGTAGTTTTTAGTAGGCTCTTGTTCCCCTTTCGCCGTCTTGCCGCTTTTCCCGCCGTTTTTTGCCGCTCTTTTTTGCCGCTCTTTTTTTGCCGCTTCCAGTTCCCCTGCCCGCCCACCTCCCGCCTCCCAGCTGACCCCGCCTCCCCACCTACCCCTTAAATGGCGGCCGCTGCGAGGCAGAGGTAGCGACCACTGACTTTCGGGAAGGTCGCTCCCCTGCTCACGCAGCGCCTCCAGTCCCTGACTGCCTTCCTCTCCTGTGAGTGTGCTCCCCCCTTCTTGCCCGTGTACCCCGAGTGCTTGAGCTTGTGCTGGTGCTGACTGAAATCCCTTTTTTCTCCTTGTATCCCATGCGTGTGCCCCCGAGTGACTGAAATTCCCCTCTTCTCTCCTTGTATCCCGTGCGTGTGCCCCCGAGTGCCGTGCGCCGTCCTCCCCTCTCAGCCCCTCCTTTTTAGTAGTTTTTAGTAGGCTCTTGTTCCCCTTTCGCCGTCTTGCCGCTTTTCCCGCCGCTCCTACCGCGCTTTTCCCGCCGTTTTTTGCCGCTCTTTTTTGCCGCTCTTTTTTGCCGCTCTTTTTTTGCCGCTTCCAGTTCCCCTGCCCGCCCACCTCCCGCCTCCCAGCTGACCCCGCCTCCCCACCTACCCCTTAAATGGCGGCCGCTGCGAGGCAGAGGTAGCGACCACTGACCCTCGGGTAGGTCGCTCCCCTGCTCACGCAGCGCCTCCAGTCCCTGACTGCCTTCCTCTCCTGTGAGTGTGCTCCCCCCTTCTTGCCCGTGTACCCCGAGTGCTTGAGCTTGTGCTGGTGCTGACTGAAATCCCTTTTTTCTCCTTGTATCCCATGCGTGTGCCCCCGAGTGACTGAAATTCCCCTCTTCTCTCCTTGTATCCCGTGCGTGTGCCCCCGAGTGCCGTGCGCCGTCCTCCCCTCTCAGCCCCTCCTTTTTAGTAGTTTTTAGTAGGCTCTTGTTCCCCTTTCGCCGTCTTGCCGCTTTTCCCGCCGCTCCTACCGCGCTTTTCCCGCCGTTTTTTGCCGCTCTTTTTTTGCCGCTTCCAGTTCCCCTGCCCGCCCACCTCCCGCCTCCCAGCTGACCCCGCCTCCCCACCTACCCCTTAAATGGCGGCCGCTGCGAGGCAGAGGTAGCGACCACTGACCCTCGGGTAGGTCGCTCCCCTGCTCACGCAGCGCCTCCAGTCCCTGACTGCCTTCCTCTCCTGTGAGTGTGCTCCCCCCTTCTTGCCCGTGTACCCCGAGTGCTTGAGCTTGTGCTGGTGCTGACTGAAATCCCTTTTTTCTCCTTGTATCCCATGCGTGTGCCCCCGAGTGACTGAAATTCCCCTCTTCTCTCCTTGTATCCCGTGCGTGTGCCCCCGAGTGCCGTGCGCCGTCCTCCCCTCTCAGCCCCTCCTTTTTAGTAGTTTTTAGTAGGCTCTTGTTCCCCTTTCGCCGTCTTGCCGCTTTTCCCGCCGCTCCTACCGCGCTTTTCCCGCCGTTTTTTGCCGCTCTTTTTTGCCGCTCTTTTTTTGCCGCTTCCAGTTCCCCTGCCCACCCACCTCCCGCCTCCCAGCTGACCCCACCTACCCCTTAAATGGCGGCCGCTGCGAGGCCGCGCAGCGGACGCGCGCAGCGGGCGCGCCGCTGGCGCGCCGCTGGCGCACCTAAGGCAAGCCCGTCTGCGCCCGTCCGCGCCTGGACCGCGCCTAGTGCCCGAACCCCTGGCCCCCGCGCCCCCCGCTTGACCTATGACTCCGCCACCCTCGCCAACCTCAACCCCGGCCGCGCACCGGGCTGCTACCGCGCCACCCCCAAACGTACCCACGGACCCTTCACCTGCAGCAACTGCCGCTTCACCTGCCTACGGACCCACACCGCCACCACCAAGAACGACGCCCCCGGAAGCAACCTCGAATGCATCCTGGTCAACACCCGCTCCGTCCACAGGCACGCCATCGAACTATGGAACCTCATCAACTCAACGAACCCAGACATCGCCTTCCTCACCGAGACCTGGATGAACCCCTCCTCGGCACCCGACATCGCCATAGCCATCCCCGACGGCTACAAAATCATCCGGAGAGACCGCTTCAACCGCACCGGAGGAGGCATCGCCATCGCACACAAAAGCTCCATCAGCATCTCGACCCACACCGACAACTCACTTCCCGACGCCGAACACCTCCACTTCGCGATCCACATCGACCCCAAGACAACCCTAAGAGGCACCCTCATGTACAGACCACCAGGACCCCGCACCAAGTTCAGCGAAGACATCGCAGACTTCGTCAACCCCCACGCACTCTCATCCACCGACTACATCCTCCTAGGAGACCTCAACTTTCACCTGGAGAACCACACCGACAACAACACCACTGCCGTTCTAGACAACCTCGCCAACCTGGGCCTGAAACAACTGGTCAACACCCCCACCCACTACGCCGGACACACGCTCGACCCCATCTTCTCCTCAAGCAAACACATCACCTTCAGCCACACCACCGAACTCACATGGTCGGACCACAGCTGCGTCCACTTCAGCTTCAAGAAAACCACCGTGCATCACCACACCCGGCAACCACCAAAAAGATACTGGAACCGAATCACCACAGAACAACTCGCAGCAACGCTCTCCCTGAACCAACCCACCAGCACCAGCAACCCCAACGAGGCCGCCAACAACCTCACCAACTGGATCTCCGACTGCGCCAACCTCCTGGCCCCTCTGAAGACCCAAACCAACACCAACAACCACAAGAAAAACTCCTGGTTCACCACCGAACTCAAAAACTCCAAGAAAGAATGCCGCCTCCGCGAGAAGACATGGCGCCTCAACCCGACAGAGGAAAACCTGACAGCTCTCAAGGACACCACCCGCCAACACCACCAACGCCTCCGCACCGCACGAAAAACAGCCTACCAGAACAGACTTGACAACAACGCCCACAACAGCAAGGAACTTTTTGGCATCGTCAAAGAGCTCTCCAACCCGGACGCAGAAACCAACCCCATCCCTCCCTCACAGGACCTCTGCGACTCCCTCGCGACCTTCTTCCACCGTAAGATTGCCGACATCTACAACAGCTTCACGACCACCAACATGAACCCGCCCCCGGAAGCCGCAAACGACATCTCCACCATCCTCGCCTGGAACCCTACCACCACCGAGGAAACCACCCGCGTCATGAACTCGATCCACTCGGGATCACCCTCCGACCCCTGTCCTCACCACATTTACAACAAGGCCGACAACATCATCGCACCCCACCTCCGAGACGTCATCAACGCCTCCCTCACCACTGCTACCTTCCCTGAAAGCTGGAAACACGCAGAACTCAACGCCCTCTTAAAGAAACCTACAGCAGACCCCACCGAACTCAAAAACTTCCGGCCTATCTCCCTCCTACCGTTCCCCGCCAAAGTGATTGAGAAAATCGTCAACGCTCAACTCACCGCCGCCCTGGAAACCTCCGACTCCCTCGACTCCACTCAGTTCGGATTCAGGGCCAACCACAGCACCGAAACCGCCCTCATCGCAGCCACGGACGACATCCGAGCCCTGACCGACAAGGGTGAAACCGTGGCCCTCATTCTCCTGGATCTCTCTGCAGCCTTCGACACGGTCTGCCACCGCACCCTGATAGACCGCCTCTGCAGCGCCGGCATCAGAGGCAAGGCCCTGGAATGGGTCATCTCCTTCCTCTCCGGAAGGACCCAGAGAGTCCGCCTCCCCCCCTTCAGATCCGCAGCCACGGAGATCATCTGCGGCGTACCCCAAGGATCCTCCCTCAGCCCCACCCTATTCAACGTCTACATGACCCCCCTGGCAAACATCGCACGCAAACACGGACTCGACATCATATCCTACGCCGACGACACCCAGCTCATCTTATCCCTCACCAACAACCCCACATCAGCAAGGACCAGACTGCACGACGGCATGAAGGAAGTAGCGACCTGGATGACAGACAGCCGACTGAAACTGAACACAGATAAAACGGAGGTCCTCATCCTCGGCCCTACCCCCTCCGCATGGGACGACTCCTGGTGGCCCCCCGCCCTAGGCAGCACTCCCCAACCGACCAACTACGCACGCAACCTCGGCTTCATCCTGGACTCCTCCCTCTCGATGACCAGACAGGTCAACTCGGTGACCTCAGCGTGCTTCAACACCCTCCGCATGCTCCGCAAGATCTTCCGCTGGATCCCCATCGACACCAGGAAGACCGTCACCCACGCCCTCGTCACCAGCCGCCTGGACTACGGGAACACTCTGTACGCCGGCATCACCACCAAGCTGCAGAGGAAACTTCAACGGATCCAGAACGCCGCAGCACGACTCATCCTGGACATACATCGCCACCACCACATCTCCGGACACCTGAGAAAACTCCACTGGCTCCCGGTCAACAAGAGGATCACCTTCAGACTCCTCACCCACGCACACAAAGCCCTCTACAACCTCGGACCCAAACTCATCAACTCCCGCGTCTCCTTCTACACCCCTCCGCGCACTCTGCGCTCCACCGGTCAGGCCTTGGCAGCCGTTCCCCGCATCCGCAAAACCACCGCCGGAGGAAAATCCTTCTCTTTTCTGGCAGCGAAGACCTGGAACTCCCTGCCCCGTCACCTTCGCGCCATACCCGAACACCTCCCCTTCAGAAGGCAGCTCAAGACCTGGCTCTTCGAGCACTGACCCCCTCCCCCCCAGCGCCTTGAGACCCTTATGGGTGAGTAGCGCGCTTTATAAATGTGATTGATTGATTGATTTCTTGGTTACTTGGTTGAGTCCACTATAGTCAACACAAAACCTCATCTCTATTTTACCATCCTTACTGTGAGGTTTTGGAACAAGCACCACTGGGCTAGCCAATGGACTTTCTGAAGGCTCAATCACTCCTAAGTCTAATATTTTCTGAATCTCTTGTTTAATGCAGTCCCTGACATGGTCAGGCTACCTATAAATCTTACTTTTGACAGGTAAACTGTCTCCAGTATTGATTGTATGCCCACACCAAGTAGTGTTACCTGGTATCAGTGAGAAGAGTTCAGAAAACTGACTTAAGATATTTACACAGTTGTCTTTCTGCTCAGCAGTAAGACAATCTGCCAGTGCTACTCCCTCCACTAAGCCATCAGCTTCAGTGGTGGAGAAGAGATCCGGGACAGGGTCACCCTCTTCTTCCTGTCCCTCATCAGTTGTCACGAGCAGGGTGAGATCAGCTCTGTCATAGTAGGGTTTTAGGCGGTTGACATGGAGCACCCTAAGGGGACTCCTGGCAGTACTCAGGTCTATCAAGTAGGTACCTCACCCTTTTTCACAACAATTAGATGGGGTCCACTCCATTTGTCCTGGAGTGTTCTTGGGGCCACAGGTTCCAATACCTACACCTTCCGTCCAGGGTGGTACTGGGTCAGGACAGCCTTCTGGTCATGCCATTGCTTTTGCAGCTCCTGGCTGGCCTGAAGGTTTTTACTGGCCTTTTTCATGTGCTCAGCCATGCTTGATCTTAGGCCAAGTACATAGTCCACAATGTCCTGTTTAGGAACTTTTAAAGGTTGTTCCCAACCCTCCTTAACCCCTTCGCTGCCAGGCCTTTTCCCCCTCCTGTGCCGAGCCTTTTTTTGGCTATTTGGGGCAGTTCGCGCTTAGGCCCTCATAACTTTTTGTTCACACAAGCTACCCACGCCAAATTTGGGTCCTTTTTTGCCAACATCCTAGGAATTCTAGAGGTACCCAGACTTTGTGGGTCACCCAGAAGGAGGCCAAGAAATTAGCCAAAATACAGCGGAAATTTCATTTTTTTTTAAAAAATAGGAAAAAGGGGCTGCAGAAGAAGGCTTGTGTTTTTTTCCCTGAAAATGGCATCAACAAAGGGTTTGCGGTGCTAAAATCACCAGCTCCCCAGCTTTCAGGAACAGACAGACTTGATTCAGAAAAACCCATTTTTCAACACAATTTTGGCATTTTACTGGGACATACCCCATTTTTACAATTTTTTGTGCTTTCACCCTCCTTCCAGTCAGTGACAGAACTGGGCATGAAACCAATGCTGAATCCCAGAAACCGCAACATTTCTGAAAAGTAGACAAAATTCTAAATTCAGCAAAGGGTAATTTGTGTAGATCCTACAAGGGTTTCCTACAAAAAATAACAACTGAAAAAAATATATATATTAAAATTGAGGTGAAAAAATCTGCAATTTTTCTCTACGTTTTACTCTAGAACTTTTTCCTGCAATGTCATATTTTTTAAAGCAATATACCGTTACGTCTGCTGGACTCTTCTGGTTGCGGGGATCTATAGGGCTTGTAGGTTCATCGAGAACTCTAGGTACCCAGAGCCAATAAATGACCTGCACCCTGCAGTGGGTTTTCATTCTATACCGTGTATACAGCAATTAATTTGCTGAAATATAAACAGTAAAAAATAGGTATCAAGAAAACCTTTGTATTTCCAAAATGGGCACAAGATAAGGTGTTGAGGAGCAGTGGTTATTTGCACATCTCTGAATTCCGGGGTGCCCATACTAGCATGTGAATTACAGGGCATTCCTCAAATAGACGTCTTTTTTACACACTCTCTTATATTTGGAAGGAAAAAATGTAGAGAAAGACAAGGGGCAATAACACTTGTTTTGCTATTATATGTTCCCCCAAGTCTCCCGATAAAAATTATGCCTCACTTGTGTGGGTAGGCCTAGCGCCCGCAAGAGGAAATGCCCCAAAACGCAACATGGACACATCCCATTTTTTGACAGAAAACAGGGGTGTTTTTTGCAAAGTGCCTACCTGTAGATTTTGGCCCCTAGCTCAGCCGGCGCCTAGGGAAACCTACCAAACCTGTGCATTTTTGAAAACTAGAGACCTAGGGGAATCTAAGATGGGGTGACTTGTGGGGCTCTGACCAGGTTCTGTTACCCAGAATCCTTTGCAAACCTCAAAATTTGGCTAAAAAAACATATTTTCCACACATTTCGGTGACAGAAAGTTCTGGAATCTGAGAGGAGCCACAAATTTCCTTCCACCCAGCGTTCCCCCAAGTCTCCCGTTAAAAATGATAGCTCACTTGTGCGGGTAGGCCTAGCGCCCACGAAAGGAAATGGCCCAAAACAAAACGTGGACACATCCCGTTTTTTTTTTACAGAAAACAGGGGTGTTTTTTGCAAAGTGCCTACCTGTAGATTTTGGCCCCTAGCTCAGCCGGCGCCTAGGGAAACCTACCAAACCTGTGCATTTTTGAAAACTAGAGACCTAGGGGAATCCAAGATGGGGTGACTTGCGGGGCTCTGACCAGGTTCTGTTACCCAGAATCCTTTGCAAACCTCAAAATGTGGCTAAAAAAACAAGTTTTCCACACATTTCGGTGACAGAAAGTTCTGGAATCTGAGAGGAGCCACAAATTTCCTTCCACCCACCGATCCCCCAAGTCTCCCGATAAAAATGGTACCTCACTTGTGTGGGTAGACCTAGCGCCCGCAACAGGAAATGCCCCAAAACGCAACGTGGACACATCATATTTTTTGAAAGAAAACAGAGGTGTTTTTTGCAAAGTGCCTAACTGTAGATTTTGGCCCCTAGCTCAGCCGGCACCTAGGGAAACCTACCAAACCTGTGCATTTTTTAAAACTAGAGACCTAGGGGAATCCAAGATGGGGTGACTTGCGGGGCTCTGACCAGGTTCTGTTACCCAGAATCCTTTGCAAACCTCAAAATGTGGCTAAAAAAACAAGTTTTCCACACATTTCGGTGACAGAAAGTTCTGGAATCTGAGAGGAGCCACAAATTTCCTTCCACCCAGCGATCCTCCAAGTCTCCCGATAAAAATGGTACCTCACTTGTGTGGGTAGACCTAGCGCCCGCAACAGGAAATGCCCCAAAACGCAACGTGGACACATCATATTTTTTTAAAGAAAACAGAGGTGTTTTTTGCAAAGTGCCTACCTGTAGATTTTGGCCCCTAGCTCAGCCGGCACCTAGGGAAACCTATCAAACCTGTGCATTTTTGAAAACTAGAGACCTAGAGCAATCCAAGAAGGGGTGACTTGTGGGGCTCTGACCAGGTTCTGTTACCCAGAATCCTTTGCAAACCTCAAAATTTGGCTAAAAAAACATATTTTCCGCACATTTCGGTGACAGAAAGTTCTGGAATCTGAGAGGACCCACAAATTTCCTTCCACCCAGAGTTCCCCCAAGTCTCTCGATAAAAATGATACCTCACTTGTGTGGGTAGGCCTAGCGCCCGCAACAGGAAATGCCCCAAAACACAACGTGGACACATCACATTTTTTTTTACAGAAAACAGGGGTCCTTGTCTACGGGGTCGCTCCCCTTGCGTGACGCGCAAAAAAAAAAGATCCCTGGTGCCTAGTGCTTTCCTAAAATCTGCCAATCTGCCCCCAAAGCGGGCAGAAATTACCTAAATACAATTTGCCCCACCAGGGGAGCGACCCTTGGCTAAGGGGTCGCTCCCCAGCTATTAAAAAAAAAATAATAATAATTGCCCTGGCGCCTAGAGGTTTCTGCCCCCCCCCCGGGGGCAGATCGGCCTAATAACAATAGGCCGATCTGCCCCCAGGCTTCCCCTTCCATCCCTGACTTGAGGGTGTGGGGGGGAACCCCACAGAGGGAGCGCTAGCGCTCCCTTTGGGCTCTGTGACCAGGACGTAATGGTCACGTCCTGGGCACAGCAGCACTGTGCCTCAGGATGTGACCATTACGTCCTGGGCACAGAACCGGTTAACAAGTGCAAGGGGACCTCTCACAGGGTGCCCAAAGAGGAGTTCAAAGGGGCTAAATCCCACTCCTTTTTGGGGTTCCTCCCCGTAAGCAAAAAGGAGACAAGGTAACAGGACATCCCATCTTCTTCTGAGTTTTTCAGGGAGTCCCATTATCATACCTTTGAGAGTTTTATTAAACCTCTCAACCAGACCATTTGTTTGTGGATGATAGGGAGTAGTGAACTTGTATGTTACACCACATTCCTTAGAAATATGCAGACATGAAGTTACTACCTCTGTCTGAAACCACTTCCATAGGGAAACCCACCCTGGAAAAGATTCCCAGGAGGGCCATTGCCACTGCAGGAGCTGTAGTGGTCCTTAAGGGGATTGCTTCAGGGTACCTAGTGGCATGGTCCACTACCACAAGGATAAACCTATTGCCTAAAGCTGTTGGAGGGTCAAGGGGGCCAACTATGTCAACCCCTACCCTTTCAAAGGGCACGCCAACCTCAGGAAGTGGAGTTAAGGGGGCCTTTGGAGTGCCACCAGTCTTGCCACTGGCTTGGCAGGTCACACAAGAGCGACAAAACTCTTTAGTGTCCTCTGACATATGAGGCCACTGAAACAGGGGAACAAGTCTTTCCCAAGTTTTACTTTGGCCCAAATGCCCAGCCAAGGGAATGTCATGTGCCAAGGTAAAAAGAAACTCTCTGTATTGAAAGGGGATCACCAATCTCTTGGCAGCTCCAGTTTTCGGGTCCCTTGACTCAGTATGCAGGAGGTTGTCTTCCCAATATACCTTATGGCTATCACTGACATCCCCATTCTGCTATTTGACAGCTTGCTGTCTCAAACCCTCTAGTGTGGGACAGGTCTGCTGTGCTACACTCAGCTCTTCCCTAGCAGCCCCCCCCTGCACTCAAAAGCTCAGCAGTGTCTGCTGCCAGCTCATCTGGTGTAGGTTCTGCACAGGGAGAGGATTCTTCTTCCTCAAAAGGGGAATCTTCTGGGGAGGGAGGGATAGTGGTCAAGGATTTACCCTTCCTACCCTTAGCTTTTGGGAGCACTTGGTGTAGGAAAGTACCATCTTGCCTGGCATGTTACCCCCATATTTCACTGTATATATGTTGTTTTAGCCTATATGTCACTGGGACCCTGCCAGGCAGGGCCCAAGTGCTCATAAGTATGTGCCCTGTATGTATTCCCTGTGTGATGCCTGTCTCACTGAGGCTCTGATAACCAGAACCCCAGTGGTTATGCTCTCTCTGCTTTCCAAATTTGTCACTAACAGGCTAGAGACTAAATTTACCAATTCACATTGGCATACTGGTACACCTATATAATTCCCTAGTATATGGTACTGAGGTACCCAGGGTATTGGGGTTCCAGGAGATCCCTATGGGCTGCAGCATTTCTTTTGCCACCCGTAGGGAGCTTTGACAATTCTTACACAGGCCTGCCAGTGCAGCCTGAGTGAAATAACGTCCACGTTATTTCACAGCCATTTACCACTGCACGTAACTTATAAGTCACCTATATGTCTAACCTTCACCTGGTGAAGGTTGGGTGCAAAGTTACTTAGTGTGTGGGCACCCTGGCACTAGCCAAGGTGCCCCCACGTCGTTCAGGGCAAATTCCCCGGACTTTGTGAGTGCGGGGACACCATTACACGTGTGCGCTGTACATAGGTCACTACCCTTTCCCTGGCGCAAAACTGGACAAAGGAAAGGGGAGTGACCACTCCCCTGACCTGCACCTCCCAGGGGAGGTGCCCAGAGCTCCTCCAGTGTGTCCCCGACCTCTGCCATCTTGGAAACAGAGGTGTTTGTGGCACACTAGACTGCTCTGAGTGGCCAGTGCCAGCAGGTGACGTCAGAGGCTCCTTCTGATAGGCTCTTACCTCTCTTGGTAGCCAATCCTCCTTCCTAGGTAGCCAAACCTCCTTTTCTGGCTATTTAGGGTCTCTGCTTTGGGGATCTCACAAGAAAACAAATGCAAGAGCTCATCAGAGTTCCTCTGCATCTCCCTCTCCACCTTCTGCTAAAGGATAGACCGCTGACTGCTCAGGACGCCTGCAAAACCACAACAAAGTAGCAAGACGACTACTAGCAACCTTGTATCGCTTCACCCTGCCGGCTTTCTCGACTGTTTCCAGGTGGTGCATGCTCTGGGGGTAGCCTGCCTCCTCTCTGCACCAGGAGCTCTGAAGAAATCTCCCGTGGGTCGACAGAATCTTCCCCCTGCAACCACAGGCAACAAAAGACTGTATCACCGGTCCTCTGGGTCCCCTCTCAGCACGACGAGCGTGGTCCCTGGAACTCAGCAACTCTAAGTGACCCCTACAGTCCAGTGACTCTTCAGTCAAAGTTTGGTGGAGGTAAGTCCTTGCCTCCCCATGCTAGACTGCATTGCTGGGTACCGCGCGATTTGCAGCTGCTCCGGCTCCTGTGCACTCTTCCAGGATTTCCTTCATGCACAGCCAAGCCTGGGTCCGCAACACTCTAACCTGCAGTGCACAACCTTCTGAGTTGTCCTCCGGCGTCGTGGGACGCCCTTTTGTGACTTCGGGTGGACTCCGGTTCACTTTACTTCTAAGTGCCTGTTCAGGTACTTCTGCGGGGGCTGCCTGCTTCTGTGAGGGCTCCCTATGTTGTTGGGCGCCCCCTCTGTCTACTCATCCAGGTAGCGACCTCCTGGTCCCTCCTGGGCCACAGCAGCATCCAAAAACCCTAACTGCAACCCTTGCAGCTAGCAAGGCTTGTTTGAAGTCTTTCTGCGTGGGAACACCTCTGCAAGCTTCTTCACGACGTGGGACATCCATCCTCCAAAGGGGAAGTTCCTAGTCCTCTTCGTTCTTGCAGAACTCCAAGCTTCTTCCAACAGGTGGCAGCTTCCTTGCACTCTCAGCTGGCATTTCCTGGGCTCCTGCCCACTCTCGACACTGTCGCGACTATTGGACTTGGTCCCCTTGTCTTACAGGTACTCAGGTCCGGAAATCCAGTGTTGTTGCATTGCTGGTGTTTGTTCTTCCTGCAGAATCCCCCTATCACAACTTCTGTGCTCTCTGGGGGTAGTAGGTGAACTTTACACCTACCTTTCAGGGTCTTGGGGTGGGCTATTTTTCTAACCCTCACTGTTTTCTTACAGTCCAGGCGACCCTCTACAAGCTCACATAGGTGTGGGGTCCATTCGTGGTTCGCATTCCACTTTTGTAGTATATGGTTTGGGTTGCCCCTATACCTATGTGCTCCTTTTGCAATCTACTGTAATTTTACATTGCTTGCATTACTTACTTTTGCTATTATCTGCATAATTTTGGTTTGTGTACATATAGCTTGTATATATATCTTATCCTCATACTGAGGGTACTCACTGAGATACTTTTGGCATATTGTCTTAAAAATAAAGTACCTTTATTTTTAGTACTTCTGTGTATTGTGTTTTCTTATGATATTGTGCATATGACACCAGAGGTATAGTAGGAGCTTTACATGTCTCCTAGTTCAGCCTAAGCTGCCTTGCCATAGCTACCTTCTATCAGCCTAAACTGCTAGAAACACCTCTTCTACACTAATAAGGGATAACTGGACCTGGCACAAGGTGTAAGTACCTCTGGTATCTACTACAAGCCAGGCCAGCCTCCTACACTTGGTCCACTGTTCCAGGATCCGAGTTTCCCTGTCCTTTTTGCCCTGAGCCCTTGTCAAAGCAAAAATATGCCCAGGAATGCCCAGCATTGCTGCATGAGCCTTGAGATTTACAACAGCCAATGGGTGGCTAAGTGTGTTATTGTGAGCATCAGTCACTTGGTACTGCTGACCAAGTAGGTGTTGATCAGGGTGAACCAGTTTCTTTATAACCATAGTTACTCTGGCTCCTGTGTGCCTGTAGGCCTCAACCTCAACACCATTAATTAGGGGCAGTTGCTTGTACTTACCCATATCAATGGGACAAGCAACCAAGGTGGCAAAGTCAATGCCACAATCAGAGACTAAGACAGCCTCTGTGGTCTCCCTATCAAGACCAACCCCAACTACACTGCCAATAGTGAACCCAGCTACACCCTTGGATTGGCTATTTGTAGCAGATTTCCCACCAGCACTGCTATTACTAGGGGCACTAGAGATTGCAGTTGGGGTTGTGGTGGTGGGAGGTTTGGTGTTTTTCTTTGAACAAGTGGCATCACTTGCCCAATGGCCTTTTACTTTACATAAATAACACCAAGGCTTTTTCTGATTGTTAGAAGAGGATTTGGACCCACCACCCCCAGAGGATTTTTGTGGCCCTGATGAAGACTCAGAATGTTTTTTATCTTTGTCCCCACCCTTGTCAGAAGACTTACCATCCTTCTTCTTGCCATCCTTGTCACCCCCTGTATGAACTTTTCTGTTCACTCTTGTTCTGACCCATTTGTCTGCCTTCTTTCCCAATTCTTGGGGAGATGTCAGATCTAAGTCTACCAAGTACTGGTCCAACAAATCAGACACACAATTGTTCAAAATATGCTCTCTAGGGATTAGATTATACAGGCTTTCATAGTCAGTAACCTTACTGCCATGTAACCAACCCTCCAAGGCCTTCATTGAACAGGCCACAAAGTCTGTCCAATCTTGAGAGGACTCTTTTCTGGTGTCTCTGAACTTAATCCTATATTATTCAGTGGTTAAGCCAAATCCAAGAGTGCATCCTTCAAAACTTTGTAGTTATTAGCATCACTTTCTTTGATAGTAAGGAGCCTATCCCTACCCTTACCAGTGAAAGATAGCCACAAGATAGCAGCCCACTGCCTTTAAGGGACCAACTGTACCATACAGGCCCTCTCAAGTGCAGCAAACCACTTGTTAATGTCATCCCCCTCCTTGTAAGGGAGGACTATCTTACGCAGGTTTCTGGAATCTTGCTCTCTAACAGGATTGCTATCAAAACACTGCTGCGGCCACCATGGGGAACTAACCCCAACCTCTGCCTTTCCTTTTCCACATCTAGAGATTCCCGGTCTAAGGCCAGCTGCTGCTGTTTAAGCTTCAGCCTGGCCTCTTCCAACCTCAGCATTCTGAGTACCGTTTCCATTTAGTTATCCTCAGGGTGGGAGGCTTGGGAATTGTGAGATACAGAAGAAAGGTGGGAACTGGCAGAGTTGGACCTGTCCCTAACTGGCTGGATCCTAGTAACCTGGCCTTTAGGAGTAAAAGGTGCCCTACTAATGTGTGACACCCTCCCACTACCAGTGTCACTAGCTGGCCTGCTGGCTGACAGGTCCTTGGAAGAACCCTCCCCAGCAACCTCAGGGGACTCTTCTGAGTCTGACTGGGTACCCCCCTCCTCTACCTACTGAACCTGGGATTGGCCGGACTGGTTATGGTCACTTTCTAGGAGAAGGCTGAGGAGAATATCTTTTGTAGGATTCTTTCCAATTGCTAAACCTCTTTCAATGCAGAGACCCCTCAAACTTTTACAGTTTAGATTCCCATAGGTTGCCTGGACAACTGTGGGAGTAAGCTCTACTGCAGACATGATAGAAAAGGTTTAGGACACAGAGAGAAAAAAGTTTTTGGAACTTTTGAAAGAACAGAGAAAAACTTTTTCAAACTTTTTTTTTTTAAAGGTTTTCAGAAACTTTGTAGAAAGTTTTTAGAGAAGAAGAATTAAACTGTTTAGGTCAGTGTGTATATTCTGAAGTATTTGGTATATGTTTTTCTTATGAAAAGTACCAATGACAAAGTGGTAAAGCAGTTACAAGTACTTATCCCAACACTGCACCACCAATATAGGAGGCTGGCCTGGCTTATTGTGGGTACCAGTTATCCCTTATTAGTAGAATAGAGGTGTTCTAGCAGCTTAGGCTGATAGAGGTAGCTATAGCAGAGCAGCTTAGGCTGAACTAGGAGACATGCAAAGCTCCTACTATACCACTTATATCACTTAGTACTATATCATAAGAAAACACAATACTCAGAGTTACTAAAAATAAAGGTACTTTATTTTAGTGACAATATGCCAAAAGTATCTCAGAGGATATACTCCCCTAGGAGGTAAGTAATATACACAAAATATACACACACAAACCAAATCAGGTAAGTAAACAGTTAGAAAATTAGTGCAAACACTGTAGAACACAATAGAATGCTATAGGGAAAAAGAGGCCTAGGGGCACCAAAAACCATATACTCCAAAAGTGATATGCGAACCACGAATGGACCCCAGGCCTAGTGTAGTGTGTAGAGGGTCACTGGGAGTGTATGAAAACATTAAGGGTGTCCAAGATACCCCACCCCAAGACCCTGAAAAGTAGGAATAAAGTTACCCTACTACCCCAGAAAGACAGTAAAGTCGAGATAGGGGATTCTGCAAGGACAACAACTGACTGCAAAGCACTGAAGACGTATTCCTGGACCTGAGGACCTGCAAAGGAAGGGGACCAAGTCCAAGAGTCACGCAAGTGTCCAGGGAGGGAGGGGTGCAGGAGCCCACTAATCCCCGGATGAAGGTGCAAAAGGGCTGCCTCCGGGTGGAAGAAGCTGAAGATTCTGCAATAACGGAAGATGCCAGGAACTTCTCCTTTGGTCAGAAGATGTCCCATGGCGTGCTGGAGGATGCAGAGTTGTTTCCACGCAGAAAGACCGCAAACAAGCCTTGCTAGCTGCAAGAGTTGCGGTTAAGGATTTTGGGTGCTGCCAGGGCCCAGGAAGGACCAGGAGGTCGCTCCGTAGAGGAGGAGACAGAGGGGGCACTCAGCAACAAGGAGAACCCACGCAAAAGCTGGCAGCACCCGCAGAAGCACCTGAACAGGCATTCAGAAGATCTGAGCACGGCGGTCGACTGAGCACAATAAAAGAGGGTCCCACGAAGTCGGAGTACAACTCAGCGAGTTGGGCAAGGCAGGACAGAGTACTGGGGACCTGGGCTAGGCTGTGCAAGAAGGAAGTCTTGCAGAAGTGCACAAAAGCCCTAGCAGCTGCAGTTCACGCAGTACACATGATTACTGTCTGGCGTGGGGAGGCAAGGACTTACCTCCACCAAATTTGGACAGAAGGGCCACTGGACTGTCGGGGACACTTGGACCCGGCTCCTGTGTTCCAGGGACCATGCTCTTCAAGATGAAAGGGGACCCAGAGGACCAGTGATGCAGACGTTTGGTGCCTGCGTTGGCAGGGGAAGATTCCGTTGACCCACGGGAGCTTTTTCTTGGCTTCCAGTGCAGGGTGAAGGCAGACAGCCCTCAGAGCATGCACCACCAGGAAACAGTCGAGAAAGTCAGCAGGATGAGGCGCTACAATGTTGCTGGTAGTCTTCTTGCTACTTTGTTGCAGTTTTGCAGGCGTCCTGGAGCGGTCAGCGGCCGATCCTTGGCAGAAGTCGAAGAGGGAAGTGCAGAGGAACTCATGAGAGCTCTTGCATTCGTTATCTGATGAGATACCCACAGGTGAGACCCTAAATAGCCCTCAGAGGAGGATTGGCTACAGAGAAAGGTAAGCACCTATCAGGAGGGGTCTCTGACATCACCTGCTGGCACTGGCCACTCAGAAGTGTCCATTGTGCCCTCACACCTCTGCATCCAAGATGGCAGAGGTCTGGGACACACTGGAGGAGCTCTGGGCACCTCCCCAGGGAGGTGTTGGTCAGGGGAGTGGTCACTCCCCTTTTCTTTGTCCAGTTTCGCACCAGAGCAGGGCTGGGGGGATCCCTGAACCGGTTTAGACTGGCTTATGCAAGGAGGGCACCATCTGTGCCCTTCAAAGCATTTCCAGAGGCCAGGAGAGGCTACTCCTCCCAGGCCCTTCACACCTATTTCCAAAGGGAGAGGGTGTAACACCCTCTCTCAGAGGAAATCCTTTGTTCTGCCTTCCTGGGACTGGGATACCCAGGACCCAGGGCGGCAGAAACCTATCTTAGGGTTGGCAGCAGTGGTAGCTGCAGAGAAAACCCCGGGAAGTTAGTTTGCCAGTACCCGGGCTCTATGCTGGAGCCCTGGGGATGCATGGAATTGTCTCCACAATACCAGAATTGTATTGGGGTGACAATTCCATGATCCTAGACATGTGACATGGTCGTGTTCTGAGTTACCATTGTGACGCTACATAAAGGTATTGACCTATATGTACTGCACGCGTGTAATGGTGTCCACGCACTCACAAAGTCCGGGGAATTTGCCTTGAACAATGTGGGGGCACCTTGGCCAGTGCCAGGGTGCCCACACACTAAGTAACTTTGCACCTAACCTTCACTAAGTGAGGGTTCGATATATAGGTGACTTATAAGTTACTTAAGAGCAGTGTAAAATGGCTGTGAAATAACGTGGACCGGTGATGTAGAAGTTTGGTGCCTGCGTTAGGAGGGGGAAGATTCCGTCGTCCCACGGGAGATTTCTTCTTGGCTTCCATTGCAGGGTGAAGGCAGACAGCCCTCAGAGCATGCACCACCAGGAAACAGTCATGAAAGCAGGCAGGATGAGGTGCTACAATGTTGCTGGTAGTCTTCTTGCTACTTTGTTGCGGTTATGGAGGCGTCCTGGAGCAGTCAGCGGATGATCCTTGGCAGAAGTCGAAGAGGGACTCTGGTGAGCTCTTGCATTCGTTATCTGGTGAGATGCCCACAGGAGAGACCCTAAATAGCCCACAGAGGAGAATTGGCTACAGAGAAAGGTAAGAGCCTATCAGAAGGGGCCTCTGACGTCACCTGCTGGCACTGGCCACTCAGAGCAGTCCAGTGTGCCACAAATACCTCTGCTTCCAAGATGGCAGAGGTCTGGGACACACTGGAGGAGCTCTGGGCACCTCCCCTGGGAGGTGCAGGTCAGGGGAGTGGTCACTCCCCTTTCCTTTGTCCAGTTTCACGCCAGCGCAGGGCTGGGGGATCCCTGAACCGGTGTAGACTGGCTTATGCAGAGATGGGCACCATCTGTGCCCATCAAAGCATTTCCAGAGGCTGGGGGAGGCTACTCCTCCCCAGCCTTCACACCTATTTCCAAAGGGAGAGGGTGTTACACCCTCTCTCAGAGGAAGTCCTTTGTTCTGCCTTCCTGGGCCAGGGCAGCCTGGACCCCAGGAGGGCAGAAACCTGTCTGAGGGGTTGGCAGCAGCAGCAGCTGCAGTGGAGACCCCGGAGAGGCAGTTTGGCAGTACCCGGGCTCTGTGCTAGAGACCCGGGGGATGACAATTCCATGATCTTAGACATGGTACATGGCCATGTTTGGAGTTACCATTGTGACGCTGTACATAGGTAGTGACCTATGTACAGTGCACGCGTGTAATGGTGTTCCTGCACTCACAAAGTCTGGGGAATTTGCCCTGAACGATGTGGGGGCACCTTGGCTAGTGCCAGGGTGCCCTCACACTAAGTAACTTTGCACCCAACCTTCACCAGGTGAAGGTTAGACATATAGGTGACTTATAAGTTACTTAAGTGCAGTGGTAAATGGCTGTGAAATAATGTGGACGTTATTTCACTCAGGCTGCACTGGCAGGCCTGTGTAAGAATTGTCAAAGCTCCCTACGGGTGGCAAAAGAAATGCTGCAGCCCATAGGGATCTCCTGGAACCCCAATACTCTGGGTACCTCAGTACCATATACTAGGGAATTATATGGGTGTACCAGTATGCCAATGTGAATTTGTAAATTTAGTCACTAGCCTGTTAGTGACAAATTTGGAAAGCAGAGAGAACGTAACCACTGAGGGTCTGGTTAGCAGAGCCTCATTGAGACAGTTCGGCATCACACAGGGAACACATACAGGGCACATACTTATGAGCACCGGGGCCCTGCCTGGCAGGGTCCCACTGACACAGACTAAAACAACATATATACAGTGAAATATGGGGGTAACATGCCAGGCAAGATGGTACTTTCCTACACAACCCCCCCCCCCCCAAACGAAGGACAATAAGACTAGCCATGACCTGATGAGTCTTCATTGTCTAAGTGGAAATATCTGGAGAGTCCATCTGCATTGGAGTGGGTACTCCCAGGTCTATGTTCCACTGTATAGTCCATTCCCTGTAGAGATATGGACCACCTCAACAATTAAGGATTTTCACCTTTCATTTGTTTTAGCCAAAGTAGAGGTTTGTGGTCTGTCTGAACAATAAAGTGAGTGCCAAACAGGTATGGCCTCAACTTTTTCAGTGCCCAGACCACAGCAAAGGCCTCCCTCTCTATGGCAGACCAACGCTTTTCTCTAGGGGTCAACCTTCTGCTGATAAAAGCAACTGGTTGATCCTGGCCCTCAGAATTCAGTTTGTGATAAGACTTCCCCTACCCCTAATTCAGATGCATCAGTTTGAACAATGAATTTCTTGGAGTAACATGGGCTTTTTGGGAAATGTGCTGTGCACATGGCCTGTTTGAGCTCCTCAAAAGCTTTCTGACAGCTAGCGGTCCACAATACCCTTTTAGGCATCTTTTTACTTGTGAGATCATTTAGTGGGGCTGCTATGGAGCCACAGTTTTTAAGGAATCTCATGTAATACCCAGTGAGGCCTAGGAAGGCTCTCACCTGGGTCTGTGTTGTAGGGGGAACCCAATCCATGACTGTCTGGATTTTCCCCTGAAGTGGTGCAATCTGTTCTCCACCTACCAGGTGTCCCAGATAAACCACCTTTCCCTGCCCTATCTGGCACTTTGAGGCCTTGATAGTGAGGCCTGCTTTTTGTAGGGCCTCCAAAACTTTCCAAAGGTGGACTAAAAGCCTCCAACCCTTGCAGGACTGTGTTCACCAACCTCTGAAAAGTGGCAGGTGCATTTTTCAAACCAAAGGGCATCACTGTAAATTGGTAGTGCCCTCCTATAGTTGAAAATGCAGTTTTAGGTTTAGCATCCTCAGCCAATTTGATCTGCTAATACCCTGCAGTCAAATCAAAGGTGCTAAGATACTTGGCAGATGCCAGTGTATCTATGAGCTCATCTGCCCTGGGTATAGGGTGAGCATCAGTTTTTGTTACCTGATTGAGACCTATGTATTCTACACAAATCCTCATCTCCCTTTTTCCATCTTTTGAGTGAGGCTTTGGTACAAGCACCACAGGACTTGCCCATGGGCTTTCAGAAGGTTTAACCACTCACAGATCATGCATTTTGTGAACTACTTGTTTTATGCAGTCCCTGACATTGTCAGGCTGCCTATAAATTTTACTTTTGACAGGCAAGCTGTCTCCGGTATCAATTGTGTGTTCACACCAAGATGTGGTGCCTGGCACAGTTGAAAAGAGTTCAGAAAACTGTCCAAGGAGATTTATGAGGTTGTCTTTGTGTTCTGCAGTCAGACAATCTGCTAAAACTACTCCCTCCACTAGAGAATCCTCTTCAGTGGAGGAGAAGAGATCAGGGAGAGGGTCACTCTCTTCTTCCTGTCCTTCATCTGTTGCAATGAGCAGGGTGAGATCAGCCCTGTCATAGTAGGGTTTTAGGCGGTTGATATGAATCACCCTAAGGGGACTCCTGGCAGTGCCCAGGTCTACCAGATAGGTAACCTCACCCTTTTTTTCAACAATTAGATGGGGTCCACTCCATTTGTCCTGGAGTGCTCTTGGGGCCACAGGCTCCAATACCCACACCTTCTGTCCTGGTTGGTACTGAATCAGAACAGCCTTCTGGTCATGCCATTGCTTCTGGAGCTCTTGGCTGGCCTGAAGGTTTTTACTGGCCTTTTCATGTACTCGGCCATTCTGGATCTTAAGCGAAGTACATAGTCCACTATGTCCTGTTTGGGAGCTTTTAAAGGTTGTTCCCAACCCTCCTTCACAAGTGTTAGGGGACCTCTTACAGGGTGCCCAAAGAGGAGTTCAAAGGGGCTGAAGCCCACTCCTTTTTGGGGTACCTCCCTGTAAGCAAAAAGGAGGCAAGGTAACAGGACATCCCATCTCCTCCTGAGTTTTTTCAGGGAGTCCCATTATCATCCCTTTGCGAGTTTTATTAAAACTCTCTACCAGTCCATTAGTCTGTGGATGATAAGGTGTGGTGAATTTGTATGTTACACCACATTCCTTCCACATAGCTTTCAAGTATGCAGACATAAAGCTGCTACCCCTGTCTAATACAACCTCTTTTGGGAAACCCACCATGGAAAAGATTCCCAGGAGTGCTTTTGCCACTGCAGGTGCTGTAGTGGTCCTTAGAGGAATTGCTTCAGGATATCTTGTGGTATGGTCCACAACCACCAAGATAAACCTATTGCCTGAAGCAGTAGGAGGGTCAAGGGGGCCAACTATGTCAAACCCTACCCTTTCAATGTGGACCCCAACCACAGGTAGTGGAATAAGGGGAGCCTTTGGTGTGCCACCAGTCTTGCCACTGACTTGGCAGGTCACACAAGACTTAAAAAAATCTTTTGTGTCCTCTGACATCCTAGGCCAGTGAAACAGGGGGACAAGCCTTTCCCATGTTTTGATCTGGCCCAGATGCCCAGCCAAAGGAATGTCATGTGCCAGAGTTAGGAGGAACTCTCTGTACTGCAGGGGAATGACCAATCCCCTGGCTGCTCCAGGTTTTGGGTTCCTTGCCTCGGTGTACAAGAGGTTGTCCTCCCAGTAAACTCTATGTGAGTCCCTGACATCCCCATTTTGCTGCTTGACAGCTAGCTGTCTGAGACCCTCTAATGTGGGACAGGATTGCTGTGCCACACTCAGCTCTTCTCTAGCAGGCCCCCCTCCACCCAAAAGCACAGCAGTGTCTGCTGCCAGGTCATTTGGTGAAGGTTCTGCACAGGGAGGAAATTCTTCTTCCTCAGAAGGAGAATCATCTGTTGAGGGAGGGATAGTGGGTAGGGATTTACCCTTGCTACCCCTAGCTTTAGGGAGCACTTGATCCATTGTTCCAGGATCCAAGTTACCCTGTCCTTTTTGGTTTTTGGCCTGAGCCCTTGCCAAAGCAAAAATATGCCCAGGAATGCCAAGCATTGCTGCATGAGCCTCCAACTCCACTTCTGCCCAAGGTGATGTCTCTAAATAATTTCCTAGTAGACAGTCTACAGGTAAATCTGAGGCAACCACAACTTTCTTTGGACCAGTAACCCCCCCCCCCCCCAGTTGAGATTCACAACAGCCATGGGGTGGCTAAGAGTGTTGTTATGAGCGTATGTCACTTGGTACTGGTGACCAAGTAGGTGTTGTTCAGGGTGTACCAGTTTCTCTATTACCATGGTAACACCGTCACCTGTGTCCCTGTAGGCCTGACCCTCAACACCATTTATTAGGGGAAGTTGCTTGTACTTATCCATATTAAGTGGACAAGCAACCAAGGTGGCCAAATCAATGGCACCTTCAGAGACTAACACAGCCTCAGTGGTCTCCCTAACAAGACCAACCCCAACTAAATTACCAAAAGTGAGCCCAGCTACTCCCTTGGATTGGCTATTACTAGGTTTGCTCCCACCACCACTGCTATTACTAGGGGCACTAGAATTTGCAGTAGGGGTTGTGGTAGTGGGAGGTTTGGTGTTTTTCTTTGGACAACTGGCATCAGTTGTCCAATGGCCTTTGACTTTACACAAATAACACCAAGGCTTTTTAACTTGATTTGAAGAGGATTTGGACCCACCACCCACACCAGAGGATTTTTGTGGGCCTGATGAAGACTCAGTTTTACTTTTGTCCCCACCTTGTCAGAAGGCTTACCATCCTTCTTCTTGCCATCCTTGTCACCCCCTGTGTGAACTTTTCTGTTCACCCTTGTTCTGACCCATTTGTCTGCCTTCTTTTCCAATTCTTGGGGAGAGGTCAGATCCGAGTCCACTAGGTATTGGTGCAACAAGTCAGACACACAGTTGTTCAGAATATGCTCTCTCAGAATAAGATTATACAGGCTTTCATAGTCAGAAACTTTACTGCCATGCAAGCAACCTTCCAAGGCCTTCACTGAACAGTCCACAAAATCTGTCCAGTCTTGAGAAGACTCTTTTCTGGTGTCTCTGAACTTAATCCTGTATTGTTCAGTGGTTAGGCCAAATCCATCCAAGTGTGCATCTTTCAAAACTTTGTAGTTATTGGCTTCACTTTCTCTAACAGTAAGGAGCCTATCCCTACCCTTTCCAGTGAAAGATAGCCACAAAATGGCAGCCCACTGCCTTTGAGGGACAAACTGTACCATACAAGCCCTCTCAAGTGCAGCAAACCACTTATTAATGTCATCCCCCTCCTTGTAAGGGGGGACTATCTTCTGCAGATTCCTGGAATCTTGCTCTCTAACAAGATTGCTATCAGGAATACTGCTGCTGCCACCATGGGGAACTAACCCCAACCTCTGTCATTCCTTCTCTATGTCTAGGGATTTCCTATCTAAGGCCAGCTGCTGCTGTTTAAGCTTCAGTATGGTCTCTTCAACCCTCAAATTTTTGAGTTCCCTTTCTAACAAGTTATCCTCAGGGTGGGTGGGTTGGGAATGCTTTGACACAGAGGAAATGTGGGAAGTTTCAGAGGGGGATCTGTCCCTAACTGTCTGGACCCTGGTCACCTGGCCTCTAGGGATAAAGGATGCCCTACAGTTATGGGAACCTCTATCACTACCAGCATCACTAGGTGCCCTAATGGGGGCAGACCCTTGTAAGAACCCTCCCCAGTTTCTCCAGGGGACTCCTCTGAATCTGACTGGGAAGCTCCCTTTTCTAACCTCTCCTGAGATGGGCCAGCCTGGTCATCTACAATGAGCATGTTAAAGAGAAACTCTATTGTAGGGTTCTTTCCTATACTCAAACCTCTATCCAGGCAGAGACCCCTCAAACTTTTATAGTTTAAACTCTCATATGTTGTATTAACAGTTTTGGGAGTGGGCTCTACAACAGACATGATAGTATAGGTTTAAGGATAGTGAGAAAGAAAAAAAGTTTTATAACTTTCAAAAGCACAGAAAAAAACGTTTTCTAACTTTGGGAAAACGTTTAGAAGTTTTCAAAAACTTTTCAGAACTTTGTTAAAAGATTTAGAATAGAAAAGTAAACTTTTGTGGTTAAGTGTACACATACTGAACTACTTGGTATATGATTCTCTTATGAAAAGTACCAAATGACAAAGTGGTAAAGCAGTTGCAGTTACTTATCGCACCGCTGCACCACCAATGTAGGCGGCTGGCCTGGCTTACAGTGGGTACCTTGTGGTACTTACACCCTGTGCCAGGTCCAGTTATCCCTTATTAATAGAATAGAGGTGTTTCTAGAAGCTTAGGCTGATAGAAGGTAGCTATGGAAAAGCTTAGGCTGAACTAGGAGACATGCAAAGCTCCTACTATACCACTTATATCATATAGCACAATATCATAAAAAAACACACTACTCAGAGTTACTAAAAATAAAGGTACTTTATTTTTATGACAATATGCCACAAGTATCTCAGTGAGTACCCTCAGTAAGAAGGTAAGTAATATACACAAGTTATATGTACACAAACCCAAAACAGGTAACTAAGAGTAAGAAAAGTAATGCAAACAGTGTAGAATTACAATAGGATGCAATAGGTGAACATAGGTCTAGGGGCAACACAAACACATACTCCAAAAGTGGAATGCGAACCACGAATGGACCCCAGACCTATGGGAGCCAGTGTTGCCAGATTGGGCAATTTCCCGCACAAATGGGCGATATTTTTCCCATTTGTGCAGGAAAAAAAAACATTTGTGTGGGGAAAAAACCCAATTGCGGGGAGCCTGATTGTTGGGCTATTTGTAGCCCTGTGTGCGGAAAAATCGCGGGGCGGCGCCGCCGGAGATACTGCCCTGGCCAGGCATCGCCCCGTGAGATAGCGAGTTCAGACTCGCGGCGCACACACAGCAGCAGGCAGCAGCGTGTGCGCTGCGCTGCGCAGTGTCTCATCAGGAGGCCATCAATTGGTAGAGCTTTCGCGCACTACTAGATTGACGGCCTTCTGCCCCACTGAGAGTGCAGCCGTACATCACGGAGCTCTCAGTGGGGCAGAGGGCCGTCAATCTAGTAGCACACGAAAGTGCTACCAATTGACGGCCCCCTGGTGCGACACTGCGCGGCGGCGCACAGGCCGGGCATACAGCAGCCGGCAGGGCGCAGCGCGCCCCACATTAGCTGATGGGGGCAGAGGGCCATCAATTTAGCAGCGCGCAAAAGCGTTTCCAATTGATGGCCCTGCCAAGAAGTATTGGCCTGCCCCAGCGGCATTATTTAAAATGCCTGCGTGGGGGGGCGCCACGTGGTGAGCGAGGAGCGAGCGAGCCAGTGTGTGGCACACTGTTGACTCACTGGCTGCGCTGCGCACGTGGTGGTGTACTCTGGTATGTGGCTCTTCTCTTTTTGGGCCCTGCCGTGAGCCTCAGCCCTCAGCCTGCACAGGTGTGATGTCCACCCCCCCTGGAAAAGTCTCTTTTGTTGTGCGCTTCAGCCTTCGACCCCAAATTTAAGCCAGTGCCCAGCCCCAGAGTGCGTGTTTGGGGCACGGTAGAGGGGAGACACCCTCCCTGGCCCCTTCCTGTTGTGTAGGTGCTACCTACGTCCCCTACCTACACTGATGTGCGGCCGGTTGGTGCGCAGCTGCGTAAGACAAGGTAAGTGTCCTTCAATTTGTACCTTTGTGACTTGTTGTGAGTAGATGTATTCCTTATTTTTAATATTCAGGGACTAATTGTGGATTGAGAGTGCATAGGATCTAAAGCATGGCAGGATTGAATAAGAATGAGTGGCACAGCCAGTGCTTAATTTGTAAATAAAAACGTGCTGGTGTCCACAGCTCTCCTCTTAAACACGCAGCTGCTGCAATTAAATTTGCAAACACGTAATACAAGGGCAGCGTAATCCTAAAGCCATGTTGGGCCTCTTTAGTCCATTTTAAGCCATTTCACCTCACTCCTGCAGCTTTCTGCTCTCTCCTTTTCTGGCGCTCTTTTTCATTTTTGCATTCCTCCATCTTTCCCATATGTGTCTTTTGGTTGCAGTAAATGCTTGAGGGAGGAAAAAAGAGTGCTGTCCCTCAAAAATAAGTGCCAGTGCTCTGCACCGGAAACAACAAGCACAAATTAAGCACTGGGTGGAATCACATGAAGGTTGGTGATGACAAAGAGTTATTGTGTTCGTCTGGTAATGCAAGGGGGTTACCAGCTGAGTTGTGCAGTGTGTGCTTTGCAGGGCATTTAAATAAAATAAATCATTCAGTTTGGGTATTACTTAAACAATTTTATCTGAAACTTTTTTGCACGTTTGGTAGCAGTCTGTCTTATACTGCCAGTAATGCAAGTTTAACCTAATGACTTACATTTGCACAATACACAATCCTCCATTGCAGAAGTGAAGATTTAATTCTGTGGCTTTTTGGTTACACACAGACCTTTCAGTGCATTAACTAATAAAGGTTTCATAATATACAGTGATTAACTTAACTTTTTTTATTTTAAGGCATGAGTTATGTATGTGGCTGCCTGAAACAGAATATATATATATTTTCTTTTTAGCCACACGTTTAACCCTGCCCCATTGCATGCAGCATCACTGTTCCCATACTTTTTTAACGCACTTTGAGCTGTGTGCTCAGCTGATTTATTAATTTATTTCTCTCCAGTTGCAGGCAGTGCAAGCACAAATGTGGTCTCATTGGCTGAGCTAAGCGAAATGAGGGTACATGGTCAGTGCACAGCCTCACTGCATGGTTCTGTTCGTGTTCTTAGTGCCTAAATTATTGACATCACTTGTAGTCATGCTCTGCTCAGCGTAGCCATTGCTTGCATTTGACACAAAACACTAGCCTTTACCAATAATTTAAGTTCAAGTTCACGGAGTTTGGGTCACTGTGTTCTGGCCTCTGGTAGCAATTTGCAGAAGGGTGTTTATTGCCTCATACAAACAGCCTTTTTCACCTCACACAAGGATGTATGTTTCTGCAGGGCCCTTTTGACCTCCACTGTCCAGGGTAGAGGTAGCCCGCTAAAAAAGGTGTAGGGGTAGTGCCTGAGTACGTCTGAAGGAGGCAGGAAATGAGTGAAATGTTGGTCTGCTGCCCATTTAATGAAAAGTCCAGAAAGTAGAACAGTAGTAGAGCAGACTGCAGATACACACTGGGAATGCTAGATGGCTACTTGCATTTCACCTTTATCTACCCTGTGCATCTGAAAGGCAGTGAAAAGAACAAAGGTTGTGCTTTGAATCCATGTGGGGGGTGTTGATTATCATAGGTTAATGACTGAGCTAATGTAGCAAAATATATCTTTGCATGTTAGGGCTGACACATTGGGATTAACAGGACTTGAACTGTAAAATGCAAAGGGAAAACAGCATTGGGTCTGCTTTCCACAAACTTGAGTTCGGCATGAAAGTTGAGTAAGTATGAGGGGTAGTCCATTAGGATGTATAACTTTTTGCTGTTATCGGTGAGTTGTTCCTTTATTGTAAAACCAGTTTGAAAGCTAGAGCATACCTCTTACTTAACCTTGAATACGAGGGAGTTGCCATCCTTTGGCTCATTCCCCATTTCAAAACATGACAAATCCAAAGAGTCAATTGTCTGCCTGAAACAAATCACTTGCCCCAGCGTAGAGTCAACACCACTTTGTATCTCCATTGAATTCACTTGTGTTGTACCCTAAAATAAGTACATGACATCCTTGGACACTTAAAGTAGAGGTATGCTCAATAACCATTGGCAATTCTAGATAGTGTTTTATTTATTGCTTTGCACATGATTATCAGTGAACTAGGGACAATGATTGCAATTTCTTTTGCAGTTTCAGGTAGTCCCCTGGGCTCTCATCTTGACATAGTTCATCATTGATCAGTTCCCAGCTGACCTGGCAGTTTAATTGTTGCACCATGGGCAAGTGGGCACAATATAAAAAAATATACAGAAAAGAGTGGGAGTTGGATCCTGAATTAAAAAGATGGATTGCCCCTATCAAATCGGATAATTCCAAAGCGGCCTGCAAGTACTGCCATATAGACCTGCGTGCCCATTATAACGATTTGAAGCAACATGCAGCAACCACAAAACACCGCTCTCGCTGTAATTCAGCAAGTGATTCCATGGCATCCTTTGTACAACCCATTCCTTCATTATCTAATGACCAGAAAAGAAGAGAAATTAGGTTTGCCATACAAACTGCTTATTGCACATCCATAAATAATATAGATGGATATGGTGAAATTTTGAAGGATGAATTCCCTGCCTTCTGAATGCACCGTACCAAATGTACAGCACTAATTACTTCTGTGTTGGGCCCATACTTCAAAGACGAAATGCTGAAAGATATCGGAACATCACCGTACTCCTTATTAATTGATGAATCAACAGACATTGAAGTAAAAAAAAAATGATTTGCATTTGTGTGAAGTATTTCAGCATAAAGCATAAAAAAATAGTAAGCACCTTCCTTGGAATGCTAGAATTAAATCAGGCCTGTGCCGAAGATATAGCAAATGCAGTGTTAAGCTTGCTTGAAAGTTGTAACCTTGAGACTGAAAATTTAATAGGCATAGGCACTGATGGAGCAAGCGTCATGTGCGGAAAACATCACTCAGCATTCACCTTGTTGCGAGATAAGCAACCTTCCTTGCAACTTGTGCGCTGCATTTGTCACTCCCTGGACATCACTGCAAAGAAAGCAATAAGGAGCATTCCAAGCAATGTAGAATTCATGATCAGAGAAACATACAACTGGTTTTCTCAATCCCCAAAACTACAAGCCGACTACAGGGAATTGTATCTGACATTGGGCGGAGGCATGCCCATCAAATTAATTTCGCCTTGTGAAACACAGTGGCTAGTGATGCCAGATTGTGTAGATCGTTTATTAGAACAATATGATGCCTTAAGCTTACACTTTAGCACAGCATCCTCTGTGGAACACTGCTATGCAGCAAGGATGCTCCAAGAAATGTGTCACGATGAGACCAACCTACTTTACCTTACTTTCTTCAAGCCTATTCTTCAAGACATAAAAGTTGTTAATAAAATCTTTCAGCTGGAATGTGGAGATGCACTTCACATCTTTTGCGACCTATATACTCTGTATGTGTCCACACTGAAAAGGATACTTAAACTAAGTGTTTTTACCAGTAATCCTCAAGAACAGTTGCAGAGCATAGATTTACAAAGTTCTGCCATTTATTTTTCTCAAGAGGATGTGGATCTTGGTCTTGCTTTCCGTAGGAAGCTGGAAGAAAGTAAACTCACCTCTGTTTCAAAGGATGGCATTGTGAAAAGGTGCCTAGAGTTCTTGAAAGTATTGGCATGTGAATATCAATTTTGCCTTCCAGAGTCACTAAGCATGCTTAAAAAGTTAGAAGTTTTGAGTCCCCAAAAACTGCTTGCAGATTGCAAATCTCCTGTAACTGACTTCCCACATACCTTTTTCACATACCCATTGGAAGTACTAGAGTCTCAGTGGAGAATGATATCCTCATGTTCATTTCCTGAGACTTCTAACATGGAATCCTTCTGGATGGAAGTGTATAACTACACTGATGCTGCTGGCAAACATTGCTTTCACAAGCTTGCAATGGGTGCCATAAAAATGTTGACACTCCCGATATCCAATGCTCATGTTGAAAGGGTATTTTCCCAAATGACGCTGCTGAAAAATGATAGACAAAATAGAATGGGCCTAAAACTACTATCAAATATTCTCTACATAAAGTTTGGACTGAAACGTATTGGAATTGAGTCCTATTCGTTTGTGCCTCCCCCGGAATTGCTTGCAAAATTTAATAGCAGTATGTATGATTAAAGTTGCGAAATTCAGCCCTCCCCCAAGGAATGCATGCAGCTCGGACCTGCCCTTGCCACTGTTGGCTGCAGACGGAGCCATGCCTGCCAGCCCTCTAGTGACAGGACCAGAAGAACACTTTCTCAGACCTGCCCTCGACCACTGTCAGCTGCAGATGGACCCATGCCAGCCAGCCCTCTAGTGACAGGACCAGAAGAATAGTTTCTCAGACCTGCTCTTGCCACTGTCAGCTGCAGAAGGAGCCCTGCCTGCCTGCCCTCTAGTGACCGGACCAGAAGAACACTTTTTCAGACCTGCCCTCGACCACTGTCAGCTGCAGAAGGAGCCATGCCAGCCAGCCCTCTAGTGACAGGACCAGAAGAATACTTTCTCAGACCTGCCCTCACCACTGTTAGCTGCAGAAGGAGCCCTGCCTGCCCGCCCTCTAGTGACGGGACCAGAAGAATACTTCCTCGGACCTGCCCTCACCACTCTTAGCTGCATAAGGAGCCCTGCCTGCCTGCCCTCTAGTGACAGGACCAGAAGAACACTTTCTCAGAGCTGCTCTTGCCACGGTCAATCCCAGAGCACTGCATGGCAATCCTGATGGTGGCACCAAGCCCAGAAGAGCACCATACTCCAGTTTCTCCTAATTTAAGCTATGTACATTGAAGTAAAGAACTTGCTTGAAGCTTGTAGCCTTGAGATTGGAAATTTAATAAGCATAGATGGGGCAAGCGTCATGTGCAGAAAGCATCACTCAGCATTCACCTTGTTGAAAGATAAGCAACCTTCCTTGCAACTTGTGTGCTGCATTTACCAGTTTTTTAAGACCATTGCTAAGAAAGCAATAAGGAGCATTCCAGGTAATCTAGAATTGATGATCAGAGAAACTTACAACTGTTTTTTCCACTCACCAAAACGCCGGGCCTACTACAGGTATTTGTATCTCACATTGGATGGAGGCCTGTCCCTGACATTAATTTCGCCTTGCGAAATGCAGGACTAGTGATGGCAGATTGTGTAGAGCGTTTAATAGAACAATGATGCCTTTAAATGACACTTAAGCACAATATCCTGCAGGAAAGATGCTCCAGAAATGTGTCATCATATCTTAAAATTACACTTTTGTATGGTGTCCTATGTCTAGCACTGGTATGCATCAAGAATGCGCAATAAAATTTATCATGAGCAGACAAACCTATTTTTCCTTACTTCGATGAAGACCTTGCCATTGCCATGTATTAGCTCTAGGACTACCACAGTTATGCCAGTACAGATGTAGAGATGATCGACAGTTGAAGTCCCAAAACAATTTATGCTCATTTGCTAAGACATCAGACCTGGTAAATTTATGAATGGAAGTGTATAACTGCACTGATGCTGCAGGCACCCATTGTTTCCATGAGCTTACTTTAATGGATCCTCTGCCACTGTCATGTATTAACTCTAGAATCACCACAGTTATGCCAGTAAGAGATGAAGAGATTGGCACCCCTATTTTGAAGAAAGGCTGCAACAAGATTTGGGAAAATCTGGATATCTCTTTATTGAACGGTGGCTCTGTGGTAGTAGGCGGGGAGAAAATCCATGCTCTTGTGCCTAAAGTACTATAGTCAAAATCATCACACAGTTGTAAGCAGCTACCTTAGCAGTATGGGATTAAAGCCGCCCTGTACAGAAAATGGAATCTGGCACTTAACGTTCTTGCAACCCTTGAGTGATGCCAAGAGTCATTCGCAGTTTCCCGTTACCAGCTTTGTTTACTTAAAAGTACATGTCTTAATATGGATGTTGGACTTGCTTCCGGTCTAAAGGTGAAAGAGAATAACTATTCGCAATGGACCCTTTTACAGCCACATCTCCGTGCAACCTTCGTGATTGAGATTTACAATTGTCGAACACGCCAGCATTTACATTCTAATACACCTAGTGTGTCTGTGATCCTTTTTGCTGCCACTTCAAATGATATCAAATGGCTAGAAAAGGAGAGAAATCAGAATTGCATCAGAACCTGATTCAATGAACCATTTGTAGTTTCCCTTTACCACCAGCCAAGTATGTTTTTCAAGCAATATATGATGTCTTAAAAGTTACACTTTTCTGTTGTGTCCTATGTGACCCACTGGTATGCATCAAGAATTCTCTATCAAACGTATCAAGAGCAGGAAAACCTATTTTTCCTTACTTCGATGAAGACCGTGCAATTGCCATGTATTAGCTCTAGGACTGACACAGTTATGCCAGTACAGATGTAGAGATGGTCACTTTCTCTTGCAGTTTCAGGTAGTCCCCGGTCGCCTCAACAAGACAGTTATTCATTGAGCTGGTTATCCCAGCTGCCAGACAGTTGCAGGTTAATTATTGCAACATGGGCAAGTGGGCTCAATATAATAAAAGGAGTAGTAGTTCTGAATTAAAAGGACTGAATGCCCTGTAAAATGAGCTGATACCAAGGCTGCATTCAAGTACTGCCATAAAAAACTGCATGCCCATTCCAATGATTTGAAACAACCTGCAGCAAACAGAGTAGGTGATTGAATGAACCATTCGCAGTTTCACTTTACCAGCCATGTTTACTTACCAGTGCATGCCCCGCACTCTGCAACAAACATCTTGCGGCCTAGGAAGTGGCTTCTGCCCTTGCTTTCTGTCTGCAACCGAAGGAAAATGATCTGCCTGCTACAAAGGGCTCCAATGCCAAAACTGGTGTCAAAAGGACTGCTGTGAAGTTGATGAAAGCGATGTTCAGCCAAAAGCTGTGAATCCTAGAAAGGATCAAACTGTATGTGATTGAATGAACCATTCGCAGTTTCACTTTACCAGCCATGTTTACTTACTGGTGCATGCCCGCACTCTGCAACAAGCATCTTGCGGCCTAGGAAGTGGCTTCTGCCCTTGCTTCCTGTCTGCAACCGAAGGAAAATGATCTGCCTGCTACAAAGGGCTCCAATGCCAAAACTGGTGTCAAAAGGACTGCTGTGAAGTTGATGAAAGCGATGTTCAGCCAAAAGCTGTGAATCCGAGAAAGGATCAAACTGTATGTGACTGAATGAACCATTTGCAGTTTCACTTTACCAGCCATGTTTAGTTACTGGTGCATGCCTCACACTGTGAAACAAGTTTATTGCTGCCTAGGAAGTGGCTTCTGCCCTTGCTTTCTGTCTGCAACCGAAGGAAAATGATCTGCCTGCTACATAGGGCTCCAATGCCAAAACTGGTGTCAAAAGGACTGCTGTGAAGTTGATGAAAGCGATGTTCAGCCAAAAGCTGTGAATCCCAGAAAAGATCAAACTGTATGTGATTGAATGAACCATTCGCAGTTTCACTTTACCAGCCATGTTTACTTACCGGTGCATGCCCCGCACTCTGCAACAAGCATCTTGCGTCCTAGGAAGTGGCTTCTGCCCTTGCTTTCTGTCTGCAACCGAAGGAAAATGATCTGCCTGCTACAAAGGGCTCCAATGCCAAAACTGGTGTCAAAAGGACTGCTTTGAAGTTGATGAAAGCGATGTTCAGCCAAAAGCTGTGAATCCGAGAAAGGATCAAACTGTATGTGATTGAATGAACCATTCGCAGTTTCACTTTACCAGCCATGTTTACTTACTGGTGCATGCCCGCACTCTGCAACAAGCATCTTGCGGCCTAGGAAGTGGCTTCTGCCCTTGCTTTCTGTCTGCAACCGAAGGAAAATGATCTGCCTGCTACAAAGGGCTCCAATGCCAAAACTGGTGTCAAAAGGACTGCTGTGAAGTTGATAAAAGCGATGTTCAGCCAAAAGCTGTGAATCCGAGAAAGGATCAAACTGTATGTGACTGAATGAAGCATTCGCAGTTTCACTTTACCAGCCATGTTTAGTTACTGGTGCATGCCTCACATTGTGAAACAAGTTTATTGCTGCCTAGGAAGTGGCTTCTGCCCTTGCTTTCTGTCTGCAACCGAAGGAAAATGATCTGCCTGCTACATAGGGCTCCAATGCCAAAACTGGTGTGAAAGGACTGCTTTGAAGTTGATGAAAGCGATGTTCAGCCAAAAGCTGTGAATCCTAGAGAGGATCAAACTGTATGTGATTGAATGAACCATTCGCAGTTTCACTTTACCAGCCATGTTTACTTACCGGTGCATGCCCCGCACTCTGCAACAAGCATCTTGCGGCCTAGGAAGTGGCTTCTGCCCTTGCTTTCTGTCTGCAACCGAAGGAAAATGATCTGCCTGCTACAAAGGGCTCCAATGCCAAAACTTGTGTCAAAAGGACTGCTGTGAAGTTGATGGAAGCGATGTTCAGCCAAAAGCTGTGAATCTGAGAAAGGATCAAACTGTATGTGACTGAATGAACTATTCGCAGTTTCACTTTCCCAGCCATGTTTAGTTACTGGTGCATGCCTCACACTGTGAAACAAGTTCATTGCTGCCTAGGAAGTGGCTTCTGCCCTTGCTTTCTGTCTACAACCGAAGGAAAATGATCTGCCTGCTACAAAGGGCTCCAATGCCAAAACTGGTGTCAAAAGGACTGCTGTGAAGTTGATGAAAGCAATGTTCAGCCAAAAGCTGTGAATCCTAGAAAGGATCAAACTGTATGTGATTGAATGAACCATTCGCAGTTTCACCTTACCGGCCATGTTTACTTACCGGTGCATGCCCCGCACTCTGCAACAAGCATCTTGCGGCCTAGGAAGTGGCTTCTGCCCTTGCTTTCTGTCAGCAACCGAAGGAAAATGATCTGCCTGCTACAAAGGGCTCCAATGTCAAAACTGGTGTCAAAAGGACTGCTGTGAAGTTGATGAAAGCGATGTTCAGCCAAAAGCTGTGAATCCGAGATAGGATCAAACTGTATGTGATTGAATGAACCATTCGCAGTTTCACTTTACCAGCCATGTTTAGTTACTGGTGCATGCCTCACACTGTGAAACAAGTTTATTGCTGCCTAGGAAGTGGCTTCTGTCCTTGCTTTCTGTCTGCAACCGAAGGAAAATGATCTGCCTGCTACAAAGGGCTCCAATGCCAACACTGGTGTCAAAAGGACTGCTGTGAACTTGATCAAAGCGATGTTCATCTTTCTGTCTCCAAACAAAAGAAAATAAAGTAGCTGCTACAGGCTTCAATGTCAAAAGTTTTGTCAAAGAAGGACTGCTGTGCACATAATCAAAGATTTACGTCTCTCACCAAGTCCAGATTTACTACTTGTTCCAATTTGCTGCTCATCATAAAATGTGAGTGACCATTTTTCCATGTTTATTTCCATTTTTAGTGTGTAATGCAATGAATAATCTAGGCACTGTTAGTTTCACATATTTTCTTACAATAGAAATTAGATTTATGCTTTAAAATGTTTGCTGCAGCCTACGATTGCATTAGTTCAGTGTTAAAAGTTTGGGCTACTTTTTGGGCTGGGACCGGTTCATTTGGGCTTACTTTGGGCTGGTTGTTCAACATTTGGTCTATAGAAGGCTTGTAAAATCCGGCAACACTGATGGGAGCTTGTAGAGGGTCGCTGGGACTGTAAGAAAACAGTCAGGGTGTCCAAGATGCCCCACCCTAAGACCTTGAAAAGTAGGAGTAAACTACACCTACTACCCCAAAAGGACACAATAGTCGTGATAGGAGGATTCTGCAAGAACCACAAACACCAGCAAACCACTGAAGACGGATTCCCGGACCTGAGGACCTGCAAGGCAAGGGGACCAAGTCCAAGAGTCGCAATAGTGTCCAGGGGGGGCAGGAGCCCAGGAAACCTCGGATGAAGGTGCAAGGAAGCTGCCTCCAGATGGAAGAAGCTTAGGATTCTGCAACAACGAAGAGAGCTAGGAACTTCTCCTTTGGATGGAAGATGTCCCAGGGCATGCTGAAGGTTGCAGAAGTGTTCCCACGCAGAAGTACCACAAACAAGCCTTGCTAGCTGCAAGGGTCGCGGTAGAGGTTTTTTGGTGCTGCTGGGGACCAGGAAGGACCAGGATGTGGCCCCTTGGAGGAGGAGACAGAGGGGGTGCTCAGCAACTCAGAGAGCACCCACAGAAGCAGGCAGCACCTGCAGAAGTACCAGAGCAGGCACGTAGAAGATTTGTGAACCGGAGCTGGCTCAGAGTTACAAAGGAGGGTCCCATGACGTCGGAGTCCAACTCAGAGGGTTGAGCACTGCAGGATGGAGTGTTGGGGACCCAGGCTAGGATGTGCATGAAGGAATCTTTGGAGGAGTACACAGAAGGCGGAGCAGCTGCAATCATGCAGTACACAGGTTTGCAGTCTAGCATGGGGAGGCAAGGACTTACCTCCAACAAACTTGGACTAAAGGATCACTGGACTGTGGGAGTCACTTGGATAGAGTTCCTGTGTTCCAGGGACCACGCTTGTCAGGATGAGAGGGGACCCAGAGGACCAGTGATGCATCCTTTTGGTGCCTGCGTTAGCAGGGGGAAGATTCCGTCGACCCACAGGAGATTTATTCTTGGCTTCCATTGCAGGGTGAAAGCAGGTGACCCCCAGAGCATGCACCACCAGGAAACAGTCGATAAAGCCGGCAGGATTTGGCGCTACAATGTTGCTGGTAGTCGTCTTGCTACTTTGTTATGGTTTTGCAGGCATCCTGGAGCAGTCAGCGGTCGATCCTTGGCAGAAGTCGAAGAGGGAAGTGCAGAAGAACTCTGGTGAGCTCTTGCATTCGTAATCTGAAGAATACCCCAGAGGAGAGATCCTAAATAGCCAGAAAAGGAGGTTTGGCTACCAAGAAAGGAGGATTGGCTAACAAGAAAGGTAAGAGCCTATCAGAGGGGGTCTGACGTCACCTGTTGGCACTGGCCACTCAGAGCAGTTCAGTGTGCCCCCAACACCTCTGAATCCAAGATGGCAGAGGTCTGGGACACACTGGAGGAGCTCTGGGCACCTCCCCTGGAAGGTACTGGTCAGGGGAGTGGTCACTCCCCTTTCCTTTGTCCAGTTTCGTGCCAGAGCAGGGCTGGGGGACCCGTGAATCAGTGTAGACTGGCTTATGTAGAGATAGGCTCCATCTGTGCCCATCAAAGCATTTCCAGAGGCTGGGGGAGGCTACTCCTCCCCAGCCCTTTATACCTATTTCCAAAGGGAGAGGGTGTAACACCCTCTCTCAGAGGAAATCCTTTGTCCTGCCTTCCTGGGCCAGGGCTGCCCAGACCCCAGGGGGGCAGAAATCTGTCTGAGGGGTTGGCAGCAGCATCAGCTGCAGTGGAAACCCCGGAAAGGCAGTTTGGCAGTACCCGGTGGTAGAGACTGGTAGAGAATGGTATTGGGGTGACAATTCCATGATCTTAGACATGTTACATGGCCATGTTTGGAGTTACCATTGTACTACTATACATAGGTAGTGACCTATGTATAGTGCACACGTGTAATGGTGTCCCCTCACTCACAAAGTCTGGGGAATTTGCCCTGAACGATGTGGGGGCACCTTGGCTAGTGCCAATAAGTTACTTATGTGCAGTGAAAATGGCTGTGAATTTACGTGGACGTTATTTCACTCAGGCTGCAGTGGCAGGCCTGTGTAAGAATTGCCTGAGCTCCCTATGGCTGGCAAAAGAAATGCTGCAGCCCATAGGGATCTCCTGGAACCCCAATACCCTGGGTACCTAAGTACCATATACAAGGGAATTATAAGGGTGTACCAGTGTGCCAATGAGAATTGGTAAATTTAGTGGCAGAAGGGCTAAAACAACATACATATAGTGACAAAATGGGGGTAACATGCCTGGCAAGATGGTACTTTCCTACACAGTGTGCCAATGAGAATTGGTAAAATTAGTCACTAGCCTGCAGTGACAATTTTAGAAAGCAGAGAGAGCATAAACACTGAGGTTCTGGTTAGCAGAGCCTCAGTGATACAGCTAGGCACCACACAGGGAACACATACAGGGCATACATTATGAGCACTGGGGGCACATGGGGAAAAACAAACATACATACAGTGAAAATGGGGGTAACATGCCAGGCAAGTTGGTACTTTCCTACACAACCCCCCAAACGAAGAACAATAAGGCTAACCTTGCCCAGATGAGTCTTTATTGTCTAAGTACTTTCCTACACTTAATTTATTTTAGAATCACAAGATTCAAATTTTAGGTAAGTACATAAAGTGTAAGGTACTTCACATATAGATAAGTATGGAACTTGATTTAAAACAGTAGTACACACAGTTTTGGTTAAAATGGCAATAATCTATTTTAAAGTGGACACTGTAAAAATCAACAGTTCCTGGCAGAGGTAAGTAATAGCTCGTTTTTCAGGTAAGTAAAGCACTTTCAAGTTCAGTCTCCTGGGCATAGGTAGTCCACCGTTGGGGGTTCAAGGCAACCCCAAAAGCCACCACACCTGCAACACAGGGCTGGTCAGGTGCAGAAGTCAAAGGAGGGCCCAAATACCAAAGGCGCCAATGGAGCACAGGGGTGCTCCGATTCCAGTCTGCTAGCACGTAAGTACCTGCATCCTCGGGGAGCAGACCAGGGGGGTTTTGTAGAGCACTGGGGGACACACACACAAGCACACAAAACACACCCTCAGCGGCAGAGGGGCAGCCGGGTGCAGTGTGCAAAGTAAGTGTTGGGTTTGCTGTAGAAAACAAAGGAGGGACCCGAGGTGGTCACTCTGGTGATGCAGGTAGGGTACAGGGGGCTTCTCGGGTCAGCCACTTACTGGGCTAGGATGAGGGCCGCCTGCTGGTTACTCCTGCACCGGTAGGTGGTTCCTCTCGGTCCTGGAGGCTGCGAGTGCAGTGCTTGGTCCAGACGTTGGATTCCTTTGTTACCAGGCTGTCGCAGTCAGGGGGAGGCTCTGGATCCTCCATGCAGGCATCGCTGTGGGGGTGCAGAGAGGTCAACTCAGGGTGTCCACATCGTTGGACTCGTTGGAGTCGCCTGCAGTGTTGGTTTCTCCAAACTCGAGCCGGGGGCGTAAGGTGCAGAGTGTGAAGACTTACGCTTCTGACGGGAAGTTAGAGTCTCTTTAAAGTTGATTTCTTGTTGCCGTTTTTGAACAGAGCCGCTGTTCTTGGGAGGTTCTTGGTTGTTTAGGTGCTGGGCAGTCCTTTGAATCCTCAGAGGTCACTAGTCCAGCAGGATGCGTCGCTGTGCAGGTTCTATGAGTCTGGAGACAGGCCGGTAGAGCTGGGGCCAAGTCAGTTGTCGTCTCCATCGTCTCTGCGGGGCTTACAGGTCAGCAGTCCTTCCTCTTTCTTCAGGTTGCAGGAATCTGATTTCCTGGGTTCAGGGTTGCCCCTAAATACTGAATTTAAGGGTGTGTTTCAGTCTGGGGTGGAGTAGCCAATGGCTAGTGTCCTGCTGGGTGGCTACACCCTCTTTGTACCTCCTCCCTGAGTTGAGGGGGGCACATCACTATACCTATTGGGGCATCCTCCAAAACCAAGATGGAGGATTTCCTAAGGCAGGGGTCACCTCAGCTCAGGAAACCTTAGGGGCTGTCCCTCCTTGTTTTTCTCATTATTTCCTCCGGACTTGCTGCCAAAAAGGGGAGCTGTGTCCGGTGGGGCGGGCATTTCCACTAGCTGGGATGCCCTGGGGCGCTGTAACAACAGGCATGAACCTTTGAGGCTCGCCGCCATGTGTAGGAAAGTACCATCTTGCCTGGCATGTTACCCCCATTTTTACTTGTGAGTATTGTTTGTTTTTTCCTGTGTCACTGGGATCCTGCTAGCCAGGACTCCAGTGCTCATTACTTGTGCTCTGTATGTGTTCCCTGTGTGGTGCCTAACTGTATCACTGAGGCTCTGCTAACCAGAACCTCAGTGTTCACGCTCTCTCTGCTTTTTAAATTGTCACTGCAGGCTAGTGACCATTTACACCAATTCTCATTGACACACTAGAACACCCTTATAATTCCCTAGTATATGCTACCCAGGGAATTGGGGTTCCAGGAGATCCCTATGGGCTGCAGCATTTCTTTTGCCACCCATAGGGAGCTCAGACAATCCTTACACAGGACTGCCACTGCAGCCTGAGTGAAATAACGTCCACGTAATTTCAGAGCCATTTTACACTGCACTTAAGTAACTTCTAAGTCACCTATATGTCTAACCCTCACTTAGTGAAGGTTAGGTGCAAAGTTACTAAGTGTGAGGGCACCCTGGCACTAGCCAAGGTGCCCCCATATTGTTCAGGGCAATTTCCCCAGACTTTGTGAGTGCGGGGACACCATTACACTTGTGAACTACATATATGTCAATACCTATGTGTACCTTCACAAAGGTAACTCAGAACATGGCCATGTAACATGTCTAAGATCATGGAATTGACCCCCCCCAAGCCAAATCTGGTATTGGGTGCCAAACCCATGCATCCCTGGGGCCCCAGCAGGAACCCCGGTAACTAGCTCTCTGGGGTTTTCTCTGAAGCTACCGCTGCTGCCAACCCTCAGGCAGGTTTCTGCCCCCCTGGGGCCTGGACAGCCCAGTCCCAGGAAGGCAGAACAAAAGATTTCCTCTGAGAGAGGGTGTTACACCCTCTCCCTTTGGAAATAGGTGTTAAGAGCCTGAGAGGAGTAGCCTCTCCTGGCCTCTGGAAATACTTTGATGGGCACAGATGGTGCCCTCCTTGCATAAACCAGTCTACACCGGTTCAGTGATCCACCAGCACCTGCTCTGGTGCGAAACTGGGTAAAGGAAAGGGAAGTGACCACTCCCCTGTCCATCACCACTCCAGGGGTGGTGCCCAGAGCTCCTCAAGTGTGTCCCAGAACTCTGCCATCTTGAACAAAATCAGATAACAAATGCAAGAGCTCACCAGAGTTCCTCTGCACTTCCGTATTCGACTTCTGCCAAGGATCGACCGCTGACTGCTCCAGGAAGCCTGCAAAACCGCAACAAAGTAGCAAGACGACTACCAGCAACATTGTAGCGCCTCATCCTGCCGGCTTTCTCAACTGTTTCCTGGTGGTGCATGCTCTGGGGGTCATCTGCCTTCACCCTGCACTGGAAGCCAAGAAATAATCTCCCATGGGTCGACGGAATCTAACGCAGGCACCAAAAGACTGCATCACCGGTCCTCTGGGTCCCCTTTCATACTGACGAGCGTGGCCCCTGGAACACAGGAACTCTATCCAAGTGGCTCCCACAGTCCAGTGATCCTTCAGTCCACGTTTGGTGGAGGTAAGTCCTTGCCTCCCCACGCTAGACTGCAAACCTGTGTACTGTGTGATTTGCAGCTGCTCCGGCTTCTGTGCACTTCTCCAAGCATTCCTTCATGCACTGCCTAGCCTGGGTCCCCAGCACTCTGTCCTGCAGTGCTCAACCCTCTGAGTTGGACTCCGACCTCGTGGGACCCTCCTTTGGGACACTGACCCTGCTCCGGTTCACAAATCTTCTAAGTGCCTGCTCCGGTACTTCTGCGAGTGCTGCCTGCTTCTTTGGGGGTTCTCTGAGTTGCTGATTTTTGGTTTTTGAGTGCCCCCCGTCTCCTGGTCCAAGGAGCCACATCCTGGTCCTTCCTGGTCCCCAGCAGCACCCAAAAACCTGTACCGCGACCCTTGCAGCTAGCAAGGCTTGTTTGTGGTATTTCTGTGTGGGAACACTCCTGCAACCTTCAGCATGCCGTGGGACATCTTCCATCCAAAGGAGAAGTTCCTAGCTCTCTTCGTTGTTGCAGAATCCTAAGCTTCTTCCATCCGGAGGCAGCTTCCTTGCACCTTCATCTGGAGTTTCCTGGGCTCCTGCCCCCCAGGACACTATCGTGACTCTTAGACTTGGTCCCCTTGCCTTGCAGGTCCTCAGGTCCAGGAATCCGTCTTCAGTGATTTGCTGGTGTTTGTGGTTCTTGCAGAATCCCCCTATCACAACTATTCTGTCCTTTTGGGGTAGCAGGTGTACTTTACTCCTACCTTTCAGGGTCTTGGGGTGGGGTATCTTGGACACCCTGACTGTTTTCTTACATTCCCAGCGACCCGCTACACACTGCACTAGTCCTGGGGCCCATTCGTGGTTTGCATTCCACTTTTGGAGTATATGGTTTGTGTTGCCCCCAGGTCTGTTTTCTCCTTATGCATTCTATTGTGTTCTACAGTGTTTGCACTACTTTTTCTAAGTGTTTTACTTACCTGATTTTGGTTTGTGTGCATATTTTGTGTATTTGACTTACCTCCTAAGGGAGTATAACCTCTGAGATACTTTTGGCAGATTGTCACTAAAATAAAGTACCTTTATTTTTAGTAACTCTGAGTATTGTGATTCTTATAATATAGTGCTATATGATATACATGGTATAGTAGGAGCTTTGAATGTCTCCTAGTTCAGCTTAAGCTGCTCTGCTATAGCCACCTCTATCAGCCTGAGCTGCTAGAACACTACTAATCTACTAATAAGGGTTAACTGGACCTGGCACAAGGTGGAAGTACCACAAGGTACCCACTATAAGCCAGGCCAGCCTCCTACACCAGGTGTTACAGTTTCTGCAGGGGGAGGTGAAAAGCACCTCCACCCAATGCATGTTTTGTTCCTGGCCATAGAGTGACAAAGGCACTCACCCCATGTGGCCAAAAACCCCTCTGGTTGTGGCAGGCTGGCAGAAACTGGTCAGCCTAACACTGGTGTTTGGACTGGTATACAGAGGGCATCTCTAAGATGCGTTTTGTGTGATATTTTCAGTAAATCCCACACTGGCATCAGTGTGGATTTATTGTGCTGAGAAGTTTGATACCAAACTTCCCAAATTTCAGTGTAGCCATAATGGAACTGTGGATTTCGTAACTGCCAGACTGCCAGACCATATACTCTTTATGGCTACCCTGCATTCAAAATGTCTTGGGTTTTGCTTAGACACTGTAGGGGCATAGTGTTCATGCAACTATGCCCTCACCTGTGGTATAGTGCACCCTGCCTTTGGGCTGTAAGGCCTGCTAGAGGGGTGACTTACCTATGCCAAAGGCAGTGGATTGAGGGCATGGCACTCTGAGGGGAGTGCCATGTTGACTTAGTCATTTTCTCCCCACCATCACATACACGCTGTGAGGCAGTGTGCATATGCTGAGTGAGGGGTCCCCAGGGTGGCATAACACATGCTGCAGCCCTTAAGACCTTCCCTCGCCACAGGGCCCTTGGTACCAGGTGGTACCAGTTCCAAGGAACTTATCTGTGTGCCAGGGCTATGCCAATTGTGGGAACAAAGGTACAGTTTAGGGAAAGAACACTGGTGCTGGTGCCTGGTTAGGAGGATCCCAGCACACTTTCAATCATAACTAGCATCAACAAAAGGCAAAAAGTTAGGGGGTATCCATGGGGAGTGACTCCTTCATCCCAAGGGAGATTCCTTCGCTCTTTTGGTGCAGGCTGAAGACAGGCTATCCACAGATGATGCACGACCGGGAAACAGTTGCAGCTGTTAGCAGGAGCTGAAGATATAGGCGGTCATTACAACATTGGCGGTAAAAGCCGCTTACCACCGTGCAGAAGACCGCCAACACACCGCTGCGCCCACGGAAATCCGCCACAGCTATTATGACCCACATCTCAGAATCCGCCAAAAGTCAGACACCCACACAAGTCCGCCACACCAAAGGTCAGTGATAAACTGGCGATAACAAAACCTCCACCGTCACGCCAACAGAAATACGCCCACACTATCACGACACACGAATCCACGCGGCGGTCTTTCATCCATGGTATTCCATTGGCGGTACACACTGCCGCGCTAAAAATACACACACTATTACAAAACACAGCCACATTGGACAATTTGAAATACACACACCTGATACACATACACACACCACTCCCACACACCCATTACAATATAAAACACACACCCACATCACCCACAAACCCCCACGACAAAAAATCCGAAAGAAGGCCAGAGAGAGACACCACCAGCAACAACAACAGCATCCACAGGCACACAACACCATCACCCACACAATTTCCATGCACCTCACACAACACACCACTACATATCACCACACCACCCCATGGCACGGCAAAGACACCCCAGGTTCTCTGAGGAGAAGTTCAGGGTCATGGTGGAGGAAATCGTCCGGGTAGAGCCACAGCTATTCGGATCACAGGTGCAGCACACCTCCATAGCTAGAAAGATGGAGCTATGGCGAAGAATAGTGGACAGGGTCAACGCAGTGGGACAGCACCCAAGAAATCGGGAAGACATCAGGAAGAGGTGGAACGACCTACGGGGGAAGGTGCGTTCCGTGGTCTCAAGACACCACCTGGCGGTTCAGCGGACTGGCGGCGGACCCCCACAACTAACAACATAGGAGGAGCAGGTCTTGGGGATTCTGCATCCTGAGGGCCTCGCAGCAGTAGGTGGAGGAATAGACTCTGGTAAGTCAAAGCTTTACTATCACATACCCCCACCCTCACCCCGTCACTCCTACTCCTCACAAATGTCCCAACATCACAAACCACACATCCCAACACCAAGCCCTGCATGCAACAACAAAGCAAAAACACCCATCACCAAAGCATGCCCACTGCACATACCCATACCCCCCCCTAAACCATCATCACACAAGGTCCCACACAGGAATGCTAGCACTGGGGTACACGGTCACCTACCCATTGAACACCATCACACACACAGATTTATTAAACATCCCTTTATACCCCTGCAGGACCCCTACCCACCGTCACCGGACAGGAGGGTCCACACATGTCCACACCACCAACAGATGAGGCCCACAGTGATGACAGCAGCTCTGTCCAACTGGATCTAGATAACCAGCCCAGACCATCGGGGGCCTCGGGACAGTCGGTTCCCCTCACACAGGCACAGGCCACCACAGACCTTCCCCCCTCTGGAAACACCAGCACAGCACCCACCCAGCGGGCCCATACCTCCGTCCCCAGGACACGTCGATCAGCTATGTGTCCACCACTACAGGGAACCCAGGATAACCCACCACCTCAAGAACAACAGGAACCTGGGGGCAGTGGGCACACGGTCCAGGGGACGGAGGCACAGGAACACAGGGGAACTGGGAGGGCTGCTGTGCGACAGGGGGCGGACAGGCCAAGGGAACCCACTCTCCACGAGGCCCTCTCCTCCATCATGGGAGCAGACCACCACTCCCAGGAGACGATGGCAACGGTACTGGCCAAGTTTCAGGAGACCCAGCGCATGCAGGAGGAACAGTATATGGGTTTCAGGGAGGAACTCAGAACCATCAGCTCCACCCTGGGCACCATCGTATGGGTGCTGAAAGAAGTACTCAACACCAGGAGGGACACTGTGGCACTCCAAGCGGCCCCTGACACAAGCATGGACGATGAACTGCCCACCACCTCCACCAGCGCTAGTGGACAGGACGCCCCGCCACAGGACCACCACACCAGCACCCCAACCCCTGCAGAGGGAGAACCACCCCACAAACGGTCCCTGAGATCCAGGAACAAGACAGAGCACAATGCCAAGACCCCCGCCAAGAAATGGGACCACCCTGATTGTCATCCCACTGTCCCACTTTGGCACTCTGTCCATAATTAAACTGCCCCAGCTCCACTTCTTATGCCCATATGGGCAATGCACCTATGAGACTAATAGACTGGACTCTGCCATGGACACTCCTCCGCCATCACCCCTCACCATTCAACTTCCCCCTCCAATAATTTGCATTTAAATAAACACACCTAAAGCACAAAATTATCTGGAGTCTGTGATTTCAAAATAGTGTATTTGCAATTACAGTGACAAAATGTTCTTGAAATAGTAAGTGTCAACATACCTATGTCACACAGCTTTAGTCCATGAGGAATGTAAGCAGATGACACATGTTGGGACCCACATCTGTGAAACCGTAAGGGAAAGTGACAACTCAGTGACCATACACTGGGTGAAAACAACAGACAGGGTAGAGGTAGTAGTGTAAAAGTACATGTAGTAGGCAGGAATGTATTCTCACCTGTGTTTCACTGGAAATATTGCTGGATCACTGAGTCCCTGTTCTGCATGTCTTCTTCCTCTGCTTCATCCTCATCAGTGTCCACAGGCTCCACAGCTGCCACAACACCGTCATCTGGACCATCCTCCTGCAGAAAAGGCACTTGTCGTCGCAAAGCCAAGTTGTGAAGCATACAGCAGGACACGATGATCTGGCACACATTATTTGGTGAGTAGAATAGGGATCCACCTGTCATATACAGGCACCTGAACCTGGCCTTCAGGAGGCCGAAGGTCCGCTTGATCACCCTCCTAGTTCGCCCATGGGCCTCATTGTAGCGTTCCTCTGCCCTGGTCCTGGGATTCCTCACTGGGGTCAGTAGCCATGACAGGTTGGGGTACCCAGAGTCACCTGCAGATGGCGAGGGACAACTGTTAGACACACACTAACCTATAGGGATAACCCCAGACAACCATTCTCACTGTCTTGCTTCCAGGGGCTCACCTAATAGCCACACACTGTGCCTCTGGAGTTGACCCATCACATAAGGGATGCTGCTATTCCGCAGGATATAGGCATCATGCACTGAGCTAGGGAACATGGCATTCACATGGGAGATGTACTGTTCTGCCAAACATACCATCTGTACATTTATCGAATGATAACTCTTCCGGTTTCTGTACACCTGTTCACTCCTGTGGGGGGGGACCAAAGCCACATGGGTCCCATCAATGGCACCTATGATGTTGGGGATATGTCCCAGGGCATAGAAATCACCTTTCACTGTAGGCAAATCCTCCACCTGAGGGAAAACGATGTAGGTCTGCATTTCAGAAGGGTAGACAACACTCTCGACAATACGTTGGAAAACATAGGCTGGGACATCCCTGATGCCATGGCCACAGTTGTTTGAAAAGACCCACTTGCAAGGAAATGGAGCACTGACAGCACCTGCACTTGAGGGGGGGGGATTCCTGTGGGATGGCGGATTGCTGACATCAGGTCTGGCTCCAACTGGGTACACAGTTCGTGGATTCTGGCACAGTCAAACCTGTAAGTAATTATCAAATGTCGCTCCTCCATTGTCGACAGGTCCACCAATGGTCGGTACACCGAAGGATGCCGCCATCTCCTCACACGTCCCAGCGGACGGTGCCTATGACGGACAACAGCGAGCACAGAGTCAAACAACTCTGAGGTATGTACCCACAGTTTACACAGAACACCAATCATACACAAAAGGTGGCCTGTATGTGTGTTGAGACTAGGCCTAGTTATGTGTGACGCAGTATAAAATGAGGCCATGTGGGCCCCTGAAATAGCGGCTGCCTGACCTCTAAAGTGGGACAATGGGAAGTGAAGTAACTGCGCTGGCGTTGTACACCGTCGCGGTAGGCGGTCGGAGACCGCATCGCAATGGTGCATTGGTTAACATTGGACCCTATGGGTCCCAGGAGCCAATGATGATGTACGTCGGTGATGGTACGCACCGCCGCGGACGTGACCGTCATTTTCTATATGTTCAAGCACTCGATACCTGATCTTCGACAGGAGTGGACCTACACTGCAAGTGCTGCTGTGACCTCAGTCTGGAAGAGACAATGGCACGTGCGTCTGGGGAAAGGGCCGCTGCCTTCACATCGGAGGAGTTGGAGAAGCACGTTGATGGGGTCCTCCCCCAGTACACGCTACTCTACAGTCCTCCAGACAAACAGGTAAGTACACAGGGAGCATGTTGCATGGGCTATGCCTGTGTGGAGAGGGCTGGATGTAAGAAGGAAGGGGGCAGAGTGCTGCGTGCATGAAAGATGGTGGGTGCAGTTGCCACATGGCAAGGGTAGGGATGGAGGCCACTCACTTTGACGGTGCAGGTGGTAATGACTGTTCTTCTTCCCCTGTACATTTCATGTAGGTCAGCGCCCACCAGAAGAAAGATATTTGGCATGCCATCGCCAAGGACGTCCGGACCCTGGGGGTCTACCACAGACGGCGCACCCACTGCCAGAAAAGATGCCAGGACATTCGCCGCTGGAGCAAGAAGACTGCGGAGGCTCAGCTGGGGATGGCCTCCCAACGTGGGAAGGGTGCCCGTCAAACCATTACCCCCTGATGTTGAGGATCCTGTCGGTGGCCTACCCTGAGTTGGATGGGAGCTCGAGGGCATCACAGCAGACACAAGGGGGTGAGTACACTCTCATTCAGCTGACTTTGCGCGCAGTGGAGGTGTCTGGGTGGGGAGGAGGGCTGTGGGTTTCCCTAGGCCAGGGCGAGTTCCGTAGGCTAGGCCCTGTGGCCCCCCACCCCACCTCACGTCTGTAGAGTGCCAAGTACAGCTATTCATGCCCCTGTGTCATCTATGTGGGCAGATGTCGTCCATAGCCTTGTAGGCTATTTCCCAGGAATTGCACTGTAGAGCCCAAGATCGCGGCGTAGTGCAGGGGGCTTCTGTGTCTGTCTTGTCCGCCAACGGTAGCGGTAATCCATGCACTCAACAGGTCTTTATTCTGTCTCCCCGCCCCTTTTTGTGGTCTACCTGCTCTTGTGTGCATTAGCATCATCAGGTGGAGGAGCAGTGGCACCGGAGCACGAGGGAGCTGCATCCCACATGGCCATGGAGGGCCACACTACGGACTCTGAATTCACCAGTGGGACGGAGGGCGAGGGGAGCTCCACGGCGGGGACAGGAGCTGAGACCAGCGACACGGACTCGTCCTCTGATGGGAGCTCCCTTGTGGTGGCGGCAACATCTGTGCCCCCCGCATCTACAGGTACAGCCGCCACCACCCTCCCAGCAGCCCCTCAGCCTTTGCGCCGTGCCTGCTCACCCAGGAGGTTGGGCATCACCTTCGCCCCAGGCACCTCAGGCCCTGCCCTAGTCACCCCTGCTGCCCTCAGTGAGGAGGCCATTGACCTCCTCAGGTCACTCACTGTTGGCCAGTCTACCATTTTGAATGCCATCCAGGGTGTAGAAAGGCAGTTGCAACAAACTAATGCATTACTGGAGGGCATTCATTCTGGTCAGGCGGCCCTTCACCGAGCTTTTCAAACTCTGGCCTCAGCACTGATGTCAGCCATTGTCCCTGTGTCTAGCCTCCCCCTCCAACTTCCTCCACCCAGACCCAATCCCCTGTACCTCTGCCTATCCCAAGCACACCATCAGACCAGCCTGCATACACCTCACCACACAAGGGAAGCTCAGGCAAACATAAGCACCACACATCCAACAGGCACTCATGCAAGCATCACACACATGCAGACACACCAACATCCACTGCCTCCACTGTGTCCCCCTCCTCGTCTCCCTCCTCCCTAACAGTCTCGTCTACACTCTCACCTGCATGCACTACCTCTACAGCGACTATGTCCCTCACCAGCACACCCACCAGCACACCCTGCTCAAGTGCAGTCACCACCCCCACTACCATTCACACGTCCCCTGTGTCCTCTCCCAGTGTGTCTGTGATGCCCCCTCCGAAGATACACAAACGCAGGCACACACCCAACCAACAGCCATTCACCTCACGACAGCCTCCAGCGCATGCACCTGAACCCAAAGTCACCAAACGTACACCTCCTACTACCACCACCTCTTCCTCCACTCCCAAACCCCCTCCAGCTACCCATCCCAGTGTGTCCAAAAGAACTTTTCTGTCCAGCCTTGACCTTTTTCCCACACCTCCCCAACCCTGTCCATCTCAAAGGTCCCGAAGTAGCCCCTCAGCCACAACATCTCCGGGACCAGTGGTGCCCGTAGTCACAGGTATGTGGAGTGCACCGGCCACCAGGACAGCCAGTGTGGCACGGAGCCACAGCACAGCCAGTTCCCCCTTGTAAAGCATCAGAAGTTGGCCAGTGCCCGGCGGGAGAGGGGAAGACTCCAGCCACCAAAGCCGCTCCCAGGGGTCCCATTGGGAGTGTGGAGTCACTGTTACACCTCCCAAGGTGGGGAAGGGCCACAAGAAACCCGTCAAGTCTGGGAAGAGCAGCACGGCGGAGAGGACCGCCATCATCCCTGCTGCACAGGGGGCCACCACCAGCCCAATCCCAGCTGCCCAGGAGGCCACTGCCAGCCCCATCCCAGCTGCCCAGGAAGGCCCCGCCAGCCCCATCCCAGCTGCCCAGGAGGGCCCGCCAGCCCAGCCCAGCTGCCCAGGAGGGCCCCGCCAGCCCCATCCCAGCTGCCCAGGAGGCCCTCGGCAGCCCCAGCCCAGCTGCCCAGGAGGGCCCCGCCAGCCCCATCCCAGCTGCCCAGGAAGGCCCCACCAGCCCCAGCCCAGCTGCCCAGGAGGGCCCCGCCAGCACAAGCCCAGCTGCCCAGGAGGCCACCGCCAGCACAAGCCCCGCTGGGCCATGAAGGACCGCCAGCACAAGCCCCGCTGGGCCATGAAGGACCGCCAGCACAAGCCCCGCTGAACAGGGCACCGCCAACTCAAGCCCCGCTGGGCCATGAAGGACCGCCAGCACAAGCCCCGCTGGGCCATGAAGGACCGCCAGCACAAGCACCGCTGAACAGGGCACTGCCAACTCAAGCCCCGCTGGTCCATGAAGGACCGCCAGCACAAGCCCCGCTGGGCCATGAAGGACCGCCAGCACAAGCACCGCTAAACAGGGAACTGCCAAATCAAGCACCGCTGAACAGGGCACCGCCAACTCAAGCACTGCTGAACAGGGCACCGCCAACTCAAGCACCGCTGAACAGGGCACCGCCAACTCAAGCACCGCTGAACAGGGCACCGCCAAATCAAGCACCGCTAAACAGGGCACCACCAACTCAAGCACTGCTGAACAGGGCACCGCCAACTCAAGCACCGCTGAACAGGGCACTGGCAACTCAAGCACCGCTGAACAGGGCACTGGCAACTCAAGCACCGCTAGCCCATGAGCGGCAGGGGCACTGACGCAACTGGGTCCGTCACGGGGTGAGTGATGCACTCTGGTCACCAGTCCCCCTCCAGAACCAGTGGAGAGATCCATCCACTACCTCTGTCCTTCACAGGATGAAGTACTCTGGGCACCAGTCCCCCTCCAGAACCAGTGGAGAGATCCATCCACTACCTCTGTCCTTCACAGGATGAAGCACTCTGGGCACCAGTTCCCCTCCAGAACCAGTGGAGACTGTCATCCACTACCTCTGTCCTTCACAGGATGAAGCATTCTGGGCACCAGTCCCCCTCCAGAACCAGTGGAGACTGTCATCCACTACCTCTGTCCTTCACAGGATGAAGCACTCTGGGCACCAGTCCCCCTCCAGAACCAGTGCAGGCTGTTATCCACTTGAGAGACTCAGATTTGAACAGTGGGCAACCCACCCACTGTAGAGACTTGAGAGACTGTGACTTTGCACTCCCCAGGATTGAACAGTGGGCAAACCACCCACTGTAGAGACTTGAGAGACTGTGGCTTTGCACTCTCCAGGACTGAACAGTGGGCATTGAGCCCCCTCGTAGATCTGGCGTTGTGCACTCATCCGGCTGAGGTGCCCCCTCTTCCCTTCCCCCTGAGGTGCCTGTTGTACTTCTATCTGATGTCCCTGCAGTGTTCTCTCTGTTTTGATCTGGTATTGAGTGTGGGCCTCGCCCATGCATTTTGGGCCCAGTGGTCCACGGACTATAAATGGTGCAATACCTGGACTTGTATTATTGCAGTATATATTTGTTTATAGTGTATATATATTTTGGAGTACTGTATTTTAATAGATTACAATGGTTACAATCATTTCCTTTAGTCTTTGTATTCTTCCGGGAGCGTTTTCCCTTCGAAATTCCTGTTTCCACCGTGTTTTTATTTGCGGTGAATCCGCCCCGGAAAAGGTGGCGGATTGGCCTATCATAATAGTGTGGGCAGTACATTGTCTCCCGCCTCTCTGTTGGCAGTGACCGCCGCGCTGTTTGTTTGTACCGCCGTGGCGGTCTGAGTTAAAGTGGCTGTCTTTGTTGGCGGTTTCAGCCACGGTCGTAATTGCAATTTTTTTTACCGCTGGCCTGTTGGCGGTCTTCCCGCCGCTTTAATACCGTCCGCCAGGGTTGTAATGAGGTCCTATATCTTGTTTAGGAGGCTTCAGGGTTTTTTTCCAAATCTCCTGCACAAGTGAAAGTGGACCCCTAAGAGGGTGACCAAAGAGGATTTCAAAGGGGCTGTAGCCCACTCCCTTTTGGGGTACCTCCCTGTAGGCAAAAAGGTGTCATGGTAACAGGACAACCCATCTACTCCTGTGTTTTTCCGAGTTCCATTATCGTACCTTTGAATGTTTTGTTAAATCGCTCAACCACCCCATTTGTTTGGGGATGGTAAGATGTGGTGAACTTGTAGGTTACTCCACATTGCTTTCAAGTCTGCAGACATGAAGTTGCTACCTCTGTCTGACACAACCTCTTTTGGGAAGCCCACCCTAGAAGAGATTCCCAGGAGGGATTTGGCCACTGCGGGAGCTGTAGAGGTCCTACCTGGTGGCATGGTCAACTACCACTAGTATACACCTGTTTCCAGAAGCTGTGGGAGGGTCTAGGGGGTCAACAATACCAACCCCTACCCTTTCAAAGGGAGCCCAACCACTGGAAGTGGGATTGGCAGTGGGATTAAGGGTTTTTTGGAATGCCACCTCTCCCACCTCTTGACAGGTGACACAGGAGCAACAAAACTCATTTGTGACTTCTGACATACGGGGCCACTGAAAATGAGATACCAGTTTGTCCCAAGTTTTATTTTGCCCCAGGTGACCAGCAAGGGCAATGTCATGGACTAAGGTCAACAAGAGCTCTCTGTATTGCAGAGGGGTTACTAATCTTCTTGTGGCACTAGGCTTGGGTTCCCTAGGTTCTGAATACAGGAGGTTGTTCTCCCAGTACACCCTGTGCCACTGACATCCCCTGCTTCTTCCTTGACAGCTTGCTCTCTCAAACCCTCAAGTGTGAGCCAATCTTAACTCCTCCCTGGCAGGCCCCCCTACACCTCAAGAGTTTAGCTGTGCCAGCTTGAAGTTTTTCAGCTGTAGGTTCTATCCAAGGAGTAGATTTATCCTCCTCAAATGGGGAATCATCAGTGGAGGGAGGGATATGGGATAATTTCTTATCATTTCTACCCCTGCTTTTGGGAAGCTCTGGGTCCATAGTTTCAGGATCCAAGTTTCCCTGTTCTCTTTGCTTCTTGGCCTGAGCTCTATTCAAAGCAAAGGTATGCCCAGGAATGGCCAGCATGGCTGCATGAATCTCCAACTCTTTTTCAGCCCAAGCTGAAGTATCAAAGTCGTTCCCTAGGAGACACTTTATAGGTAGGTCTGTGGCCACTACAACCCTTTTAGGACCAATGACCAACCCCCAAGTTGAAGTCAACAACTGTGAAGAGGTGGCTCACAATGTTGTTGTGGGCACTGTCGTGACGGGGCCACTTACCTGAAAAGCAGGATGTCTGCAGGGGCAAAGGTATGACCCCTGACCTCTTGGAACACCTCTCGGCACTTCCTGGTTGTAGGAAAGTACCATCCTGCCTGGCATGTTACCCCCAATTTTACTGTATGTATGTTTGATTTTGCCTGTGTCATTGGGATCCTGCTAGCCAGGACCCCAGTGCTCATAAAGTATGCCCTGTATGTGTTCCCTGTGTGGTGCCCTGGGTCTCCAGCAAAGAGTCCGGGTACTGCCAAACTAACTTTCCGGGATTTTCTCTGCAACTACCGCTGCTGCCAACCCTCAGACATGTTTCTGCCCCCCTGGGGCCTGGTCAGCCCAGTCCCAGGAAGGCAGAACAAAGGATTTCCTCTGAGAGAAGGTGTTACATCCTCTCCCTTTGGAAATAGGTGTGAAGGGCCTGGGAGGAGTAGCCTCTCCTGGCCTCTGGAAATGCTTTGAAGGGCACAGATGGTGCCTTCCTTGCATAAGCCAGTCTACACCAGTTCAGGGATCCCCCCAGCCCTGCTCTGGCGCGAAACTGGACAAAGGAAAGGGGAGTGACCACTCCTCTGACCAGCACCTCCCAGGGGAGGTGCCCAGAGCTCCTCCAGTGTGTCCCAGACCTCTGCCATCTTGGATGCAGAGGTGTGAGGGAACAATGGACAGCTCTGAGTGTCCAGTGCCAGCAGGTGATGTCAGAGACCCCTCCTGATAGGTGCTTACCTTTCTCTGTAGCCAATACTCCTCTGAGGGCTATTTAGGGTCTCTCCTGTGGGCATCTCCCCAGATAACAAATGCAATAGCTCACCAGAGTTCCTCTGCACTTCACTCTTCGACTTCTGCCAAGGATCAACCGCTGACTGCTCCAGGACACCTGCAAAACTGCAACAAAGTAGCAAGAAGACTACCAGCAACATTGTAGCACCTCATCCTGCTGGCTTTCTCGACTGTTTCCTGGTGGTGCATGCTCTGACGGCTGTCTGCCTTCACCAGTCACTGGAAGCCAAGAAGGAATCTCCTGTGGGTCGACGGAATCTTCCCCCTGCCAACGCAGGCACCAAACCTCTGCATCAGTAGTCCGCTGGGTCCCCTCTCATCCTGACGCGCGTGGTCCCTGAAACACAGGAGCTGGGTCCAAGTGTCCCCGACAGTCCAGTGGCCCTTCTGTCCAAATTTGGTGGAGGTAAGTCCTTGCCTCCCCATGCTAGACAGTAATCCTGGGTACTGCGTGAACTGCAGCTGCAAGGGCTTCTGTGCACGTTTGCAAGACTTCCTTCTTGCACAGCCTAGCTCAGGTCCCCAGCACTCCGTCCTGCATTGCCCAACTCGCTGAGTTGGACTCCGACTTCGTGGGACTCCCTTTTGTTGTGCCGAGTCGACTGTCGTGCTCAGATCTTCTGAATGCCTGTTCAGGTGCTTCTGCCAGTGCTGCCTGCTTCTGCGTGGGCTCTCTGTGTTGCTGAGCACCCCCTCTGTCTCATCCTCCAAGGGGCGACCTCCTGGTCCTTCCTGGGCCCAGGCAGCACCCAAAACGTTCAACTGCGACTCTTGCAGCTAGCAAGGCCTGTTTGCGGTCTTTCTGCGTGGAAACAACGCTGCATCCTCGAGGCACGCCGTGGGACATCTTCTGACCAAAGGAGAAGTTCCTGGCACCTTCCGTTGTTGCAGAATCTTCAGCTTCTTCCACCAAGAGGCAGCCCTTTTGCACCTTCATCCGGGCTTTAGTGGGCTCCTGCTCCCCCTGGACACTTTCGTGACTCTTGGACTTGGTCCCCTTCCTTTACAGGTCCTGGAATCCGTCTTCAGTGCTTTGCAGACAGTTGTTGTCATTGCAGAATCCCCTATCTCAACTTTACTGTCTTTCTGGGGAAGTAGGGTAACTTTACTCCTACTTTTCAGGGTCTTGGGGTGGGGTATCTTGGACACACTTGATATTTTCTTACACTCCCAGCGACCCTCTACACACTACACTAGTCCTGGGGTCCATTCGTGGTTTGCATTCCACTTTTGGAGTATATGGTTTGTGTTGCCCCTAGGCCTATTTTTCCCTATTGCATTCTATTGTGTTCTACAGTGTTTGAACTACTTTTCTAACTGTTTATCCTGATTTGGTTTGTGTGTGTATATTTTGTGTATATTACGTACCTCCTAAGGAAGTATATCCTCTGAGATACTTTTGGCATATTGTCACTAAAATAAAGTACCTTTATTTTTAGTAACTCTGAGTATTGTGATTTCTTATGCTATAGTGCTAAGTGATATAAGTGGTATATTAGGAGCTTTGCATGTCTCCTAGTTCAGCCTAAGCTGCTCTGCTATAGCTACCTCTATCAGCCTAAGCTGCTAGAACACCTCTAATCTACTAATAAGGGATAACTGGACCTGGCACAAGGTGTAAGTACCACAAGGTACCCACTATAAGCCAAGCCAGCCTCCTACACTGGTGGACACAGAAACCTCCGGCAGCTGTCCCAAAAGGAAAAGGGGAGTGGAAGAGATATCGACAAAACACTGCCACGTCTTTCCGGTCCAGACAGGCACCCTGTATCTTCGAGGGGCAGGTCATTGTTGACAGAGATAGTAGAGCTAGTGCACTCAACTTCAGTGAAACTGAATCTCTCTTTCTGATATGGGCATGGGAGCGGTAGAAGAACACCAGGATGTTTCAACACTTTTCTTGGATAATAATAACTGTTGGCACAATTACTAACACTGCATTACCAAAAACCCAAACTGAGTACCATAACAATAAGTACTGTGACACTAGGGCTGGCTTCACAGAGATTCACTGTTGCACACTACAATTAGAACTGTGGTTGCACTTATCATGCACAAGAAAGATAAACAGGGGCATTAATTATATCATGTAGAACTTTCCTGCATGCATAGGGTTAAATTAAAAGGAACAAAAACAATCCAAGAAATACAAATGTCCACTCTGGGTTTAGGGTGGCAAAGTTTGGTTTGGTTTCACTGTGTGTGTGAAAAACTCTTCAAAGGCAAATTCCTCAAACCTGAAACACAGGCATGGATGACACAATCTAAACACAAGAGTTATGTTATTAGAGAAAGAAAAGTCATGTACATACTCTTTTAAAATTGCACTGTCACCTTTTTTGTAGTACTTGAGCTCAAGCAGATTTCCTGAAGCACATGTAGGCAAGTAACTACAATAATAATGTAGAATGTTCAGAAATGCATTTGTCTCTTCAAGATAAGCACTCTGCCAAAATACGAGGTCTGAAATACACCAGCTGTTCTAGGAAAGCGCAGTGCTTAAAGAACAAACTCCCTGGAGAATACTAGTCACTTAGCTGCAGTCTTTTCTGGAGTGCTGGAGGAATTCCGGGTGTCAGCTGGTACAGGAACGAAGAAAAGAATGGCCTCAAAAGTCCTGAATACGAGGATGACGGCAGGGGCTCGACTGCCAAATCAGATGATGAGATCAGGAAGCAAAACAAAGCCAAGCAGGGAGGAATGCTTCACTCTGCTATTTATAGACAAAGCCAATTAGAATCACATGTCTACACCACACCCAATTAGAAGCACATGTCTACACCTACTCAAATTAGCAAACAAGTCATTGGTAAAACAAGCATTGATAAAACCAATTGTATAACACAGCACATTATGTTTACTTAGAAACATGAAGGTTTAACCAAGAACAGATATATGATTTAACCCTAATCCCTGGGGATGCTGACAGATAACCCAGGAGGCACCTTGGGGATTCCTGACAGGCACCAGTTACTTGGTACTGGTGACCAAGTAGGTGTTGCTCAGGGGCCACCAGTTTTTCAGTTACCATGGTGACACTGGCACCTGTGTCCCTGTAGGCCTCAACCTGAACACCATTTATTAGGGGTTGTTGATTGTACTTATCCATATCAAGGGGAGAAGCAACAAGGGTGGCAAGGTCAATGCCACCATCAGAGACTAAAACAGCCTCAGTGGTTTCCCTAACTAAACCAGCCCCCACTACACTTCCCAGAGTTAGCCCTGCTACACCCTTGAGTTCACTATTGGTAATATTAGTCTTCCAACCACCACTGATATTACTAGGGGCACAAGTAGTTGGGGTAGTGGTAGTGGTGGGTTTGGTGCTTTTCTTAGGACAGGAGCTGTCTCCTCCTGCCCTATGGCCTTTGTTCCAACAAAAATATAGCACCAAGGCTTTTTGTTCTAAGTGTTGTGTGAAGAGGATTTAGACTCTCAACCCAAAAGAGTTTTGTGGGCCTGATGAAGACTCTTTCTTTTCTTTCTCCCCACCTTTGTCATGTGATGTACCATCCTTCTTCTTGTCACCCACTGTATGAGCTTTTCTGCTCACCTTTGTTCTGACCCATTTGTCTGCCTTCTTTTCCAATTCTCGGGAGAGGTTATATCTGAGTCCACCAAATAATGGTGCAACAAGTCAGACACACAATTATTCAAAATATGCTCTCTCAGTAATAGATTGTACAAGCCCTCATAGTCAGACAATTTGCTGCCATGTAACCAGCCTTCTAAAGCTTTAATAGAACAGTCCACAAAGTCAACCCAATCTTATGAGGCCTCTTTTCTGGTCTCTCTGAACTTGGTCCTATATTGCTCAGTTGTGAGACTACAACCATCTAAAAGTGCAGTTTTGAGAATATTGTAGTTGTCTGCATCCTCTTCTCTGACAGTGAGAAGTCTACCCCTCCCCTTGTCAGGGAAGGACAACCAGAGAATAGCAGCCCGCTGCCTTTGAGGGACCCTCTGAACTTTAAAAGGCCCTCACAAGAGCAGCAAACTACTTGTAAATATCATCCCCCATTTGTGTGGGGGAACAATTTTGTATAGGTTTCTGGAATCCAAGGAGTCCTCCCTGAATTTGTAATCCCTGAAACCAGAGTTGCTGCTGCCACCATGGGGTGCTAACCCCAACCCCTGTCTCTCTCTCCCTCCACTGCCAAGGCCTCCCTATCTAGGGCTAGCTGTTGCTGCTGCAGTCTCAGCCTGGCCTCCTACGGTCTCAATTTCCTGAGCGCTCGATCTATAGTGTCAACCCTGGAGTTGTGCAGTGTGACCCCTAAGACACTGAAGTCACATGAGAGTGAGCAGAGATGGATCTTTCCCTAGTCTTAGTGACCCTTTCTATCTGCTCTTTGGGTGTAAAGGGAGCCCTACCTGTGTGACTTCACTTCCCACAACCAGCTATGCTAGTTGGTCTGCTAGGGACCTGAGGATCCTTTGAGGACCCCTCCTCTGGGTCTCGAATGTCATTCTCTACCTCAGTGGGGTTAAGGTATCATTCTTCCTCCTCCTCCGCCTGGCCACCAGCATGATCTTTGTCATCCTGGAGGAGGAGGCCCAAGAGCAGACTCTTATTAGGATTCCTTCCCATGTCCAACTTCCTCTCTGCACACAGCCCGTTCAATTTCTTGAAGGTCAGGTTGTCATAGGGAGAATCCATGACCTCAGAGCTATGTCCAGCTGCAGACATGGTGTTTGTTAGGATAGTGTAGGGTGCACCTAACCTAGCTAACTCCTAGTTTCTCAGAAAGAAGTTTAGAGCAAGGGCTATGCCTATACCCTAGCTTGCCTAAACTTCAGAGACTAGGGGGGTCATTACGACCTCGGCGGTCTTTTCAAAAGACTGCCGAGGCCGCGGGAGACAGAATACCGCCATTGCCGGCGGTATTTCTGTCTCCCTATTATGACATTTCCGCTGGGCCAGCGGACGGTAACAGTGTTACCGTCCGCTGGCCCAGCGGAAATGTCACATCAACATTGCAGCCGGTTCGTAATAGAGCCGGCGGCAATGCTGATGTGCAGCGGGTGCAGTGGCACCCGTCGCACACTTCACTGCCCCAAATTCGGGCAGTGAAATGCGCGACGGGGCTATGCCTGGGGGCCCCTGCACTGCCCATGCCAAGTGCATGGGCAGTGCAGGGGCCCCCAGTCCCCTTACCGCCGGCCTTTCCATGGCGGTGTGTACCGCCATGGACAGGCCAGCGGTCGGGGACTCATAATCCCCAGGGCAGCGGTGCCTGACGGGAAAGTGGAGGGGCCGGCGGTATGGCCGTGGCAATTCCGCCACTGTCATAATTGCTGGTGGAACACCGCCAGCCTGTTGGCTGTGATACCACCAACATACCGCCGGCCGCCAGGGTCGTAATGACCTCCATAATTCCTGCACTAGGTACTATGTATGTCTCTAGGTATTTGACCAGGGCCATCTAGAACTTGGACATACATAGGTATCGCAAAGAAGACCTTGTAAGGAGAGCGTCCTCTCAAGGATCAACTTGGCAGATTATTCCGTGTTAATCTGTACCCCATATAGGTGACCAAGCCAGCTGCGGCCTGAACCTAATACTCTAGCTGTTAAGGACTGCTTTAGATCTCGATTCCTCCTTTCCACTACCGAACAGCCCTCATGATGATAGGGTGAGCAGTAATGGAGTTCAACACCCATTATCCTCGTGGCACCCCTGAATGCCTTAGAGGCTATGGTAGGGCCCTGGTCCAAATGGAATTCTGCAACTGCATATATACTGATCAGCAAGTCTTTTATAACCGTTAGAGAGTCAGCCAACCGCTGTGGCCACACCCACAGGAATCTAGAACAAGAATCTACAGTGACTAAGATATATTTGCATGCACTATCAGGTTGAAGGGGACCACAATGGTTCAGGTACACTGTAGGAGGCTGGCATGGTTTGTAGTGGGTACCTATGGTACTTACACCTTATACCAGGTCCAGTTATCCATTATTAGTGAAATGTAGGCAGTGTCTAGAAGCCAGGCTCTCTAGAGGTAGCTGTGGATGAGCAGCCAAGGCTTATCTAGGAGACATGCAAAGCTCATGCAATACCACTGTAGTCACACAGTGCCCACAGACATGAAAGAAAATACTCAGTGTTACAAAAATAAAGGTACTTTATTTTGGTGACACAAATACCAAAAATACCATAGAGACTATGGGCCAGATGTATCAAAGGATTTTGCATTCGAAACGGTGCAAATCTGTAAATTTCGCTGTTTGCGAATGCAAAAATCACCTTTCACGATGTATGAAAGGCATTCGCAGTGTAAATTTAAGGAATCGCTAAAATAGCGATTCCTTGCAACTGCGCCTTAATTTGAGGGTAGAATTCTGCGTATTGCAAATAGCAATGTGGATTTGCAAATCACAGGATGCAAATCACAAAATCATGTCGCTATTTGCGATACGCAGAATGCGATTCGCAAAATTATTCTTACAATGCAATGCATAACAGTTTGCAATGAGCAAATATTCGCAGAATAGCCTTTTGCACGTGCAATTTACCATGAAGTGAAATCAGGTGGTAAACAGGTGCAACCTATATAAAGAGGCTCAGAATGACTCAGCCTTTTTTCCACAATGGCTGCACTCTACGTGGTGGCGAGGAGGATGAGGATCCTGGCAAGTTTGAGGCGAGGAAGGAGGAGACAGGAGTGCATTTTTAGAGTGAGAATTACCCTTTTTGACCAGACAGAGGAGGAGATATATGATAGGTACAGGTTAAGCTCAGCTATGATACTTGACCTGATAGCTGATCTACAACCCATACTGCAGCGCAACACACACAGGACCAATAGTATACCCACCCATGTGCAGGTATTATGCTCCCTGCACCTATTAGCCTCAGGGAGCTATCAAGGGGTCATAGCACAGCTGGAGGGGTCTCACACAGTGCTCTCCCACGATTTTTCAATGCATTTCTCAATGCTATGCTGAGCAAAATTCAACAGCACATAAGATTCCCCAACACCCCACAGGAATTACTACAGACAAAATTTGATTTCTACCAGATTGCCCACTTCCCACATGTAATAGGTGCCATCGATGGGACACATGTAGCTATCTGTCCCACATCGGCCACAGGGTATTTTTATCAAGACCAGAAAAGTACACATTCCATGAACATACAAGTAATTAGCAATGCCTCCAACATTATAACTGATCTCAGATACCCAGATAGCACACATAACTCCTACCTCTTTCGGCACAGTGGAATTTACACAAAACTACTTGCTGGGGACTTTGGCGAAGGATACCAACTGGGTAGTGTAATAGTTGACAATGTCGCATTGGTGTATATGTGATGTTATGGATAAGAATTACTCATTTTACTCTCCTGTCATTCTAGCAAACAGTGCCTACGCCGTGCGGTCATTCATACTGATCCCCTACCCGAGTCTTGCAATGCCAGCCGAAAGGAGGTGTAATGCTGCTCCCAGGACAACCCACAGCCTTGTGGAGAGGACCTTTTGCCTGCTGAAGAGCTGCATCAGATACATACACAAGAGTGGGGGTGCACTACAATACAGCCCTGAAACAACATGCAAATTCGTGGCCACATGTGCTATGTTGCACAACATTGCTACAACGAGGGGCATATCTGTAGAAACCACCGAGCCGGACTCATATGAGGATGATGATCCCTTGCCACCCCTTCACCCCTCAGACAGAAGCAGTGCAGCAGAGGGCAGACAAAGACTTACTGAGATCATGCGCAACTATTTCTGATGTAAGTAATGACAATACCACGTCTATTTTATGTATTGCTGTAGGTAGCATCTTTATTGCCTTGACTTCAGGTAATATATGTGTGATTAGGACATAGCTATGTACTATACACAAACAGGTGCGAGTAACAGTGTCACACTATTAGCATCATAATATAACTGTTTTGCTACATGTTAAGCTGTTCCCCTGTACCTCTCAACATTATTTCCCATGTACACGCACTCCACTTGTGTGCCGAGTGGCCTCAGTGGCACCTCTTGTAGCAGGTTCAAAGACAGTACTCTGTCTGGTATTGCGACGCCTAGGATCCATCACAGGGGCTGTGAGACGGCTGAGGCTAGAGAGCTCCTCACTATCCCCACCACCAAGTTCGCTGTTTGTATTACTCTGCGCTGTCTGCTTTGTCTCCAAAACATTGGTTATTTGCACCAATCCCTGTGCAACATCCGGACTGCAATATGCCATCTCCAATTTTATACCCACAGCATGTCGTGATATCAAGGCAGTTGTGGTAGTGAGCCGATTCACAGATCTGCAGAACCCATCCCACCTGCCCATCAATTGGTGATGGCGCCTACGGGGGCTGACATGCTCCTGCTGCATCACAGTGCAGAGTTCCCTAATGGCGTTTGTCATCTCCTTTGCGTTTTCTGCTGCTGTTTTCTGTCCCTCATGCAGTTTGCACGTTTTCATTAAGAGACTCGAAATGCTTGTGCATTACTCCCATGTTTTCATTGAGAGACTGCTTGCGCATTGTTCCCATGTTGTCATTGTGGACTCAAACTGCCTGTGCATTGCGCCCATGTTATTATCGATTGACACCAACGGCCTGTGCACGGACCTCATGTGTTTACATTGAAGGCGCTGGACTTTTAGCATGGAAGCTTCAAGGCTGCCAAGGAATGATGGGTCCTCACCTTCCTCATTGCACTGTCTGCCTGCTTTGTGACGCCTCCTGAGGGAAGTGGACTGACGCTGGGGCAGGGACTGCTGTCTTACTGTGCTTCTAGCCTCTGGGGGTGGTGTGTGTTCTTCATCCTGCATTTCATTAGAGTTCAGGTTATATTCTGGGAGAGGTAGCACTCTTGCCCTGCGTCTAGTTGTATGAAGGACTCACTGGTGTTTGAGCTGGACTGTGGCTGAGTTTCTCTATCCCCCACATTTAATATTAATAATAATAATAATATTTTATTTAGAAAGCGCGCTACTCACCCCTGAGGGTCTCAAGGCGCTAGGGGGAGGGGGTTACTGCTGCTCGAAGAGCCAGGTCTTGAGCTGCCTCAGCAATGCGAGGTGGTCTTGGGTGGTCCTGAGGTTGGCGGGGAGGGAGTTCCATGTTTTGGCCGCCAGGTAGGAGAAGGAATTCCCACCTGCCGTGGTGCGGCAGATGCAAGGGACGGCGGCGAGTGCGAGGCTGGCGGAGCGAAGTTGACGGGTGGGCGTGTAGAAACTGAGGCGACGGTTTAGGTATTCGGGTCCCTTGTTGTGGAGGGCTTTGTGTGCGTGGGTGAAGAGCCTGAAGGTGATCCTTTTTTTGACGGGTAGCCAGTGCAGGTGTCTCAGGTGGGCGGAGATGTGGCTGTGGCGGGGTATGTCGAGGATGAGGCGTGCGGAGGCGTTTTGTATTCACTGAAGACGTTTCTGGATTTTTGCGGTGGTTCCTGCGTATAGGGTGTTTCCTTAGTCCAAGCGGCTTGTGACGAGGGCGTGGGTCACAGTTTTTCTCGTGTCGGCGGGGATCCAGCGGAAGATCTTTCGGAGCATGCGGAGAGTGAGGAAGCAGGAAGACGAGACGGAGTTGACTTGTTTCGTCATGGTGAGAAGCGGGTCCAGGATGAATCCGAGGTTGCGTGCGTGGTTTGAGGGGGTTGGTGCGGTGCCCAGGGCCGAGGGCCACCAAGAGTTGTCCCAGGCAGACGGGGTGTTTCCGAGGATGAGGACTTCCGTTTTGTCCGAGTTCAGTTTCAGGCAGCTGAGTTTCATCCATTCTGCGACAGCTTTCATTCCATCCTGCAGGTTGGTCTTGCAATGGTAGGGTCCTTGGTGAGGGAAAGTATCAGCTGGGTGTCGTCGGCGTAGGTGATGATGTTGTAGTTGTGTTTGTGTGCGATGTCGGCGAGGGGGCTCATGTAGACATTGAAGAGAGTTGGTCTGAGCGAGGAGCCCTGTGGGGCGCCGCAGATGATCTCGGTGGGGTCCGAGCAGAACGGCGTGAGGGGAAATACTCTTTGGGAGCGGTTAGAGAGGAAAGAGGTGATCCAGTTCAGGGCCTGTCCTTGGATACCGTTGGAGCGGAGGCGCGATGTTAGGGTGCGGTGGCAGACAGTGTCGAAGGCAGCCGAGAGGTCGAGGAGGATGAGGGCGGCTGTTTCTCCGTTGTCCAGCAGAGTTCTGATGTCATCGGTGACTGCGATGAGGGCGGTTTCCGTGCTGTGGTTGGCTCGGAATCCGGACTGGGAGGGGTCGAGTAGGTTGTTGTCCTCAAGGAATTGTCAGTTGCTTGTTGATGGTCTTCTCGATGACTTTGGCAGGGAAGGGGAGGAGCGAGATGGGACGGAAGTTCTTCAGGTCGCTGGGGTCCGCTGTAGGTTTCTTCAGGAGAGCGTTGACTTCCGCATGTTTCCAGCTCTCGGGGAAGGTGGCAGATTCAAACGAGCTGTTGATGATGGTCTGGAGGTGGGGGGCGATGATGTCGTCGGCTTTGTTGAAGATGAAGTGGGGGCAGGGATCCGAGGGGGCACCGGAGTGGATGGTGTTCATGGTAGTTGTGGTCTCTTCCGTGCTGATGTGTGTCCAGGCGTTGAGGGTGATGGCTGGGGCTGTGGGTTCTGTGGTGGTAGGCTGGGTCTGAAGATCGAAGCTGTCGTGTATTTAGGTGATCTTTCGATGGAAGAAGGTAGCGAGGGAGTTGCAGAGTTCTTGTGAGGGCGTGATGGAGTTGGCGTTAGGATTGGAGAGCTCTTTGCTGATGTTGAAGAGTTCTTTGCTGTTGTGAGTGTTCTTGTCCAGTCTGTCTTTGAAGGATGTTCTTCTGGTGGCGCGGATCAGCTGATGGTGTTCGCCGGTGGCGTTTTTGAGGGCAGACATGTTTTCTACGGTGTGGTCTTTGCGCCACGTTTTCTCAAGAGTACGGCAGGTTTTTTTGGAGTCCTTGAGGGCATCTGTGAACCATTGAGGTTTCCTGGCGTTGGCCTGTCTAGGGAGGCGTCTGAGGGGTGTGAGGTTGTTAGCGCAGTTGGTGATCCATTGTGTGAGGCTGAGGGCTGCATTGTTGGCATCAGTGGTGATGGTAGGTTGGTTGTGGCTGAGAGTGGAGAGTAGCTGTTCCGTGGAGATTTTGTTCCAATGTCTGCGTGGGATGGGTTGTGTGCGGAGGTGGAGGGTCTTGCGTCTGAAGGTGAAGTGGACACATCTGTGGTCGGTCCAATGTATTACGGAGGAGTGGCTGAAGGATACGTGGTTGCTGGCGGAGAAGATGGGGTCGAGCGTGTGTCCGGCGATGTGGGTGGGGGTGTTCACCAGTTGCTTGAGACCAAGGTTGGCGAGGTTGTCAAGCAGGGTGGTGGTGTTGGTGTCATTGGAAGTTGAGGTCTCCGAGGAGGATGTAGTCCGGCGAGGCTAGGGCGTGCGGGGAGATGAAGTCTGTGATGGATTCGCTGAAGAGGGCGCGTGGTCCAGGGGGTCTGTAGATGAGAGTTCCTCTGAGGGTGGTCCTGGGGTCGGTGTGGATCTGGAAGTGCATGTGTTCGGCGGCGAGGGGGGTGTCTTCAGTGGAGGTGGTGACGTTGATGGACTCCTTGAATATGATGGCGATTCCTCCTCTGACTTGGTTGGTGCGATCTCTCCTGGTGATCTTATAGCCGTCAGGGATGGCTATGGCGATGTCGGGGGCCGAGGAGACGTTCATCCAGGTCTCAGTGATGAAGGCGACATCCGGTGCGGTGGAGTCCAGGAGGTCCCATAGTTCAATGGCGTGCTTGTGGACGGAGCGTGCGTTGATGAGGATGCATTTGAGGTGGTTATTGGCGCAAGGGCTGGCGGGCGGGGTGCAGTCGCGGTGGAAGGTATGCTTGCAGGTAAGACATGCGAAGGGTCCATGAGTGCGTTTTGGGTTGGCTTGGAAGCAGGTTGTGGGGCGTCCCGGGTTGAGTGCGCGGAGGGAGGTGGGGGGTTTGGGAGTGCTGGGGGCCAGGGGTCGTGGCGCTGGGCGCAATCCAGGCGCGGACGGGTGCAGACGGGCTTACCTTTGGCGCGTCCGCTGTGCGGCCGCCATAAGAGGGAGGAGGGGGGAGGAGGGGTCAGCTGGGGGCGGGGGCGACAAATGGGAGCAGGGGGGGCGGGGCCGCACGGGTGGTGGCGGCGGGAAAGCAGAGGGCGGGGGGTGGGGGGGTCAGATAGAAAGGAAAAGGAAAGGAGAGAAGGAAGGGAAAGTGAGATAAGAAGGGTCCGAAGAGGAAAATCCACAGCAGAAGGAGGCGAAAAAACGAGGAGCGAGGCCAGGAGGAGAGCAGAGGAAGCGCGAAGAAGAATGGACGAGGGAGAGAACAGAGAAGGAAGAGGAAAATGGACTACAGAAGAAGAGAAGAACACGGAAGAACACAGAAGAAGAGAAGAAGAACACATAGGAAATGGAGTTCAGAAGGGGAAGAACACAGAAGAAGAGAAGAACACAAAGGAAATGGAGTACAGAAGGGGAAGAACACAGAAGAAGAG